>NW_020954953.1:18376628-18714443 GCF_900497805.2 Vombatus ursinus | reverse complement strand
CTATCTATCTATCTATCTATCTATCTATCTATCTATCTATCTATCTACATACATATAATTTTTCCCTCCAACTACCCTAATACTGACAAAGGTCTCATGAGTTACAAATATCATCTTTCCATGCAGGAATGTAAACAGTTCAACCATAATAAGTCTCTTATGATTTCTCTTTCCTGTTTACCTCTTCATGTTCCACTTGAGTCTTGTGTTTGAAAGTCAAATTTTCTATTCAGCTCTGGTCTTTTCATCAAGAATGCTTGAAAGTTCTCTATGTCGCTGAATGACCATTTTTTCCCCTGAAGGATTATACTCAGTTTTCCTGGGTAGGTGATTCTTGATTGTAATCCTATCCCCTTTGCCCTCCAGAATATTATATTCCATGCCCTGCGGTCCCTTAATGTAGAAACTGCTAAATCTTGGGTTATCCTGATTGTGTTTCCACAATACTTGAATTGTCTCTTTCTGGCTGCTTGTAATATTTTCTCCTTGCCCTGCATACTCTGGAATTTGGCTACAATATTGCTAGGAGTTTTCCTTTGGGGATCTCTTTCAGGAGGAGATCAGTGGATTTTTTCAATTTCTATTTTGCCCTCTGGTTCTAAAATATCAGGGCAGTTTTCCTTGATCATTTCTTGAAAGATGATGTCTAAGCTCTTTTTTTTGATCATGGCTTTCAGATAGTCCAATAATTTTTAAATTCTCTCTCCAGGATCTATTTTCCAGATCAGTTGTTTTTCCAATGAGATATTTCACACAGTGTTCTAATTTTTCATTCTTCTGGATTTGTTTTACAGTGTCTTGATTTCTCATAAGGTCACTAGCTTCCAATTGCTCTATTCTAATTTTTAAGGAAGTATTTTCTTCAGTAATCTTTGGGACTTCCTTTTCCGTTTGGCCAATTTTGCTTTTTAGGGCATTCTTCTCCTCATTGGCTTTTTGGACCTCTTTTGTCATTTGGGTTAGGGTATTTTTTAAGGTGTTATGTTCTTCAGTATTTTTTTGGTTCTCCTTTAGCAAGTTATTGACTTGTTTTTCATGATTTTCTTGCATCACGCTCAGTTTTTCCTCTACTTCTCTTATTTGCTTCTCAAAATCCCTTTTGAGCTCTTCCTAGGCCTGGGACTGATTCATATTTTTCTTAGAGGCTTTGGATGTAGGAGCTTTGACTTTGTTGTCTTCTTCTGGTTGTATGTTTTGATCTTCTTTGTCACCAAAGTAAGATAATATAGTCTGATTCTTTTTGCTCTGCTTTCTCATGAACCCGGCCAATTACTTGAGTTTTAAACTCTTTGTTAGGGTAAGAGTCTGCTTCCAATGTGGAGAATGTACTGTCCCAAGCTTTGGGGGTTTGTATGGCTGTTTTCTGAGATACTTCTAGGAACCTGAAAATTTTCAGTTCTTCCAAGGTGGTATGATAAGGGGTGAGGTGTTTACTCTCCACCACCACTACAAGCTCCACCATGCCAGCGCTCCTCCTCACCCCAGAACTGCCCATCAGAACTGTGACCCAGATCCAAGCACAGGCAAAGCAAAAGATTCCTGCCTCAGCACTGGCAAAGAGATCCCTGCAATCCCCTTCTGATCAACCACTCAATTCCCTCTCAGTCTGTGGGCCAGAAGCTCAGGGGGCAGCCATGGCCTGTGCTTGGGGCTTGCAGCTGAGACCTAGCTTCTTCTCTTACGACAGTCATAGACTTTTTCCACTGACCTTCCAAGTTGTCTTTGGCATTTGTGGGTTGAGAAGTCTTGAAACCACCACAGCTGTCCATGATTCAGTCTTCTGAGGCCTATCCCAGGTTCGCTACAGCCTGAATGTCCATGCCAAGCTGCGCTCCTCTCCCCGCCCGGCGAGATAAACCTTTCAGATCAACCATCCAGATTGTCTTGGGCTGGAAATTTGTTTCACTCTGTCTTTTTGTGGGTTCTGCTGCTTTAGAATTTGTTTAGAACCATTTTTTAACAGGTATTTGGAGGATTTTGTGGGAGAGCTCTAGCAAGTCACTGCTTTCACTCTGCCATCTTGGCTCCGCCCCTGAAAATGTTAATAAAATGTTAATATTCTTACTTTATAGATGTGGAAACTAAAACTCAGAGAAACAGAACCAGAAAGATTGGTCTCTTTTACCTTGTTCTTGGTTACACTATATCAACAAATCTCCCCAGTTATTGATACCACTCTTCAATAAATGCAGAAGGAAAAAAATGGTTGAAAGAAGTGTTTACTGAAATATGTACAAAGGTAGAAAGCTTGAACCAAATATCATCTTCTGATTGCCTGCAGCAGAAACCTTCTTCCCCTTTCCTGGCCCAGGACTTTCACATTCTGATATCTGAGTCACCCTCAAAACCTTTTCTTAAGCACTAGCAGCCAACTACTGCCCCATTATCATGGTTTTATTTGCCAGGACTGAGGGAGCTTTGGGCTGCCAGAAATCACTCCACTATGTCCCCTGCCTACTCCAGTCTCCCCCTTTCCCTCCACCTTGGCACAAATGAATTGAACTGGTAAAGACCGAACTCTATGGCCTGGCTTCAGTAGTTCTACAGGCCAGCTGCACTGGGCATCTAGGGTTTTCCAAAATTGTTGGTTAACTTTGTCACAGCCAAGGCAGTGGCCTCTCCAGAAGCAGTTCTCTATGTCTCAAATTCTCTGTCTTTCCCCAGTGGTGCTTTGTGTTCTGAGGGTGTTTCTTCTCAGGGCTATTTCCCAGTCCCTCAAATTATTATTAATAGTTCTGTCCTGAGATTGCTTTTTCAACACAGACTAGCTAATTTTGTCTTATATCAACATGGGTTTACCTCAACTGATGGGGAAATCAGGGCTTTCAATCATACATCTTTGAGAATTTGTTTAATCAAGAAACTTTTCTTCATAGGTTGTACAGACTCTCTCTTTAATGTGTTCATTGGCAAAACCAAAGAATTTTAGAGCTAGAAAGGACTTGAAAGATGACTGGATCATAGATTTAGAGTTGGAAGGGACCTTAAGCACCATCTAATCCAAACCTTTCATTTTACGAATAAGACAATTGATCCCAGGGAAGATAAGTAGCTTGTCCAGTGTCAGAGAAGTAGCAAATGACAGAGGGAGGATTTCAACTTGGGTCTGACTCCAAATCCAATCTTCTTTTCATTGTACTAAGTTTATCTAGTCCATTTTATAGATGAGGAAACTGGAGTCCAGAGAAGGGAATAATTTCCTTAAGATCATATGATTAATTACTTACAGAGTTAAGCTTTGGACTGAGTTCTATGGCAAGTATTGTATGGTGGAAGAAGCATGGGATTTGTAAGCAGGAGTCCTGACTTTGAATTTGACCTCTGACCTTTACTGTGTGACCATGGGCAAATTAATGAACCTCTCTGAACCTGTTTCATTACCTTTAAAATAATACTGAATACTACCTTAGAATAATGCTGAATACTACTTAGAGGGTTATTGTGAGGAAAAATGCTGCATAAACCTTAAAGTGCCACGTAAATGTGAATTTTTGTTGTCTCTTCGTATCTAGTCAGTGGTGTATTGGAGTATTCTCATATTCTGCCAATTGTTAAATTTTCAGTGTGAGCAATTATACTTTGGAAATCGAGAAACACTAGATGAGGGCTTGATTTATTGTTTTGTTGATTGCCTAGACTTAAGGAAAATTGTGGGAAGATATTTGAAATGTAGATTCAAATTAAAAAGTGTGTCATAGTACATTTTTTTTTCCTATGGAGCCAGATGTTAAACATTTACCAGCTCACCCTTATACCCAGTCCAGTGGCCTTACACATTGGTGTATATACTATAGGACTTAACTCTGTGCCTTGAGAAAAGATTGAACTAAGTCAATTTGATCTATCATGATATTTGAATAATCTTTGAGGACTTAGTTTCTCTTTCACCTTTCTTCCTTTTCCTCCTAAAAGGAAGAAATGATTGAGTAAGGGAAAGGAGGTAACGTGGAGTTCTTCCTTCGAAGACATAATAATAATAATGAATAATAATTATAATTATAACTAGCATTTATATGGTGCTTTCAGATTTGCAAATATTACAAATATTATCTCATTTTATCCTCACAATAGCCCTAGGAGGTGGATGCTATTATTATCCCTATTTTACAGATGAGGAAACTGAGATACAGTTTGGGAACCCAGTTTACCCCATGAACCCATAAACCCCAATTTTGAAACAGAGCCTGTTCTAAGAAAGAGACAAGTGAAATTGGGGTACACGAGTCCATGGTTTAGTTTCTCTCAAGCTGGCTTGACATGCATTGCATAGGAGTTCAGTCCAAAATTGGGTCCAGTTCAGAACTGGGTAGAATTGGGATTTTGGGGGGATATGGGTTATATGCCCTTAGCTGTTTCCAAGGTATGCCAAACAACTCTGGGAGGTGGGCTATATTAAAATGACCGTCTTTCAGTAAGTGACCCAAGTCACTCAATCCTGGTCAAAGAAACATCAATTTCCATATCACTTGTCTTGACAATAGGGAGGAATCAACATTCTCCCAGACCTGTCAAGGCAACATAATGAGCAGGAATAGACCTATTTAGATTACATCTTAATGTCCTTCTGAAGGACTGAACTTAGAAAGAAAGGGGGATGGGAAAGCTCTGAGTTTCCAAGATAACGATTACTAAGACAAGTCATTTTTCACAAGATCAAATGACATGCCCAGGGTCTCACAGCTAATATGCTTCTGAGGCCATATTTGAACTGAAGTCTTCTGCACTAACCACTTCATCACCTGGCTGCCTCTATCAATGCTTTCCAAAGTAGTTGACTTTTTTTTTTTAAATTTTAAAAGGAGATACATTTGTATAGTTTGAATATAGACTTCTCCCTCTGGGCAAATAATGAACTTGTAAGAAAAGAGAAACATTTGGAAAAGACTTATTTAAACAATCAAGAAATCTGCTTTTAGCATTTTGAGCTGCCAGGATCTCCAGGCCAATTTTCCATGAACAAAGTCAATGAGAATGGTTTCTAAATGATTTCAGGTCCTGCAAAAATTACTTTAGCCTAGGTTGTTTGGTTAGGAGGAAAAACAGGATAAAGAGAAGGTCAGTTTTAGTAGGGCTCAGGCTGCCATGTGCAGGCTCATAGACACGCACGCACACACACACACAAACACACAAACACACACACATACACACATACTCTGGGCCAAAGTGCTCCACAAATTGGTTAATTAAGGAAAGCAATCAGTGCAAGAGTTGAAGGGCAGGTCTTTACTTGCAGAGGGGTCAGTAAGCTTGAGAATAAAAGCAATAAAGCCCTTTTGATTTTCTCAGTCTGGATTCATCTCTATTTTTTTTTTTTGGGTGGGGGTGATAGTGGTAAAGGAGGAATCTGCAGATGTCTTTGAGGTCTTGAATTTATGTGGGCACTTGGCCCCTTTCATTTACAACTTTTTTAAAGCCATGTTTTGGTTCAGATTAATTTTTTAACCCTATGCAAATTATTTTTGGAATATTTTACTTAGTTAATTGGTTAGCGGAGCAAAAATAACAAGTTGTCAAACTTTGTAGGAAGGTGGCAAAAAGAATGTTGCTTTTTTTAAGAGAATAAAACAGAAAGCAAATGCAGTATTATTTTGCTAGAGGGATGTAGCTTATGTAAATCTCTAAATTTCTGAGATTTTTTTTCCCTGAGTCTCCCTAAACTTAGTAAGATTCCTTCTAGGTCCTAATTACAGTAGTTTAACATATTTTTAGCTTCTCAAATCCAACTTTTAAGATGTAACTATTTTTAAAATTAATTTGTTTCAGTTATAAAACATTTTTTCCTCCTTTCTACCTTTTCTTTCCTGGAGAAAAAAAAAGGACAAAAATCTCCTAAAAAGTATGCATAGTTAAGCAAAACAAATCCCTATGTTGGCCATGCCCAGAAATGTGCATCACATTCTGTATATTTAGTCTAGTACTTTTGTAAGCAAGTAGGTTGCATGTGTCATCATTGGTCTTCTGGTATCATGGTTGATCATTGCTTTGATCAGAATTCTTTCAAAATTGTTGCCAATATCTTCTAGTGATATCATCATACTGCTTTGTCCTGCTCTCTATTGGTTTTGAATTCTTTTCTACACATATCTTCATTGTGTGGTGCTGTTAGACACATAGTCTAATGACAATGATAATACCTAAATTTTCTATAGCACTTACTATAGCCAAACATTGTGCTAAATAAACACTTTACAATTATTATTTCATTTAATCCTCACAACAACTCTGAGAGGTAGGTGCTATTATCCCCATTTTACAAAAGATGAAACTGAAGCAGTCAGAAATTAAGTGACTTGCCTAGAGACACATAGCTAATAAATGTCTGAGGCAGAATTTAACTCAAGTTCCCTGACTCCAGGCCTGCGCTCTATCTACTGTGACACCTAGCTGTCCCATCTAGTCAAATTTGCAGTTCAGCTGAAATCTTTGGTTCTCTCTTCGAGGAAGGAATAGGGTCTGCCATGCTAAGAGCAAATAAAAGTTGTTAGGCTTTCCCTCCCAAATCTTTGGGAAAATGTAGAAAACCTTTACCTTGGGAGGAACAAGAAGTTTCTCTTATCTTGTGCCCTCCAGTTTTTTGCTACTGAGGCCCCTTATTTTCCCAGCAAGATCTCAGCATAGAACTAATTTCTTTCACCTCAAACCCTCTTCTTCTTCCTCCATCCTAATTACTGTCAGGGGCCCCACATGCTCCCAGTCACCAAGTCTTGCAATTTCAGTGTATCCTCATTCTCTTTTTTCCTTACATATCCAACTTGTTGATAAATCATGTTGTTTCTACCTTCACAAAATTTAATATGTTCTTTATGGTCACCCAGACACAACCTAGTTCTAACACTCATACCTCTTCCCATCTCACTTTTTAACTGGTCTCCCTGCCTCAACTCTTTCTCCTCACTCCAGTCATCTTCAACTTACCCACCAAGATAATTTTTCTAGAGTTGGTTTGACTATGTAACCATCCTCTCCCTCTGGCTCAGTGATTTCCAGTGGATTTCTTTTGCCTCCACGATAAAATACAAATTCCTCTGCCATTTACAGCTCTTCATAACCTGGCCCCCTTCTATCTTTCCAGTCTTTCTGTACTTTATTCCCTTCTATACACTCTATGATCTAGCAAATGCTGGCTACTGTCAGGTCATCTAATTCTGTTTATAGTGGCTGTCACCAGTACCTGGAATGCTCTGTCACACACCTTTTCCTCTTTCCTAGCTTCCCTCAATACTCTGCTCAAATATTACCTTCTGCAGAAGATCTTTTCTGTTTCCCCTTACCCTTGGTTGCTAATGCTGTCCCCTCCAAGACTATCTTTCCTTTTCTTTGTACAGAGCTTTTATATACCTAACAGGAACTTTTGTTTTGCTCCCCCCCCCCCCTTTTGTACTCTTCAATACTCAGTATAGGCAGTGCCTGGATCAGAGTAAGTACTTAGTAAATGCTTAATGACCCACTAACAAATATCAAATTCTTTAAAAATAAAGAACAAAGTCCTACAACCTGGATAATACCCTCAGGATTAATCTTTTATTTGGATGCCTCTTCCTGGTCCAGAGACTTGGATTATTTTCTTAGTAAACTCACTTTATTTTTTGGTGAGCATTTTATAAACATCCCAATTTTTAAAATCTGAAGGCCATACTATAAGTAAGGTGATAATTATTTACATAATGACTACCAAACAGCTCTAGGGTTCATGATGCCCTAGTTTTTAAACACTGTCTCTTCCATTATCCCATGTAGATGAGGAATAGAGAAAAAGTCATGTGTAGAGAGCTTCTCTACCTGCCTGCCCAAATTCCTACTCCTTTAATTTGTGGATATGTTTATCAACAGCCCCCCTTAATTATTAAAGTAGCTAAACAAGCAATATTATCAAGCATTAGGTTTAATGAAGATATATATAGAGCAAACTTGAAAAGAAAATGAAATTAATGGAATGATTTCAGGACATTTCTCACTAATTCATGACAGTTACCAATAATAGCTTATTCTAATTAATTCTTGTAAATGAATTGTTTAATTTTGTTTTCTAATCCATTATGCCAACTTCCATTTTATAGGTGAGTTTATCCCATTTGCGTTCATTTTTAGTCGGAGGTTAGCTCCAAAGTAATTTGGCTTTAAAGGGGAAAGAAGCCTTTTAATAATGATAATATTTCAAAATTTCAAGTATTACTTTATCACTATAGGTACTCCTTCCACACATACAAATTGCATTTTAAAGAAATGTCTTGGCATACTATTCTCATAAATTACTTTGGACAAAAATTTTTTTCACCAGGTAGCTAATCTTCTGGTGATGAATATCTTTTCAATTAACTATACTGGACCTAAGGCCAAGCACATGCACATATAGGTCACCAGATCCATATTTGAAGTTCTTGCAGGTTGGAGTAGGACCTACCAGAGCTTTGGAAAGCCTTCAAAAATAGGAGTTCACCTTCATACTAGTTTAGAATCAGAGCAGACCTTTATTTGACCCTATTTGGGATTTTCTTGTCAAAGATACTGGGGTGGTGTGCTATTTTCTTTTCCAGATCATTTTACAAATGCAGAAAATGAGGCAAACAATACTAAGCAACTTGCCTAGGGTCACACAGTTAGTGTCTGAGACTAGGTTTGAACTCAGGAAGATGAGTCTTCCTGACTTTAGGTCCAGCATTCTAGGCACTATGGTACCACCTAGCTGCCACTGGGAATACAAAAAGAGGTAAAAGCTGTCTCTGCCCCCAATGATCTCACAGTGTGAGTCAGGCATTCTGTAAGCTGTCTGGTCAATTTCCCATTGAACCTTCTGATGATTTGCCAATGCCACTACCCTTTGGAGCCAGTTAGGGAGGCAACTTCAGTGGTTTCAAAATATAAAGAAATTTGGATTAATAACAACTACATTTAATTATCAGTTCAATGAGAGTCCTATCCTGTGCAATGAGCAAAGACCTAATGTCAAACTTGTAAAAAAAAATGACAAATGAAAAATTAAAATGAAAATAACAATAACAAAAAGAAAGATGAAGGAAATGAACCAAAGAAACTTTCAATATGATGAAGAGATATAGAATAAAAGAATGCTGGGATAAAATCCCCAAAGAAGATGATAATTCTGTTAAAACTACAATTAAAATTCTGGAAAAGATTATTTAATCATCCCAATGTTTCTGTGAGACATTAGAAGGCCTAATAAAAGATTTGAAAGAGAAGATGTCATGCAATATATAGCTTAGGACAGAAGTTGGGAAACCTGGACAGTGGTGTATATGCTGAAAACAGAAATAGAAGAAACAAAACTCAAACTGAAAAACCACCTGAGATATCTATTATCTAAAAGCAATTGATCTAGAAACAAAATGTGGAGAGAAGATTAAAAAAAATTTGTCTTCCAGAAAGTCATTGTGAACCACTACTACTACCACCACCACCTTTCAAGGATCCATAGAACATTCCAGGAAGTATTGACACCAGAGGTCAAAATAGAGTTAATAGAAGTTTGTATTGCCACCACAGAGAAACCTCAGATTGTGTTATCAAAATTTAGAAAGCCAAGGCCAAAGTAAAGATTGGCCTTTTATGGTGAACAGACTGCATGTATTAGCCCACTCATGAGGAAAAATCCCATTATCTTTTTCCTTTCTCTTCATGGTCACTTCCATGCAATAGAGTAGTAACAGAGTAGGACTCTGTGGTGATCTTCTGATTTAAAAAAAAATACAGCTTTTTTTTTTCATACTGTGGCTAATGTAAAAAGATATTTTATATGACCATGCCTTCTCAATGGGTTTGGGAAGGAGTAAATGAAAGAAAAATGTTTGGAACTGAAAATTAAAATAAATTTTTTAAAAGGATAAAAAATATGATACTCATTGATTGCTTTAAAAAATAATAATTGAAGCACCCTTCTTTAGTATGATCAAAAGTATATATTTAAACCCAAAAGCTAGTATTATATCTAATGGAGAAATTGGTACTTTCCCCAAGAAGTTCCAGGCTAAAGAAAGGATGCATATTTTTCCAATCTTATGTTACATAATACCAGAAATACTAATAATATTAGTAGTAGTAGCAATAAGACAAGAAAAAAATTAAGGAAATGAACATTGGCCAAAAGAAAACAAATTTTTGCTTATCTTCAAGAAGTATGATACTTAGAAAATCTCAGAGAAAAAAAGCTAAGAACATAATTAAGATGATTAATAGCTTTAGTAATTATTAAGTGTCAGGATATAAAATAAATTAGAAATAATCATCATCACTTATTACTAATAAAAAACAGGAATAAATGACAGAAAAAGATCTACTCTGTTGTTGTTTAGTCATTTCAATCATGTCCAACTCTATGTGACCTCATTTGAGTTTTTTTTGGACAGAGATACAAGAATATTTTGCCATTTCTTTCTCTAGTTGATTTTATAAATGAGGAAAGTGAGACAAATTGGATTGAAGTGACTTGGCCAGAGTCACAAAGCTAGCAAACCTCTGAGGTCAGATTTGAATTTGGGAGTCTACCTGTTTCCTAGCCCAGTGCTCTATCCACTATGTCACCTGGCTGCTCCTCTACTTTAACTACAAAACATAAAATAGGGATTCAACCTGTCATATACCTTATATAGAAATTTTAAGAAGTTAAACATTTTGAGAGATATTCATTGTTGATTATTCATCTATTCTGATAGAATAATAATGATAACATCTAAATTAATGTGTGGATTTCATGCTATAGTTCTATAAATTAACAGAATTTATTTGGAGAAAAAAGTGTTAGTCTATTAAGAGAAATAATGGAAAGAAGTGGAAGTTAAGAGGACCTACCATTATCAGATCTCAAACTAAAGTTTAAGGCAAACTACATGGTATTGGTTAAAAAAATATACTGTTTTACCACATAATTGTCACAGATTTTATGACAATTTTTTGTGAGAAAGTGGGGTACAACCATTATGTGAAGCTTTCTAAAAATTCTGTATTACTTAAAAATCATTTTTACTAAACTGCGTTTGGTGCAAGATTAGGATGCAAGGAATATTTGTGAATATACATTAAAACTGGGAAAATGCAAGTCTTACCACGTCATGTGAGTTACTCATAGTAGGTTTGCCTGCCTGCCGGCTCATCTTGCATCTACAGCTCTTAATCAGGTTGAGTGACAATACTGTTAGTACTGCAATACTCTAAACAAACCACACAAGTTGGCTTTTGGGAATATACTGACAACGCACGTGCGCCAAGATTTCTAGGCTTGTAGGCTCTCAATACATGAGAGATAAATGTATATCCATATGCCACTGGTGAATACATTGTTACTCTGTTTACCTTTCAAGCAGTGTGATGAACAGAATTATACCATATGATTATTATGCAACAGAAGATTATAAACCAATTTTTGGATTGGAAAAAAGCAACAACACAGGGTGAGACAATTATGTGGTGAAATATGGAAGATAACTAGATCAAAAGAACTGAGTAGTCAATCAAGAACCAGAAAGAAATGAACACAAGAGCCAGATTGCCCTGATAGAACTTAGAGGTGCCAGCATGGCAGGAAGTTTCCATCCCCAAGGGACCTGTCCTTGGTCCTGTATTGTTTAACATTTGAATCAATGATTTGGATAAAAAATCTTACATGGCATACTTATATAATTTGTAGGCAACATGAAGCCAAGGAGGATAGCTAACACACTGGATTATAGGGCAAGGATTAAAAAAGTTCCTGACAGGCCATAACATTTAATTGAATGTAATAATGTAAGATTTCATAGGAATAAATGTAAAGCCATACACTTGGCTCCCAAAAATACATTTCATAAGTATAAGAAAGAAGAGACATGGTTACACAGAAATTCATCTTTAAAAGATCCAGCAGTTTTAGTGGATGTCAGGTTCAATATAAGACAAATGTTTGATATGTAGGCTGAGAGAGCAAAGAGATTGTGGGTTGCAATGAAAGGCATATTATAGGGTTTGGTAGAGCATAGTTCAATGAACTTTGTCCTGTCAAGTTACATCTGGATTACCATGCTTAGTTTTGGGTGCCATATTTTAGGAAGGATGTTAATAAGGTGGGTAACATCCATAGGAAGACATTAGGATGGTGAAAGACTTGGATTTAAAATCATGTGAGGATCAATTTTAAAGGAGCTAGAATGTTTAGCCAAAGGAGTGGAGACTCAAGGCAAGATGATGATGGCTGTCATCAAGTATTTGAAAGGATATTAGTTCCAAGAAGGAATAGATTTGTTTTGTTTGGCACTAGATAGAGGAACTAGTCACTCACAATCAATGGTTCTTGCAAAGAGCCAGGTTGAGACTTGAGGAAGGGAAAAACTTCTATCAGTTAGAACTGTTCCGAACTAGACTTTGCTGCCTTGGGCGATAATTGGTTCATCCTCATGGAAAGATCTTCGAGCAAAATCTGGATGACTACTTTTCTGGCATCATGTGGAGAGGGTTCTTTTCTAGGTAGGAGTTAAGCTAAATGATCCCTAAAGTCCTTTCCAACTTTGAGATTCTGTTTTTATGAAATTGGAAGAAAGAACAATTATGGCATGGAACAAATCTGAATCACATAATATCACACAAAAAAACTTCTGGGAAAACCTGTTAGTTGTCTGGCAAAAAAAAGTCTATTTCCATACCCCATAGAACTACAATGAATTCTAACCAGATCAGCAATCTACATATTTTTTTTTAAAAATAAAAAAATATATATTTAAAAACTGGGAGAAAAAGGAACAGTGTAGTGGTCTCATTTATGAAGAGGAGGGACAAGATTAACCAGATAAAATAAGTCACTTAGCATACAAGAGATAGGCTTGATTTTATGATAACAAAAGTATTGTATTTCATTTTTATTTTTTAAATAATATTTTATTTATTTTCCAATTACATATAAAGACAATTTTTAACATTCATCTAAAAAAGTTGAGTTCCCAATTTTCTCCCTCCCTCCACTCCCTTCTTTCCCTAAAAAGGTAAAAATTTAAATAGGTTATATATGTGCAATCATATAAAATATATTTCCATATTAGTCATGTTTTGAAAGAAGAAATAGACCAAAAGGAAAAAAAACACAAAAAAGGTAAAGTGAAAATAGTATGCTTCAATCTGTATTCAAACTCCATCAGTTCTTTTTCTGGAGGTGGATAGCATTTTTCATCATAAGTCATTGGAATTGCCTTGGATCATTGTATTGCTGAGAAGAGCTAAGCTATTCATAGCTGATCATTGTACAACACTGCTGTTAGTATGTATGATGTTCTCCTTGTTCTGTTCACTTCATTTTGCATCAGTTCATGTAAGTATTTCCAGGTTTTTTTGAAATCCACCTGATCATCATTTCTTATAACACAATAGTATTCCGTTATCCATATATCACAACTTCTTCAGCCATTCCCCAATTGATGGGCATCTCTTCAATTTCTAATTCTTTATCACCACAAAAAGAGCTGCTATAAATATTTTTGCACATGGAGGTCCTTTTCCCTTTTTTAAATGATCTCTTTGAGATATAGACCTAGTAGTGGTATTGCTGGGTCAAAATGTATGCATAGTCTGATTGCCCTTTGAGTATAGTTCCAAATTGCTCTCCAGAATGGTTGGATCAGTTCACAACTCTATCAATAATGCATTAGTGTCTCAATTTTTCCACATCCTCTCCAACATTTGACATTTTGCTTTTCTGTCATATTAGTCAATCTGATAGGTGTGAGGTGGTACTTCAGAGTTGTTTTAATTTGCATTTCTCTAATCAATAGTGATTTAGAGCATTTTTTCATATGATTATAGATAGGTTTGATTTTGTGACGTTTAAAAAGTTTGAGAGATGTAGTTTCTGAGTAATCATTTTATTAACAATTCTAGCATTTTATTAATAAAAGGGTCAGTGACACTCTCAAATGCCAAAGACCCCTCATAGAATCTATTCAATGCTTATATGACCTTGGAAGGATGGGTGTTCCTGAGGGTGGCAATTGACTCTGATGAGAGAGAATGAATGAGAGTTGGGCTATGTTCTGATGAGGGTCTTGGGGTACATGACACTGAACACCCGAATCTTGGTCAAAAAGACTTATCAATTTCCATATCACCCATCTGACAAGGGGGAGAATTCTCATTTCCCCAGGCCTGAGTAAAGACAGTGAGCAGGATTTCCATCTATTTGCCTAAACTTAGAATTTCTTTATTGTCTTTAATTATATCTTAGCCTGAGTAAGTCTACACAAGATTTCCCACACTGGTTGATTTCTGGATGAGGAAACAGAAAAAAGGAAAAAAAAAACTTGTTCTTAATTCAATAATTATTAAACACTAGAGAAATAATCGTTTTTCTCAATTTATTATTCTGAAAACTGCCTGTTCATATCCCTTGACCATTTATCAATTGGTGAATGACATAGTCTTATAAATTTGACTCAGTTCTCTATATATTTGAGAAATGAGGCCTTTTTTGGATATGCTTGCTATAACAATTGTTTTCCAGCTTTATGCTATGTTTCTAATCATGGTTGCATAGGTTTGTTTGTACAAATCTTTTTTAATTTGACATGATCAAAATTGTCCATTTTACATGTCATAAAGCTCTCTATCTCTCATTTGTTCAAAAATTCTTTTCTTCTCCAGATCTGACAGATAAACTCTTCCTTGATCTCCTAATTTGTTTATGGTATCACCCCTTATGTCTAAATTATGTGCCAATTTTGACCTTATCTTAGTATATGGTGTAAGATGTCAGTCCATACCTAATTTCTGCCATACTGTTTTCTAGGACAAAAGTATTTTATACAACAAAAAGCAATATGTTTAAAATTTAAAGAAACTTATTGGGAAAATTATTACTTGTTACTTCAGATGAAGGCCTGACATTCTGACTCAATAAAGAACTGACACATTTCTATAAGATTAATAATTCACCTTCTCCGGTGGAACAGTGGTCAAAGGAGACACAAAAACAATTTTAGAACTAGGAAATACAAACTGTTGATAATGACACAAAAACAATTCTCATATTCCTGAAAAATAAGAGAAATACAAGTCAAGATAATATTAAGGATACTACCTTATGTTAATGGAAAGATTTTTTTTAAATGGATAAATCTGACATTGGTACTGCTGTGGAGAAACAGGCACTCTAACACATTGGTAGGGGAACTATAGAGCAATGCAAATATTGTGAAGAGTAATGGGCAATAAAACCTACCAAACTGATCATATCTTTTGAGCCAGAAGTTCCATTCTGTAACTATCTTGACATCATAAAGAGGGGGAAAGGAACTATCTGTGCAAAAAATTCATAGATGCTCTATTTGTAATAGCAAGAAAACCTGTAGAAACAATCTATTTGCTCAACAGTTGGAGAACAGTTGAATAAATCACAGTCTTAATGAAATGGAACATTATAGTACTTTAAAACAATAAACATGAAACATAAAATGAAATATGGGAAGACCTACAGGAGGTGGTGTAGAATGAAATAAGTAAAACTGGAAGTGTATACACATGGACTACAACTATCTTTACAAAAAAAAGGAGAAGGAAAGAAAACAGAGTCAGAGGAATGGAAATATTTGCTATTTATTTTGTTCTGCTTTGTAAAGACTAAGTAAGGTTTGGGAGAATATTTTATCTCTTGTTTTCAATGTGATTATTTTCATGAACAGTTTTTAAATTATGATAATTTAAAACAGTTGAACAAATCTGCATGAGTTGGTGTTGTGATCTATCTCATCATTGATATAAGTGGAACACTACCTTTGGACCTTGACATGTTAGGATGCAATGTTATTTGCGGAAGTGAAAATGATGTGAAAGGAACTGAAGTTAAGAAGAAAAAGGTTGACCTACTCAAATGTGTGTGAAGACAATCTGTGCTGGAGGCAACATAATTTTAAAGGCACTTTGGGATCTCCTTTCAAGAAAGCTCAAAGAAGGGGAAACTCTCAAAGAACGGAAAAGATCACAGGCATTATTACACAAAAAGGTGGCTAAGAAGACATCAGTAACTGCTAACCTCTAAGCATACTTTCTGATCTTTGTAAAACTATAACAATGGTCTATTCATGCATTGAGGACATCCTTGATGAAAATATGAGAAGGGAACTGTTCCCAAAAGATTTGGAAACTGGAAGTATCCATAACAGTTCTCTACAGGAAGACATACCTTTGTAGCTAAAAGGTTGACTGAAAGAGGAATCTTGTGTTCCTGACACTTATGTTTATTGTTTACAAAAAGCACATTCCACTTGATTGAGGAAAATGTAGCTTTGATGGAGACTCCTTCCATAGATTATGTTCTAGTATATGGTATGGTATAGTGGAAAGATGATCTCGTTTGAACCATATCTCTAATACTTATTGGAACTTGGAACAATTTTATGGGCTCCAGTTTCCACATCTATAAAGTGAGGAAGTTGGACTATGTTACTTCTATGATTCTGTGATATTATGTTAAAATCAAATGTGTCCTCAATGAATGCAATCACATGTTAACTTTGTCTAATGAGCTTCTATCCATAACAATTGAGGCATAGAACAGGGAGACATATGTGGACCAAAGGTGTCCACCACTGTCATGAAGCATGTCCTGCATAAATGTCCTTAATCAATTACATGGACATAAATGTCCTTAATCAACAAGAATTTATTAAGTGCTAACACTATGCTAAGAGCTGTGGATAAAAAAATGACAAAAGAGTCCATCAAGAAACTTGGGGAGGAGGAATCCCCAAGTCATTGTGAGGTTTACTCATATATTTCTGTTTGTGGATGGCATTGTACTAATTTCATGCAGTCTGAGAATACCAAAGCCACCTTCTCACCATTCAAAAGAGATTGGCCTAGTGATACATACAAGAAAAAGTAGATAAATAATACATAATACTCATATTATGACATGCATTTGGATGGAAAATCCATTGATTCATTCCATCAGTACATGGATCTTAGCTAGACTCTTTCAATCAACAATAGTCTCCGATGAGATTTGAAAAGTAAAAGAGAAGAGGCCTGAATCACTTTTGGGATAATGTGCACAACTTTGAAATACACGTACTTAAAAGGGTTTTCATGACTTAAGTTTCCATTTGCCTGTGATATTATTACCCCTTAACCTTTCTTGTCTTCGAATTCCCATGTTTAATTTTGAGATCTGGCTCATTGCTTTTGAGAATATGTAGAAAGAAATTAAAATATTAAATATTTGTTTAGGTTATATGACTGATCTATTTGCATAAGAAAGTAACATTGTATTTGTGACCAGAGGATTTTTTTTAAAGCAAGTAGAGAGACTTTAATACAAGATGGGATAAATCTAACTGTTGGCTATTTTTCATTTAACTTGAGGAACCTCACAACTTCAGGTCTCAATTTTCCTATATGTAAAGTTGGAACATATATAGATAAATTATGTTTGAAAAATATTTTGCTTTTTTTGGTCTAATAGATAAGGTAGATACTTAGATGTTATGGAAATAGGAATTTAAGTATCTATATTGATTTTATAGGCATTTGCAATGAATGGAGTCATGTGGTAAAACTAGTAAAGTGCTCATTGTTGGAAAATTGCCAAGGTCTTGGAATCTGTTATAAACCAACATGATATAGTGGAAAGAATGCTGGTGCTAGGGTCAGAGGACCTAGGTTCAAATTTCTCTTCTGACACTTACTACTTTGGGCAAGTCACTTAATGTCCTTGGGATGCGTCTACTCTTATAAGCTTTCTGTGGACAGCCTGAGAGGGAGCAAGACTACTGCTTTTCTAAGATGTGTGACAACAACTGTTACTTTCAGTTCTCACGTCCCACTCACCATAACATACAACACCTCCATTCTTCATCGCATTTCTTCCCTGTATCCTAACGATACAAACAAGCAATGTCATTTGGGTAGGATATTTCACATCCATTGATGACCAACTGGGTCAGATCATCACATTTTCCAGTTAGTCATTAATTCCCAGGAAGGAATGATAGTTTGGTAATGTTAAACATGGAATAAGGAAATTGTGACAAATAAATCATAAAAACACAGACATATATTGCCTAGGTCCTAAAACTGAAAGAACATTTTGGTGCTTTATTCTTTGCTGAATCCACATTTTTATATTTATGTGAAACTATTCGCAAGGATGGAAATATCCAGAGGTCTCAAAGAATTTGTTTCTGCCTTTGTATCTCTATCCCTTTACATAGTGATTAACACATAGTAGGCATTTAATAAAAGTTGTTGATTGATTGTATCTATTTTAAGATTAGAGGATAATGTAAAGATGGTCATTGGAAATTACTTCAGGTTGTACCCAAGGTAGAATTTTAAAGTGCTCCTAAGAATTTTGCTTTTGTGTGAAAATTCCAATTGTCAGGAAAGAAGTGGAATATTTGGGGTGAACATTTAAAGGAGATGAGATAACATGTTTAAGGGCTTGCCCTAAGATTTTAATATGGTTTCATTATTATTAATTTTATGTAGTCTTTGGCAAGAGAATATAGGAACTATGCCTATGTGGTTCATCTGTAAACAATTTCGGCTCATCTTGTGTTTGTGAAATAATATTTTCTTCATTCTTACTCCTATTTTTATTCCATTGTCCTTTCTTTGATAGAACTATAGAAAAGGGATTCGATTATTTTTTGGTAGCAAAACATATTTATCAAAGAGACTCTTCATCCCTAATGTTCTGTTTTGTGACTATTGAATTTCCCCAAGATTGGGGTTTATAGTAAAATATGTAGTTTAAACTTAACTAAAGGCCACATTTATATTCATTGTGTAGTTATGAGGAATTATAGACTGCAGATTGAAATAGATATCCTCTGAGGTCCCTTCTAGCTTTGGATCTATGGATCTATGAGCCCATGAGGTAATTAAATAGAAATCTTCCCCTTAAGATTTCTATGTAAGTCATTTGGAAAAAGAACTGATTTCAATTTCAACTTCCCTCCATTTCCTGGGACACGTGAGCTATTGGAAAGGTGCTGATGAGCAATGATGCAGCCACAAAATAGAGGGAAAGAAAATAAAGGATGCTGCCTATTTGGGCATAATTGTCTTTCAGTAAATCAAAGGTGGATTGTATTGAGTTCAGCATAGAACTCCGAAGGAAAAAAATAAATCTAAAAACTGGAACAATCAGTGAGCTAGAAATTCTATTACCCAAGTACATCCTAGACTGCTCTATCTCTGGGTCTTTGTTCACATAGTTCCTGGTCCCCAGTATGGCCTTCTCCCGAATATTAGGCAGTCCAGCTCAAACAACACCCTCTACAAAGAGCGTTCTCATATTCCTATCCCTATGAACCAAAGGTATCTCTCCCTCCTTTAGATTTTCATAACAGTATGTGCCTTTCCTGCATTCTACTTTGTATTATATGTATTGATGTATATATCTTATCCTCCTCCCTTTGCCAACATACTGGAGGACAGAGCCCAAGTCTTAACTCTGTGAGGTAAAGCATATAGTAGATTACTAAGCTTTGATCAAAATGAAGCTAAATATAGGAGTTGTGAACTTTGATGACGGTGGTTTTGCCCCCCTTTTATATTTTTCCAACCTTCTTACACCTTATACACCTCCCCCATACTTTATGATTCAATGACACTGGTCTTGCAATCCCTTGAACAATTCCAGAGATTCTCACCGATTATTCCCAATGACTGGAATTCCCTCCCTCCTGGCTCTCTCTGCCTCCTGGCTTCCTTCAGGTCCCAGCTAAAATCCCCATTTCTTTAAGAAGCCTTTCCAGGCCCCCCCCCTTAATTCTAATGCCTTTTCTCTGTTGATGTTTGTTTGTATATAGTTGTTTGCCTGTTGCCTCTGGGGACAAGACTCTGCACTCCTTGAGGGCAGGGATTATCTTTTGCCTTTTTTTGTATTCACAATGTTTAGCACAGTGCCTGGGACTTAACAGGGGCTTAATGTCTATAGAATGACTGCCTATTATTGTGACTATTTGAACCATATGACCATTCCTGATCCTTCCTCACACCTGGATTTCTTTCTGAGGTAATGCAGTCTAATGGAAAGGAGTTAGTATACATGAAGTTTTGAGTTTTGACTCTGATAATTTTTTTTGGCAAGTTATTTGACATAGCAGCAGGAATAAGGGAAAGCTCTTTGGAAAAGGTATTGTTTGAGCTGGGCTGCTCAAAATTGGGGCAAAGGCCATACTGGGCATCAGGAACCATATGAACAAAGACCCAGAGGTAGAGCAGCCCAGGACATACTTGGGTAATAGAATTTCTAGCTCACTAATTGTCCTAGTTTTTAAAATTTATTTTTTCCTTCAGAGTTCCATTCTAAACTCTACTACACTCTACCTTTGATTTATTGAGACAATTAAGAAAACAAAAAAAAAGACAAAAAACCTCACCTGTTTCTTTTCTTATAAAAAGAGTATGATAGGGTAGTGTAGTGGATGGAGGGCTGGCATTGGGGTCAAGAAGAGCAGGGCACAAATCATGCTTTGGAAACATACATGCGTGTTTGTGTGTGTGTCCTAGGTATGGGTCTATAGACAAACCACATAAACTTTCAGTGCCCCAGATATCTCTTTAACTAGACATTATAGATGAGTGTTGATCAATATTGGTAGAAGAAACTTTATCTTCACGACATCTTAGGTCCAGACAACCACCCCCCTCCAAAGGGAATGGAAGAAAACATATACAAAGTTGTTGTTGTTCAGTCATTTCATTCATGTCTGAGTCTTTGTGAGCCCATTTGAGGTTTTCTTGGCAAAGATACTGGAGTGGTTTGCCATTTCCCTCTCCAGCTCATTTTATAGATGAGGAAAGGGAGGCAAACAGGGTTAAGTCACTTGCCCAGGATTGCCCAGCTGGTAAATGTCTGATGCCAGATTTGAAATCAGGAAGATGAACCTTCCTTCCTGCCTCCAGGTCTGTTGCTCTATCCACTGCATCTATACTAATGCTTGGCTGATTACTTTTGAATGTTTGTGTGTGGATCAAATGAGATAGCTAACATTTTCTAATGCTTCATGGTGTTACTATGCCAGGGAAATGATTGAGCAAATCAATTAATTTATCCTACCTAATCTAATATAAATGACAGTTTATTAGACCTTATAACTTAAAGATGTTGGTATGTGTTTTTATTGAATCAAATAAATCACAACCATTCTAACCAAGTGTGAAAAGGCCTTGGCCAATTTAGGTGTCTGATGAGTCATTGGATGAACTGGAAGAGGTGTTGCATAGCAAGGATGTTTGGATTGGCAGAGGAAACTTGGTCATGCCCTAGGGGTCATTGAGACAGAGGTGGGCATCTGGCTATAGAGAGAAGACAGACCTTTCTATGAGAAAGAATCATTTGGGTAGGGCGGGGGTGGCGTTGCGAAGATGATTAGCACTTGGGCTTTAACTTCAGTCTACTTTTTTTCTCCCCTGGTTTTGGTCAAAAGAGGACCCTGCAAACTTTGTAGGCTCAGAAGATTATCAGCATCCTAGTCATACCCTTGAAAATAGTTGGCATAACTGTCTACATCAGGAGGAAAGGACAGACTTTTAATTTTGAAATAATATAATTTTAAAAAATATTTTTAAAGTAATATAAATAATTTTAAAAATAATTTAAGATAAAAACATTTTTTACCTTAGTAAATAGCCTCTTTCTAAAAGCTACTTAAGTCCAACTAACTACATGATTTTCTTTTTTTTAACTTTCAAAAATTTTTTTAACTACATGATTTTCAATCAATAATTATAGCAGGATACCATCGAGCATGATATCATTAGCATAGTAATTCCACCCCCAGCCCCTCAAGGCTATCCCTAGATCCTCAAGGCGATATATTACTCAAGCTCTGACAATCCTGCTTGTCAATGTGAGTGAGTTTTAGGATAGTAGCTCCAGAGCCTATGAGACAAATGTATTTATTCCTTTTCTCACAGTCTAAGTGAGAATCAAGTTGTAAAGTGAATACCGGGCATTTGAAAAATATAAAAATACTAAATATTTATCATCTCAAGTATATGCTTTGCAAAACACTTTGTATGCTGCCAAATGTCACTAAGAGACTCAGTTAGCTGTAGTTCAGGAACCAAAAATACATTCTTTCAGCCAAGGCTTTTTAATCTATTCTAGGTTCTCTGGGTGCTCCCTTCTCCCGTAGACCAGCATAGCCGATAAAATCATTTAACAGTGTAGGAGCAATCAAACCAGCATTGTACCAGGTAATAGCCCTGTTTAAGCCTGCAGGGGATATACCTAGTTGATTACAACCTCCTGGAACCTACACTCAAATATTGGCAGACATGTAAACCAACTGTTGGAAAAGGCAGTCAAACATTAAAAGTAGAATCACAGTTATAAAAAGGCATTCTATGTTCTAAGACTACAAGGGGAATGGGGTGTCCCTATTTCATTGCCCTCACAGACAAGAAAACTATACCAAACTCCTTTTTTTTTAACATTAAAAAAATTTTTTTTCAGTTCCAAATTCTCTCCTTCCCTTCTTACCCTTTCTCCTTTCTGAGAAAGTAAGCAATTTGATATAGGTTATACATGTGCAGTCATGCAAAACATATTTCCATATTGGTCATGTTGTGAAAGAAAACATAGACCAAAAAAAAAGAAAAATAAAGTTTAAAAAAAGTATGCTTCCATCTGCAGACTCCATCAGTTCTTTCTCTGGATATGGATAGCATTTTTTATCATGAGTCCTTTGGAATTGTCTTGAATCACTGTGTTGCTGAGAATAGCTAAATGATTCACAGTTGATTATTGCACAATATTGCTGTTACTGTGTACAACATTCTCCTGCTTCTACTTACTTCACTTTGTATCAGTTCATGTAAGTCTTTCCAGCATTCTGCTTCTCCTTTCTTATAGCACAATAGTATTCCATTACAATCATATACTCCAATTTGTTTAGTCATTCCCCAATTGATGGGTATCAAATTTAGGATCTTTAACCAACTTTAGTATGCTTTGCACAATAATAAGCGCAGTGAATTTCTGGGAGATGTCTCTTACAGAGGCTCTGAGACTCCAGGGCTAAAATCCCAGTGGTTTCAAGTGCTTTTTCCAGGAAATTAGGCTTGTTTCAATCCCCTTTTTCCTCCCTACCACAAACACATTAACCTGCTCTGAACTTTCACTGGCTTTAGGACTTCTCCTCATAGTCCTGTTTGGGATAGAATCTTTAACTGGTATTTCCCTTTAGCTCTATTGATCATTTCTTCATTGAGTGCCCTTTGAAATCTTTGCTGAGGTATTTGTCTGGCGAACCATGTTCTTCTGGATAGAACTTTCATATCATTACCCCTCACCTAAAAAATTCTATGGTTTCTGTATAAGTAGATGATGGTAATGGTAAGAGTTCACAAAATAGTAGAACTAGAAAGGATTTCATACATGATTTAGTCCAACCTATAGCTCACTAAGAATCCCCTCCTAAAACATATTTGGCAAATAGTGCCCAACCTTTGCTTAAAGACCTCCAGGGAGAGGAAATCCCCTGTGTATGGAATCAACTCATTCCATTTTTGGAGAACCTCAATTGTTAGGAAGTTTTTTTTTAATTATTTTACATTAATCTTATTATTTTACATTAAGCCTAAATTTGATTCTTGCAACTTTCAACCAACATTACTAGTTTCAATAGCGCAAGTCTAATCCCTCTTCTGGGGCAGCTAGTGGTATAATGATTAGTGTTGGACTTGAAGTCAAGAAGATTCATCTTCCTGAGTTCAAATATGGCCTTATACACTTATTAGCTGTGTGACTTTGGGCAAGTCACTTAACCCTATTTGCCTCAGTTTCCTCATATGCAAAATGAGCTGGAGAAGGAAATGGCAAACCTTCCCATGATTTTTGCCAAGAAAACCCCAAAAGAGGTCATGAAGAGTTGGACGTGACTGAAATGACTGAATAACAAATCCCTCTTGTCTATGGCAGCCTTTCAAATACTCAGTTATCCTTCAAGAAACATTTATTCAAGCCCTACTATATTCATGGGACTGTGCTAGGCACTAAGTGTACAAAGACAAGTTTTCTTTTCTCTAGGTTAAACATCTGCAGTTTCTTAAGCTGAAAGTCTCATAATGCAAACTTAAGGCCCTTTGCTTTCCTGATTACCCTCATCTGAACTCTCTCCAGTTTATCAGTATTTTTTTTCTAAAATATGGCTCTCAGAACATGATACTGCAGATGTGATGGATACTGCAGATGTGGTGTGACTAGGGAAGAATAAGGACTATTACCTCTGTAGTCCTGGGTGGCAGCTAGTAACCAGGTCATACCCCTGCTCTGTTCATCATCTTTGCTCTCATTCCATCTGCTCTCTGGCCAAGTCCCCAATATCCTGCCAGGCTCCCAAACTCTGTATTTAACTAGTACATATTGACTCTTCCATACTAATCAATTCCAGGTGCAAACACTGAAACCATCATCATTCCACCCAACCCCTCCCCCCAACAAACCCTCACTCTTTAATGTACAACCAGAGCACAGTCTCATTGTAATCACCAACTCCTTTTCCACTCTACCATACTCTCTACTCTCACTCTAGCCTAACTACCAATTAACCCGTACCAGCCCAGGGGCTACTTCCTGCCATTACTAAATGCCTCCATGAAATTCTGAACACCTGCTTTTCCCTTTGGAGCATTATGGGAACACCTGTTTCTCACAAATCCTTTCCTGCCTCTCTATGTATTTGTCCTTTCATTCAGAATTCAAAATTGACAATCTTGAGTGTAAACTCATCTTGTATCTCCTGAGATATTCCCTTCTGCCCTCAAGCACATGCTTTTAGATATCCTTTTCTTTAAGACGTTAACTAAACATATTTAATGTGTCTACTGCAATGCTTCCTTGCAGTAGACAAGGAGTGAAGAGTACAATTTTTCTACTCCAACCCAACTTAAGTCTTGGTGAAAGGGAGAATTCAGAAGACAGATAGCAGAAAGGTTTTATATCTCATATCTGGAGAATAAGAGTTACTCAGCATTGAGAAGGAAACTGAATTGAATTAGTCTCATCCTCTCAAAAGTTAGATTTATATATGTATATATGTACATATATATATTCATTCATTCGTGTATTTATTTGTTTTCAGCTCAGGAGAATGTTTCTATATGGATATCTGAAAAGTGTAAACCAAGATAAAGGGAGTGTGGGACTCAGAAAGAAAGTGTTTTCAGGGACTACCCCAGGTGGTTATTTGGATCTCAGAAGAATCATGTAAAATTATAAGCTCCCTGTAGAACTGTGATGGTCTTTCCTGAAAGCTTCCATTTTTTTCTCTGCTGTCATTAGGAAATGAGATGTACTAGCCTTGAAATTAGATGTACTAGACCTGGATTAAAATTATATCTCTGTCAGAAGCTGTATTACCCTAGGCAAGGCACTTAACCATTGTGTGTCTCAAGCATTTCCTTAGAACTTAACTGCTAAGTCATGGATGGTTATGGGAGGTAAGTGAAGGGAATTCCCACACTGGATATATTTCTCATGCCAATGAAATCACAGATTTTCTGAGTACATTGAGGCAGATGAGCCTTCACCTTCATATCTCCCATAACTCATGGGTAGTGGAATAGATGTGGGAAAAATCTAAATTTCTCCCTTTATTTCATTTCTAGAGCTTTGCTTAACAGCTAAGTATGGTGGTATAGGGCACTACAATAGCTGGTAGAAGAGAGAGAGAAATTGTCCAAGTAGGCAAGATTCAAAATGAGGCATTTATTAAAGACTTACTATTGCTGGGTGCCATGTTGAGCACGGCTACAAAGATGACCTTACATTCTTTTTGGGGGAATCAACATGTGTACAACTACTTTAATACAAAAAATATATAAGGTAAAAACAAGCTAATTTTGTGAGATGGGACTAGCAACTGGGAGAGGGGAAGGATGAGGACATAAATGTAAATATCTACACTGATAGGTGACAGATGACTGATACATATAAGAGCTATAGGAATTCAAAATAGAAAGAACATACTTCTAGTTAGGGGTGACCGGGGAAGATGTTGCAGAGCATGTGAGAATTAAGCTTGGCCTTTAATTCAACAAACATTTATTAAGCACTTACTATGTGCAAGGCCTTGAAGGATGAGTGTGATTTTTGAACGATAGAGATTACAATAATTTTCTGTCCTTAGACTTTGAGATTGAGACCTAGCTTTGCCCTTATCTTACTCTGTGGTAAGCCATCTGAATGATAACACTTATAGTTATTCATTTCAAGTGCAAACTCTCTTTTCCTCCAGTGTGCAGAATTTTATCGTATAGATATAAAAATAGCTAATGTTATCACAATGAAGATTACAATAGAGTTATGAGTATTCCAATGCTTTTTAAAATTATTAGTGGTGACTGTAATCAAGCCCTCAGATTTAAGACAAAAAAGAAACAGTAGACAATATTGGTGTAAAAGCTTTGGTCTTAAGACTAAATCTTTAATTCTATCATTGTGAGAGTGAAATAAGGGTCTTCAAAAACTCTGATTTAATGGAGCTATAGCAATGGTTTGGGAATTCCCCAGATGGTTTTTGTATCTTACTGATACAAAGGATACATAGGAAAGACTCTCTTCTGGGAAAGACTCCAAGAAGCATGTTCATAGTGTTTTCCTTAGTTAAGTTTGATATTTCTGAAACCTGCCAGTCCAGTAGCTCAGAGTTTGAAGGATGGTGAACACCTGAAGGGAACTGCCTTTGATGAATCTCTGTCACAAGATAAACTCCATCCTTGACAGCATCTTTTGAGTCATTCATTTTTCCTACTGATGTTCTTGTGTCAGAGGTTGTGGATATTTGATAGACCCAACAATTAAATCCAGGTTGTTTTACTTTCAGGCTAGCAGTCTGGGCTAGGTCATAGGTAGCTGCAGCACAGGGGTCAAAAGACAGTAGATCAGCAAGCCTGAAGTTAAAGAATTTTTAGTTACCAGAGGTCATGAATAGGTTGGATATTAAGAATTCAGGTGGTAAAATGTGGTTTGGAGAAGCAAAGAGATTCGAGTGGTAGGAAATTTACAGGAGGTCAGGAATCCAGGTAGGTAAGACTAGAGGAAGAGAAAAATATCAGTAGTCAGAAACAAGCAAAAGGTCAAAAAGCCTGGTAGACATGTCAGTTAAGTCATAGTCTCTTAGATTAATAGAAATGCAGAGTTGTAAGAGGTCTCAAAGATCATGTAGTTTAAATTCCCAACCAAAGCATGAATTCTGACTAGAATTTCTCTCATGAGTGGGTTTTTCAGCCTCTGCTTAAAGACTTTCAGTGGTGAGGAATTCACTAGCTCCTAGTTGGCCTATTCTAATATTAAATAGCTCTGATTAGTAGAAAGTGCTTCTGTTGAATTTATGTGTATATTATATCAGATAGAATTTTATCAGATATTACATCAGATAGAATTTGGTGTGTATATATATATGTATGTATATACATAACATATAGATATGTAAATATATCTATATAAAAATAAAATGAACTAATTAGGTTGTCATGCCTTTGACTCTGAGTTTCCTGAGAGAGAGAGAGGGAGGCAAACAGACAGACAGACAGACAGACCAACCAACCAACCAGAGTCAGCCTTACAAGTACAGAGACCAGGCATAGTTTGATTTATTGGTAACCTTTACTGTTTTCTGGACCCATATCTTGATATTTGGAGGGTATGGGTAATTTCTGGTTTAAAGGTTGATATACAGAACCATTTTCATTTTTATCTTTGTATCTTGGAGTACATACCTTTGAAATGTTGTCGTTGTGTTACATTTTTCCTCCTTAAGGCAGCTAAATGGTTCCTAGGCACGTGCATGCATGCACATATGTGTGTGTGTGTGTGTGTGTGTGTGTTTGTATGTGTGTGTATGAGTAGAGTACTCCAACTTTTTTGTTCTTTTTCCCCTGTCCCAAATACTAGAGATTATCCGGAACTGTAAGTTAAAAAAAGAGTTGGTAGTAAATGAAGTTTGATAAGATTTGAGTAGGTCGAGAATCACGTTCTGGAATGAAAGAATTATTTTTAGTATTTTATGTCTAGTATTGGCTTGTTAGACTCACAGAATTTTAAGGCTTGAAAGAACCTTAGATACATCTAGTCCAATCACCTCAGTGTGTATGTAAGTACATAGAGGTACAGGGGTTTAGTGCCTTGTGTGAGGTTAATGTGGCAGGGACAGCAATAGGTTTCCTGAATCCTTGTCCAGTGGTTTTCTGTTACAATACCCAGCCTCTTTGGCTTATCACTTACCTCCCATGTCCTCATTTCTTTCTCAGTTAAAATAGCATAATGACACTCATCCTTTCTGTTCTTTACAGGATTTTGTGAAGCATAATTAACCAATATATAGAAGATGCTCAGAAAATCTTGGATAAATTGTACCCTGAAGTACTATCATTGCTATTATGTGATTCGTCATAGAGAATGGTCAAGAATGAATAAATCAATGAATAAGCATTTATTAAGCATTTACTATGTGCTAAACCCTATACGGGCCACAACATAGACATGTAAAATGTCTTCTAAAAAAAGGAAGGAGAGCATAAGGAAACTGTGTTACAGTGGACTGGACTTTGAAACACAATGATAAAATAATTTAAAAATGTACCAACATCTCTGAGAGGTGTGTAGAGAGTGTATTGAATTTTAGTCAAAAAGAATTATTCTGGCATTAAATAAAAGACTGGCAAAGCCTCATTTAGAATATCATTTTCAATTCTTATCACTTTATTGTAAAAAGGATATTGTATAGAAAGAAAGTATAGCAGAGGGCAGTCAAAATGATTCAGGGACTCAGGGAACTTAGTTAAGCTGAAAGCCAAAGGACCTGGTCCTATGTTCTTTGAAAAATATACTAAGAGGTAATGCCATTGAGGGATGCACAATCCTAAAGAGAATAGGAAGAATAGATACTACAAGGCTACTGTGTTTGAGCTTATGTTAGAAGAAAGAAGCAGGGGGCAGAAACTAAAGCTATACATTGCATAGAAGCAGATCCCTAAAGGAATCAGGCAGAATTTCTTTACAGAGAAAGTAGATAATGTATGGAGCTGACCATTAAAAAATTACTCTTGCCTCCTAGGAAGGTATCCATGGGGACACTTGGTGCTACTGCCTAGACATTGTATTCTTCAGTTCTTGAAATATCACCACAGTCCAAAAGAAATACTGGCAGGAAACCCATAATTTGGACCATAATTTGTGTGTGGGGGGGGGGGGGGGGGGGAATCTAGATAACAGTGTATCACTTGGGATGATTTTTTTTTAAATTCTGGAAAGGAGAAATTGAACAAGGACATATCTTTTAAGAAGTTGAATTGTAAAAGTTGTCCAAGGTATATTTGGAACCCAGAACAAGGGAACAAAAGACAACAAAATTAAAAGAGCTGAGCAAGGGTGTGTTTGCATTTGTGTGATGATTAATCTGCCATCTTTCCTATGTTCACTTATCTAAAGAGTATACTGTCTTCCTGATGCAGTTATTTTTCAGACTATCTATCGTCTACAGATTGGGGGTGCTTTCTTGATACCAAAGTGGAAATTCCCAGGAAATACTAAGAGGAATACTTAAATTAGCCCATAATGGATAAAGAATAAAAGCTAGGATGGGTACATAAAATTCTGTATCTACATTAGGGATTACAGGTATCCCTTTCCCACTGCAAATTCTCCCATTATAGTTTCAATATATTGTGGGTTGGCATAAGAAATTAAATGGGAATTTTTGGGGTAGTTTTGAGGAACCTGCAGAAGACATTGAAAAAGTTTAGAAACTCAGAAATGCATAAAGTATGTGCATAGTATTATATAATATCAACCCAAATTTTACAATGTGGTACTGTAAATACCCCATAAAAGAAAAATAAAAAAAATTCAGACTGTTTTCTCTGGTGTGAAGGGAGGGCCAAAAATACTTTCTAGATCATGAGGGTACTGCACACCTAACTCCCACGGTGTGGAAGGGATAACTGTATTGCTCTGGTTAGGGATTGAAGGTGGAAATAAAAATTTCCATAGCTTCTTTCAAAGATCTGGAGCCAGGAGGACCTCCTGCTTTTGCTGCTAGTATTTTTCCCTTAACCTTGGCAAGAAAGGTAGGAATTCCACTACTTTTCCCTTAAATATTACTCTATACTTTCTCTGAGAATTATCAGTTGGTTTTATCATTCTTAAGGGGGATAAAAAGGATTAATCAGTTATACGTTTCAAAAAAGCAGGGTGGGGTTGCCTGAGGAATGGGACTAGGATGATGAGAGGACTTAAAACCAAGTTATTTAGGGATTGGTTGAAAGGACTGGGGGTATTTAGCCTGAAAGAGAGAAGACTGTGTGTGGGGGGCAAGGCTGATTATTATCTGGGAATATTTGAAAGGTTATCATATATAAGATGGATTAGATTTGCTTTACTTAGCCCCAGAAGGCAGAACCAGAATCAATGGGCAGAAGTTACAGGGAAATAGATTTCAGCTCAATATCAATCACATACATACACTCATATTTTATATTGGTATATTTTTAATCTATATTTTACATACATATACATATATACATACATACACATATATGAATATATGTGTATGTGTGTATGTGTATATATCTATATCTATATATATCTTTAAAATCAGAGCTATCCAATAATGGAGTGGGCTGCCCTAGGAATTAGTGGTATTTTTTTCCTCATTTTTTTCATCTTATATTCTCATCTCATTCTTTTCTTTTTCAATAGAGTTCAGATAGAAAAAGTCACTAACCTGCTATTATTCTTTTATATTTAATGTTCTATAGGCTCTTTCTCATACGGATATAATAACTCTTTTTTTGTACATGAGTATTAGCGCCTAAGTTTATCTTCCGTAGGCTTGTTGAAACCATTCTTAGTGTACAATTCCAGGAGCAGACAGGAAAACAAAAGAACATTAAAAATGAGGAATTTTAGAATTTTATTTGATAAGGAAAAACCTTTTTCAGTCCATGGTTGGGGGTGAATACGGAGCTCAAATGTAATTGAGCATGTTCCTCTTCCTGTTCCCAAGGAATTGTGATCTCCTCTTTTAGGTCTTTATATTTGGAAAACATTTTATTTCATATATCTTGGGCATGATTAATGAATAAAAAACACATATTAAGCAATTACTACGTCTCAAACAGTCTTCTGAGTGCTAGGGATACAAATGGAAAAATGATATGGTCTGTTCCCGCAGAGAGATTACAATCAAATTGGAAGGGCAACTAATAATTGTTAATAATAATATTTATGTAACACTTCAGTTTTTACAAAGAGCTTTGATATTTATTATGTTCTTTGTTCCTCACAACATGCCTGCAAGGTAGGTGCTATTATTATCCTCATTTTACAGATGAGGAACTGAGGTTCAGAGAGGCTAAGCAACCTGGCCAAGATTTGAACTCAGTTCTTCCTGACTCCAAGTCTAGCACTCCACCATCTAGCCTGCAGGGCAGATAGAAAGACAATGTCTTCCATAGGGTGCAGCAGCAAGACTCAGGAGTCCTTAGAATGCAACAATAAGTCAGATGTCATTGTCCAGTATTCTAGAGGATGTAGAGGCCAAGTGGATAGTTAAGGCATGCTAAATGGCAATGTTAGGGCAGATGGTAAGCTAGTGGTCCTTTTTTGCAGAAGGGATTGTAGTTGATGACTCTGTGTTCATCCAAGCATATGTATCCATGTTCCTGATCCACAGCTGCTAGGGAGGGGGAAATAGGCCTGAGGACTGGGGTTAGAGTGAGGCCACTCGGGTAATCACTGATAGGATGGAGGTGATCAGCAATCAGATGGGAGGAGGTGGTTAGCACTTGGTGGCACCTGGGTAATATGAGCTGAGAAGGGGAAAAATTCCCTCTGGCTTATTCTTGGGGGCCTTGGGCTGCCCACTGGATTCTGGGCAGTCAGGCAAGTGCTAAGTCAGGGAAGGTGAAAGGTCCCAGCTTTCCAAAGGCCTTTTTCCTCCTCCTCCTCCTACTTCAGGTAGGGGTTTTTTTTTCCTTTCAGTGCCCAGTACAGTGCCTGGCAGATGGTAAGTACTTAATAAATATTTGCTAATTGACTGATTTCTGCTATCCTTTTAAAATCTGAGATCTGGTGATTGCATTTTGTCCATGCTTCTCTTCAGATATTAGGAGCAGAATTTCAGCTGGGATTTATCTCTTTAAATGGGGACCTAATTTTGGGGTGAAAATGGGGAATTTTAGAATTGTACTTGATGATAAGGAACAACCTTTTTCAGAGTCCATCAGTTGGTGGCGAATACAGAGCTCAAATTGTAATTGAGCATACATTTACCCATCTGAACGGACGGCAAGAAAAGATACCTTCCCATCCTTTGAACTAAAACCCTGTGATTTTGTAGCTCTTCAGAAAATTTCAAAGTCTCATTTGACCCATTCATTCTTTACTGCTTATTCTTGCTTCTCTGTATGCCCTCTGTGTTCTGGTCCCAAAGTCAGACCTGCACTGCAATAGCAAATGGATTCCATCTTTACCATTTGAACAACACACAAAAGTACAGGTCAGATCTTTAATGCTAATAGTTAGGAAGCCTTTCACAAAAAGAACAGGGTTGTCCAAATGAGTTTCCCTCTGTCCCTGCCTCCATCTTCTCTTTTCCAGTTGGTTCTGTGGCATTAGTAGTTTGAACTATCTAAGTGACCTGTCAATGACACCTTCCTGCATATCTCATCTCCAATCTCACACTCAAAGCGCTGACAGTACCTTTAAAAATCTCAACCTTAGAAGGGGTGCCAGGATTGCAAATGAGTCTTTCATACCATGTAGAGAGCTGAACGCACTTATAGAAGCAGGAGCCTAAAGCCAAAATAACTCTTGGGTGCCTGGAGCCTAGCTTTCCTAGTGTTCTGTTGACAGTGAACACACACCCCACTGTGCTGCACTTGCTGACAACAGGAGTTTTAAATGTGCAGAGAGAGGCAGACCCAAAGGCAGCTGATTTGAGAGCTTAGAGCAGAGTAGATGATATTGCCGTAAGTACAGTGAATTATTTTTACGTAGATAATTAATACCAGAGAAACAATATAGTGACAGAGAGTGTCCCAGGAGAGAAAATTGTCAGTCTATTCATTTATTCTTTTCCAACCAAATTGATGGGATAGTCTGCCGCCTTTCCGGATTCCACACGGATGATGAAACTGCAAACAAGTTTCATTTAAATAATGGGCAAATCTTCCAATTAGTCAAAGCCTAATCTTCATGCCTTAAAAATGACAAACTGCACTCAATGCTGCCTCCATCAGTAAAAGGGAAAAAAAATAAGCCCTGAGGAAAACCTCCAAATGAAAATATTGATCAAAGAAATTTAGATACACAGGTTCTACCACACATTAATCTAGGGAGACCTTTACAAATTCAATGACTGTCATAAAGATTCATTAGTCAGCATTTAACTTGCTATTTAAAAAATATGTTTATTGTTTTGTTTCTAGGGAGGCCAAACTTTGAGAAAATTGGAATATTATTGTCTCTTCACCTAATCAATGGGAGTCGCTGTCACAGGAGCAGGTATAGCTGATAGAAATGTTGTCATTTAAAACTAAATGTTTTAAAAATAAATTTTTCTTCTATGTATTCAAGAGTTTCTGACACTGAATTTCCTTCTGTATTAGGAACTTCCTTTAAAGAAATCAGGTATGTACAAGATAATCAATCTTAATTTACTTATGTTACTAGACATATATTATAATCTTATTTCAGCAGTATGATGATTAATTGATCAATAAGCCTTTAGTAAAGTACCTACTATGTGCTAGGTAGTGTGCCAGGTGATGGAAATACAAATATGAAAGTGGGACAGTCCTTGTCCTTAAGAAACTTATATTTTACTAATAGGAGACAACATGTTCACAGATAAACAGACACATTGATTTTGTGGGGTGCAAAATCTGGATAGTGTTTCTTCCTGTTTTGCATGTATTTGTAACTTGTTTTCTGTACGTTTAGGAAAAAAAACATAGGCCCAGGAACAAAATTGTGGATAGTGGAAATTCATTGAGTCATTTAGTGAACAAACATTTTTTAAATGCCTACAATTTGTCAGGCACTGACAAGAAAGGCAAAAGATAGTCCCTACTCTCAAGAAACTTACAGTTTAATGGGGGAAACAATACATAAACAACCATGTACAAACAAGACATATACAGGATAACTTAGAAATAATAAAAAGAAAGGAAAGAGTAGATGTGGTTTTCTAGAGCCAAGATGGTGGAGTAGAGAAAGCACTCTCCTGAGCTCTCCCAACATTTCCTTCCAAATAACTTTCAAATAACACCACAAATTGAATTCTACAGTGGCAGAGCCAAAAAGAGGTCAGAGTGACATATTCTTCCAACCCAAGACAACATACGAAGTCAGAAAGACAGATCTGTGACATAGAGGAAAAGGCCCATGTGGATGAAATACCAGTGGTGATAAAAAGCAGCAGCCTCAGGCACTCTCAAGCCAGAGATGATCACACCACCTTGACTTCAACACTTCCAGATTCCCAGAATTAGTTCTGAAAACAGAAGTATAAAAAAAGTCTGAAGTTTGAGACAGAGCCCTGTCCCCTTCCCTCCCTGCCACTGGGAACAGGGCTCAACATTAAAATAAAGGTCCAAATCAAGAATATGGTGGGAAAATGAGCAAACACTAACAAAAAAGAACCTGACCATGAAAATCTACTATGGTGACATGAAAGATCAAGCTATGAATTCAGAAAAAGACAATTTTGTCAAAATAGCTACAAGCAAAGCCTCAAAGAAAAAAATGTGAACAGGACACAAACCCAACAAGGATTCCTGGGAGAGAGAAAATTGTTTTCAAAATTGAATATGAATGGTAGAGGAAAATTAGGCAAAGAAATGAAAGCATTATGAAAAGACATTTAATAGATTGTTTTAAAAGGCACAAAAAATACTGAAGAACATACCTTAAAAATAGAATTTGCCGAGTGGAAAAACAGGTGCAAAAATTGACTGATAAAATGAACTCCTTAAAGAGCAGAATTGGCCAAGTTGAAAAAGAGGTATAAAAGCTTAATGAAGAAAATAATTCCTTAAAAACTAGAATTGGGCAAGTGGAAACTAATGACTTCATGAGACACTAAGAAATAATAAAACAAAATCAAAAGAATAAAAAAATAGAAGAAAATGTGAAATAGCTCATCAGAAAAACAACTGACCTGGAAAATAGATTGAGAAGAGATAATTTAATACTTATTGGATTATTTGAAAGCCATGATCAAATAGAGAAGCTAGACATCATATTTCAAGATATTGTAAAGGAAACTGTCCCAATATCCAAGAACCAAAGGGTAAAATAGAAATTGAAAGAATCCACTGATCACTACTTGAAAGAGATCCCAAAATGAAAACTCCCAGGAATATTATAACTAAATTCCAGATCTCCCAGGTCAAAGAGAAAATATATTAAACAGTAAGAAGGAAACCATGGTCAGCATCACACAAGATTTAGCAGCTACCACATTAAAAGAACAGAGGGTTTGGAATATGACTTTCCAGAAGGGAAAAGAGCTGAGATTACAACCGAGAATAACCTATTCAGAAAAACTGAATATAATCCTTCCATGGAAAAAGGAATATTTAATGAAATAGAGGACTTTCAAAAATTCCTGATGAAAAGACAAATCTGAATAGAAAATTTGACTTTCAAATACAAGACTCAAGAAAAACATAGAAAGGTTAACATGAAAAAGAAATCAAAAGCGATTGAATAAAGTTTAACTGTTTACATCACTATGTGGGAAGATGTTGCTTGCAACTCCTAGGAACTTTACTATTACTAGGGCAGTTAAAAGGATACTACATAAAACAAGGGTGTGGGAGTGAGTTGATTATGTTGGGATGATGTAAAAAAAAATGAATAGATGAGAAAGAGGAATGCCTTGGGAAAAGGGGGAAGGGAGAGAAAGAATGGGGAAAATTATCTCACATAAGAGGCATGAAAAAAAGAGTTTTTACAGTGGAGGGGAAAATGTAGGGGTCAAGCAATGCTTGAACCTCACTCACATCTCAATTGGTTCAAAGAAGGAAAAACACATGCACACACGCACAGACACACTCAACTGGTAACAGGAATAGACCTTACCCAACAGGGAAATAGGAGGAGAAGGGGATAAGAGAAAGGAATGGGTGTTAAAAGAGACAGTAGATAAAAGAAGGTAGTGGTGAGAAGCAAGACATCAAAGAGAGAGAGAAAGAGAGAGAGAGAGAGGGAAATGCACAGTTAGTAATCATAACTGTAAGTGTGAATGGGATGAACTTGCCATAATATAGAAATGGATAGCAGAATGGATTAGAAAACAGGTTGGATTAGAATTCAACCATATGTTCTTTAGGGGAAACAAACTTGAAACAGAGAGACACACAGAGTTAAAAAAAAGGAATTGGTGAAGAATCTTATGCTTCAACTGAAGTAAAAAAGGCAGGAGTAGCAATCATAATCTCAGATAAAGCAAAAGCCAAATAGATTGAATTAAAAGGGAAAAAGCAGAGAAATGACATCTTACTGAAAGGACCATAGACAATGAAATAATATCAATACTAAACTTATGCATTACATAGCATAGCATCCAAATTCTTAAAGGAAAAGTTAAATGAATTATAGGAGGAAATGGACAGTAAAATTATAATGGTGGGGGACCTCAACTTTCCCCTCTCAGAGCTAGATAAATCTAACCATAAAATAAATGAGAAAGAAGTCAAGGAAATGAATAGAATATTTAGAAAATTTAGATATGATAGATCTCTGGAGAAAGCTGAATGAGAAAAGAAAGGAGTATACTTTTTACTCAGCTGTATATGACATTTTCACAAAAACTGACTATGTATTAAGGCATAAAAACCTCACAAATACAGAAAAGCAGAAATATTAAATGCACAATATAGGGCGGTAGAAGCGTAGGTTAAAAGCTATTTGGAAGCTAAATGATCTAATCATAAAGAATGAGTAGGTCAAAGAACAAATCATAGAAACAATCAATTTCATTAAAGAGAATGACAACAATGAGATAACAGTTCAAAATTTGTGAAATGCAGCCAAAACAGTACTTAGGGGAAAATTTATATTTCTAAATGCACACATCAATGAGAAAGAAAGAGGAAATCAATGAAATGGGCATGTGACTAATAAAAACTAGAAAAAGAACAAATTAAATATCTCTCAAAAATCAAAGGAGAGATTAATAAAATTGAAAGAAAAAAACCCATTGAACAAATGAATAATTGAATAACACTAAAAACTGACTTTATGAAAAAAAATCAATAAGATGGATAAAGCATAGGTTAATTTGATTAAAAAATAAAACTAAATTGCTAGTATCAAAAATTAAAAGAATGAATGTACCACCAATGAAGATGAAATTAAAGCAATTATTAGGAATTATTTGTCCAATTATATGTCAGTAAAACTGTCAATCTGAGTAAAATGGATGAATATTTATAAAACTATAAACTGCCCTGATTAACAGACAAGGAAATGGAATACTTAAATAACTATATCTTAGGAAAAGATTGAACAAACAAAAAACAATTTGCTTAAGAAAAAATCTTCAGAACCAGATGGATTCACGAATGAATTCTACCAACCATTTAAGGAACAATTAATTCCAATATTGTATACCTGTAAACTATTTGAAAAAAAAGAAGATAATGAAGGAATCCTAGCCAATTCCTTTTTATGAAACAAATATGGTTTTGTTACCTAAACCAGGGAGAGCAAAAACAGGGAAAGAAAACTACAGATGAATTTTCTTAATGACTATTGATGCAAAATTTTAAAATAACATAATGACAAGAAGATTATAGCAATATATTGCAAAGATCATACACTGTGACTAAGTGGGATTTGTACTAGAATGCAGAGCTGGTTTAATATCAGGAAAACTATCAGCATAATTGACCATATCAATAAGAATAACAAAAATCATATGATATATCTGTTAAGAACACTAGAAAACTTTCTTAAAAAATGATAAACAGCATGTATCTAAAAGCAAGAACAAGCATTTTCTGTAATGGGAATAAACTTGAAGCCTTCCCAATAAGATCAGGAGTAAAGCAAAGAAGTCTATTATTACTCAATATTATACTTCAAATGCTATCTGTGGCAATAAAACAAGAAAAAGAAATTGAAGGAATAAAAATAAGCAATGAAGAAACAAAATTATCATGCTTTGCAGATGATATGATGGTATACTTAGAGAACCCTAGAGAATCAACTAAAAAACTAGTTGAAACAATAAACAACCTCAGCAAAGTCACATGATATAAAGTAAATTCACATCAGTCATCAGCATTTCTATATATTTCCAACAAAACCCAGCAGAAAGTAATAGAGAAATTAATTTTAAATTAACTACAGGTAATATAAAATACTTGAGAGTCTACCTAACAAGACAAACTTAAGGATTCTGTGAACAAAATTACAAAATACATTTCATAGAAATAAAGACAGATCTAAACAATTAGAGAAATATTAATTGCTCCTGGGTAGGCTGAGCCAATATAATAAAAATGACAGTTCTACCTGTTAATTATTTATTCAGTGCCATACCAATCAAAATACCAAAACAAATATCTTATAAAGCTAAAAAAAAATCATAGCAAAATTAATCTGGAAGAACAAAATGTCAAGAATATCCAGAGAATCAATGAAAAAAAATCAAGGAAGATGGCCTAGCAGTTCCAGATTTCAAACTATATTACAGAATTATAATCATCAAAACAATATGGCACTGGCTAAGAAACAGAGTGGTTGATCAGTGGAATAAGTTAGGTGTACAACACACAGTACTAAATGATCATCGTAATCTAGTGTTTGATAAACCCAAAGATCAAACTTTGGGAGTACGAATTCAACATTTGATAAAAATTGCTGGGAATAGTAGAAAGCAGTTTGGCAGAAACCAGGCATAGACTAACATCTCATACTTTATACCAAGATAAGGTCAAAATGGATCAATAATTTACACATAAAGGGTGACATCATAAGTCAATTTGGTGAGCATAGAAAAATGTAACTGTCAGATCCATGAATAACCAAATAAGAGAAAGAGGGGATTTTGAGAAGTAACACAGATAATTTTGATTGCATGCAATTAAAAAATCTTTTGCATAGACAAAATGAATGCAGCCAAAATCAGAAGGAAAATAGGAAACTGGGGAAAATTTTTTTGCAGCAAGTTTCTCTGATAAAGGTCTCATTTCTCAAATATGTATGAAATGGAGCCAAATTTATAAAAATAGGAGGCATTCCTCAGTTGATAAATGGTCAAAGGATATGACAGTTTTCTGAAGAGAAAATCAAAGCTATTAATATTCACTTGAAAAATGCTCTAAATCACTATTAATTATAAAAAATGTAAGTTAAAACAACTCTTGAGTCATCAGCTCACAACAGTCAGATTGACTAACATGACAGAAAATGAAAATGATATAATGGAAGGGATATGGAAAAAAATCAGGACACTAATACACTGTTGGTGGAGTTGTGAACTAGTCCAAACTTTCTGGAGGTTGGAACTATACCCAAAAGGCTATAAAAGTATGTACCCTTTGACCTAGCAATACCACTCCTAGGCCTATATCCCAAAGATATCCATGAAAAGACAAAAATATTGTGCAAAAATATTTATATCAGCTCTTTTTGTGGTGGCAAAGAATTGGAAATTGAGGGGATACCCATTAATTGGGAAATGACTGAACAAGTTATAGTATATGAATGTAATAGAATACTATTGTGTTATAAGGAATAATGAGCAAATACAAATCCTTTCCCTCCTTTTTCTTTCCTTTCTTTACTCTTTCCCCCAACCTGTACCATAGAGCCATTTTTTCTCAATATTCTTTCCAAAAGACCATTCTGATTGCTTTTCTCCTCCCTTCTTTTACTTGAATGTTTTAAAAAAATCAACAACCATCAAGCATGCATGTCCAGTTCACCAAATCAAATTAAAGATAGATTAGCTTCAATGGAATATAAAGCTTAATATGATGTAAATGGATAAGAAGCTAGAAAGGGCTTTCTCCCAAAGGGCTGGAAGAGCTAAAAACATGATGCAGAATGAGGATGGATAATAGAGTTGTATCCATGACAAGACTGGGGCAACTAACTAACATATAGAATATAAGCACCTTAAGGGCAAAGCCTGTTTTTCATTTTGTCTTTGCATCCCTATGGCTTAGGACAATGCCCCGGTAGGAGCTTATTGGATGGAAGTAAATGTACTAACCACAATGACCTTTATACTAATTCCAAGACCAGGATACTTCTAAGAGAATCTCATAAATTTGAGTTCAAATCAGGAAGACTTAAAAGGCTGCCTAGAAAGTTTGTTTCTACTGACAGCAGCTGAAAGGAGACCAAACCAGGACATAGGCATCCTCCATTATCCAAGTCCCTAGGAAGCCATATCAACTTTGCTAACACCCTATCCTACTGCTATCAGATACTTAGGCCCTGCAAAGCAGTGCCTGAGAACAAGAGAATGTCCTCTTATCTGATCAGTATAAGACTTAAAATCATCATGGACTCTTCCTCAAGGTGTATGTGTATATATATCTATATCTATAGATATAGATATAGATATAGGTGTTGCAATGGGAAAACAAGACAGCAACAAATGATAAGATGCCCAGAGAGAAAGAAAAAAAATTTGCATGGTAATTTTGTTGTATATTTGAAAAGAAAACCAAGTTGTGCATAGTAAATTTGCAGTTTCATGTGCAATCATTTTTTAAAAGTTGTACTATGTTAGAGAAATTCTTGTTTTATTCCATAAATTAAAAATAAAATAAAACAAACAAAAAAGAAATAATGAGCAGGATGGTTTCAGAAAAACCTGTGAAGGTTTGTATGAACCCATGCAAAGTGAAGTGAGCAGAATCAGAAGAACATTGTACACAGTAACCACAATATTGTAAGGATGATCAGTTGTAAAAGACTTAGTTACTCTGATCAAGACAATAATCCAAGACAATTCCAAAGGGTCCATGATCAAAAATGCTGTCTACCTCTAGAGAGAAAGCTGATGAATTCTGAATGCAAATTGAATAATTATTTTTTAAACTTTATTATCATTGTTTTATTTTTGTTTGTACCTTCTTTTTTAATACAACTAATATGAAAATGCATTTGTCTTGACTTCACATGTGTAATTGAAATCAAAGTGCTTGCCTTCTCAAGGAGGGGGGACTGGCAAGGGGGGGGGGAGAGAATTTGGAACTCAAAATTAAAAAAAGAAGATTGTTAATTTTTTTTACATGTAATTGGGAAATATTTATCAAAAAAATAAAAATGCATTTCAAAATTATAAAGGGAAGGCACTGGGATCGAAGGGGATCAGAAAAAAATTCTCATAGAAGATGGGATTTTAACTGGGAAGTCAGGAAAGGTCAACTTCAAATACAATTTCTAATGCTTAGTAGCTATGTGACCATGCGCAACTCATTTAACTTTGTTCTAAGTCTCTGATGACTCTCTCCAACCAATCAACAACTCTAAGACTATAAGTTATAGATGGGTTACAATCTGCATGACTGGAGGCACTCCTCATCCCTGATGTATTGATCTATGCGTATGTTTTTCTTCCTTACATAGGGTCATGGTTTAGAGATGAAATGGACCTTAGAAGACCTCTAATTTAACTCTTTCATTTTACATATAAGGAAACTGAGGCCCACAGCTGTTTAGTGACTTACATAGGGTTATACATCTGCTAAGTATCAGTTAGATAGTCTGGTTTGAAAGCCAACCCAAATATCCCTCATTCTACCCATTGATCTGTCTTCAGTGGCCATGGTAAACAAGTTTAATCCCTTTTCCATATGACAGCTTTTCAAATATTTAAACACAGTAACCATGTTCCAAGTGGTTAACTTACTCTCACCCCTTCTTACTCTTCCATTCTTGTCCTACTTCCTCATTCCTTTGTACTTCAAACCTCTCTCCCCAGTGTTGTATGCCAATTCAGCCCACCCCTTTTGCTGCTCACTTCTGGAATGCCTGCTCCATAATTAGCAAATTTCCTGTAAGCTTGACTTTCTCTCTTGTTACTATTATCTTCTGGCAGCTAGGTGGCACAGTAGACAGAGCTCTGGGCCTGAAGTCAGGAAGACTTGAATTCGAATATGGTGGGCAAGTCAACCTCTGTCTCACTTTCCTCAACTGTAAAATGGTGGAAATGATAATACCTACCACTTAGGGTTGTTAGGGGGATCAAATGAGATAAATTTTATAAAGCATTTAGCACAGCGCCTGGTGTATAGTAGGTGCTTAATAATGCCTCTTACTTCCCCTTTCCCTTCCCCTCACTGCAACCTGACTCTTTCCTCTTGACGCTGCATTCCTCTTTCCAGTTCTGGCTGCACTCTCACTCATAATCCCTGACTAACTGATTGCAATGGGGTAGTCAGAATCCTTCTTGTTCCCCATTGGTACTTCCAGATTTGCTCTCTACCATCACTCAGCAGCTGCTCTTTGTTTTTCTTGCAATCTAGATTTAATACCCAGTCCAAACATTGGTGGATTGAATCATTATCTACTGACCCTGCCCCCAAACATTCTACTTCATTTCTCAATAAGTACAACTCTTAGTTCAGTCTTCTTGTGTACTCATTCTAGGGGATTTCAGCATAAATGGTGATGTTGCTTCACAAACTCTAATTATATATTTCCCAATCTATTTAACTCTTGTGACTACCTGTTCAGTGAAGCTCTGCTATACACAGGGGAGGTTAGAATCTTGATCTTGCCATCATCCACAAGTGTTCCATTTCCATATTAAAGAATTTCCAAATTTCTTTGATCATCATTTTATCTTTCCATCTCTCCCTCCCCAAGCCTTACTTCTCCTAAGCCTACTTTTCACCCTAACTGTGATGTTGAATCTCTTTATCCCTCACCCCTTGTTGAACCAGTTCAACTCTCCCCAAAGACTTGCCCCTTTGTCCTGAGACTTGCCAGCTAACAACATGGGATGACTCTTATTCTCTTATGTCCTGTTGAAGGGAACTGAGTACACTACAGATTTGTGCTATCTAATCTCAATTGGGCCCTCCCAGTAGTAAGGCAGCCCTATTACCTCTCCCTAATTGATTTCCTATCTCACAACACAGTTTCTGTTTTTAACCCTTCTTCCTTCATGTTTCCTGTGCCATGCAATTGCTATGCAATACTCCCACCCTCCAAGGAGAGCATCTTACTTCATGCTACTCTGAAAGATTGAGGCCATGCCAGGAGCTTCTCCTTCTTTCCTCCTTATCTCTTCACTGTGACAGAATACCTCAGTATCTCCTCTTTCACTTCACTTTCTAATGATGAGGTGGTCACTTTCCATACCAAAGCCAATACTACTTATATCCCCTTGATTCCATCCAATCACATTTTCTCCTGTGGATTGACCATACCATCTACTCTAATTTCTTCCTCTCTACCTTCCCTATTTACTGGTTAATTTCTTGATGCTTTTGTAGGCCAAGTCTGACCAGGCTTGTCAAGTAACTCAGGTTAGGAAGTGAAATGAGACACTCATAGCTCATCTGAGAGCTATCAAAAAAAAAGTTTACTTAGCCACATTAAAGGAAGGACATGAAGAACAGGAAACACATGTCGATCCAGGATATAGCAGGATATACCCTTGAAATAGCTTTCAATTACTTTGAACATTACCTGGAGTATGAACCTCCTCTATAGTTGGTATAGGCCCTGTGGGAAGCCAGGACTGTTCCACTTCCCTGATTTAGCCCCAAGATGACTGCTCAGATCCTAATGGCAGCCCAAGGACTCAGTAGAAGCAGGCCAGAGGGAGTCCTTCCCCTTTTCAGCTCTCATTTTTCAGATCTCCTCAGTGCTGAACAATACCCTCCCCCTACTGATCCCTCTTTCCTATCCCACTGAAAGTGGTGCCTCACCTTCCTTTGTTGTCACTCTCTTCTTTATATATCAATCCAACTTAAAGTGCTCTGTCCAAAGTTAGCAACAATTAATTGCCAACTCTAATGGCCTTTTCTTAATCCTTGTCCTTTCTTAATCTCTCTTCAGCATTTGATACACTTCTACCTTTTCCTCTTGTATACTCTCTCCTCTTAGTCACAAAGGTGCCTATTCTTTCGTGGCTCTCCTCCTCCCAGTCTGACCCCTCCACCATTTTCTTTGCTGGATCGCTATCCGTGCAGTACCTATTAACTGTGGTTGTGTGCTCCAAGGCACTGTCCTGAGCCTTCTCTTTTCTCTTGATACTCTGTCACTCGGTGATCTTGTCATAGATTCAATTATCTTTTTTCATGCAATAATTCTCGGATCTATATATCCCACCCTATTTTGTCTCCTGAACCTTCAGTCCTGCATCACCCACTGTCTATTACACTTTTCTAACTGGATGCTCTGTAGGCATCAAATTCAACATATCTAAGAGAGAACTCATTATCTTTATCACCAAACCTTCCCTCTTCTGAGCTTCTCTGTTCCTGTCAAGGGAAACACCATCATTCCAGTCCCTCAGGGTCTCATACCTTACTGTCATCCTTGATTCCCCTTTCTTACTCATATCTCATACCTAAGCAGTTGTCAAGTCTGGTCATTCCTTTCTCAACCTCAGCATCTTTCTTATACATCCATTTTTCACCTCCCATGCAGCCACTGCACTAGCTCAGACCCTCATCACCTCTTGCATGAACTATTACAATAGCCTTCTAATTGGTCTCCCTGATTCAAGCCTCTTTCCCTCCAGTCCACCCTCCACATAACTGCTTAAGTGTTTTTCTTAAAGCGTAAATCTGACCTTGTCATCTTCCTACTTGATAAATTCTACTATTGACCATTAACTCTATGATCAAATATAAATTCCTCTATTTGGCTCTTCCTAACTTCTCCCCTTCCTATTTTTCCAATCTTTGAACACGTTACTCCCCTATGTACACTCTAGCCATAATGACCTATTGGCTGATCCTTACACATGATGTGCCTTTTCTATGTCTTTTGCCTGGCTGTCCTTCCAGCCAGGGATGTTCTTCCTCCTCAACTTCACCCTTTTTTGAATTCCTGAATTCCTTTAAGCCTCAGCTCAAGAACCTAGATGTCTTTCCTGGTCTCCATACCTGTCCTCTAAGGTTTCCATAATCTACTCTGTATTTATCTTATATGAACCAATTTATGTATGCATTTTCTCTCTCAATGGAATTTAAATTCCTTGAGGTCAGGAACTGTTTTTGTTCTTATTTTTACTTTTCTTTGTACCCCTAGCACTTAGCACAGTGCCTGGTACATAGAAAGTGATTAATGTATTACTGTTTTCTGACTTGCTGATGACCTTGCCTCAGCTTTTTCTTCTCCAGGCTAAAGATCCCTGTTTCTTTCATTTGACCCTCATATGGCATCATCTCAACCCCTTTAACTCCCATGTGGAAGAAGAATTAGAATTATGTGGTGTGACACCATAGAGGAGAATTAAGACAAATAAATAAAGGTCAAATACAAGAAAGAACTATAAGGAAGAACATTCCTAACAATTAGCACCATCCCCCAAATCAATAGGTCATATTATTTTTTTCAAGCTTGTAATTTTCCCACCACTAGTAATGTTCAAATAGAGAGTGGATGAAAAAGTCCACATTGAAAAGAGGACTCATGCTTTAGATAGGGGTTAGACCAGTGGACTTTGAAGGTCCTGTCCAATCTTGGCCTCTGTCCAATTCTAGGCCACAATTCTTAGTCATTCATACATTAGCATAAATAAGTTTACAATAATAGTACCCATCACCAAATAAGGCCTTAGATAATAAGATATAGGATTGATAAATTTCCCTGATTCCTAGTTCAGGCCTTTTTTTGTGACACCCCAGTTCTCTTACAGATCAGTAATAATCAAGAAAGGCCCAGAGCATAGAAAGCTGCTCAGGCTTGAATGGAATGTCACAACTGGGATCACTGGAGGCCCAACCCAAGGGAGAAGGACCTGAATAGGAGAAAGAGTTAATGGAAAGGTGCCCCCCAAACTTCATTTCATTAATGACTTGGGGGACCTTAACTTCACTCTTACTACTTCCTTTAGGGTCTTTTTGCCTGTGCACATCCCTGGTACAAATGACCTAGTGTAGGTTAGGCTGGAGAATACAATAACTTGGCTTCTCCACAAATTTCTCTTAACTCCCTTCGGTTAATGTGTAAGGCTTTCTAGGATACTTGGTGTGAATAGCAGTGGGCATGGGAGTAAGTTAGGTTTTCACACATCATAACTAGGGTGGGGAAAATGGGACTTTGTCCCAGCATGGTGAATTTTTTTGCTTAGTTTATTAGTTTATTTTGATTTATCAACAATCACTTCTATAAACTTTTGAGTTTAAAATTTTTCTTCCCTTTCCTCCCCCCCTTCCTTCCTAAGACGGCTTACAATCTGACATAGGCTCTACATATACATTCCTATTAAACATATTTTCACATTAGTGATGTTGTAAGGAAGAATTAGAATCAATAGGAGGAACCACAAGAAAGATGAAACAAAACAAAACAGAAGGAAAAAAATAGCAAATAATAAGCTTCAATCTGCATTCAAACTCCATAGTTCTTTCTTTGGATGTGGATAGCATTTTCCATCATAAGACCTTTGGAGATGTCTTAGATCCTTGCATTGCTGAGAAGGGCTAAGTCTAAGACCAATGTTAGTCATCACACAACGTGGCTGTTATTGTGTACAATGTTGTCCCGGTTCTGCTCACTTGACTCAGCATCAGTCCATACAAGTCTTTCCAGGTTTTTTTGAAGTCCACCTGCTCATCATTTCTTATAGCACAATAGTATTCCATTACATTACATATCACAACTTGTTCAACCACTCCCCCAGTTGATGGGCATTCCCTCAATTTCCAATTCTTTGCCACCACAAAAAGAGCTGCTATAAGTATTTTTGTACATGTGGGTCCTTTTCCCATTTGTATGATCTCTTTGGGATACAGCCCTAGAAGTGCTGTTGCTGGGTCAAAGGGTATGCACATTTTTATAACCCTTTGGGCATAGCTCCAAATTGCTCTCCAAAATGGTTGGATCATTTCACAACTCCACCAACAATGCATTAGTGTTCCAATTTTCCCACATCTTCTCCAACATTTGTCATTTTCCTGTTTTGTCATGTTGGTCAATCTGATAGGTGCTATTGGTACCGCAGAGTTGTTTTGATTTGCATTTCTCTAATCAATAGTGATTTAGAGCATTTTTTCATATGAGTATAGATGGCTTTAATTTCTTCATCTGTGAACTGCCTGTTCATATCCTTTGACCATTTATCAATTGGGGAATGACTTGTATTCTTATAAATTTGACTTAGTTCTCTACATATTTTAGAAATGAGGCCCTTATCAGAGGCACTGGTTGTAAAAATTCTTTCCCAGTTTTCAAGTTTCCTTCTAATATTGGTTACATTTGTTTTGTACAAAAACTTTTCAATTTAAAGTAATCAAAATTAACCATTTTGCATTTTGTAATGTTTTCTATTTCTTGTTTGGTCGTGAATTCTTCTGTTCTCCATAAATCTGATAGGCAAACTATTCCTTGCTCTCTCAATTTACTTATAGTAACAGCCTTTATGTCTAAATCATGAACCCATTTTGACTTTATTTTGGTATATAGTATGAGATTTTGGTCTATGCCTAGTTTCTGCCATACTCTTTTCTAGTTTTCCCAGCAGTTTTTGTCAAATAGTGAGTTCTTATCCCAAAAGCTGGGGTCTTTGGGTTTATCAAATAGTAGATCCAGGGTGGTGAAATTTAATGAGTATTCATAACACTTCTAGCAGTCTGGAAACTACTGAATCTAAAGCCTAATTAGCAAAAATAATTAACTAAAATAGGAAACTACCAATTGTCATGCATACTCCTCTGACCTCTTAACCCTGGAAGTTTTGCCCTAGCTCTTCAGCCTTCCAATCAGCCATTCCCTTCCTACTCATACCAGTCTCCCCAGCAGCATACAAAGATGTGTTTAATGTTGTTTATTCTTGGCTTGTTATATGCTGTTTATTCTGGGAATAAAAGTAGCTGGTTAGACTTCTTCAGGAATATAGCTTCTGAGAATTGGTAGGACATTATTTTTGCCAATGAGTATAAACCTGGTTAAAGAGTGCAAAGGAACCTCTTTTTATAGATATCAAGGTAATATACATCTAATCTTTCTTCAGCACATTCTTGTGAATTCAACTGCAACTGTAACTTTTATAGACGAGAAAACTGAGACAATAGGAAATAAAGTCCAATGGCCTAGGTTACCTACTCTTAGAAATTTAATAAAACCATTTAGCTTCTGAGATCTAATCAAAAAGACTTCAAAAGCTGCGTGGACATGTCAAAGCGATCATTGGTTTCATTTCTTTCAATCAAGCCAACTGGTCAGTCAGTATAGAAAAAAAAATCAAAAGAATTATATGGAATTGACCAATCATTTGAACAAATGGCCAATTCGTGTACCATGATTGAACCAGTTGCTTTATGTAGGAAGCTAAATCATATGACTTCTTTCTGTTGTAAAGATACATTCCATTCTACATTGACTAAAAGGTAGAATTTTACACAAAGGGATATGATAAAATGTTATAATTCCTCCCTTAATACTTCAAAGATCAATTATTTTGTCAGTATGGGTACTCTCTCCTCTGGTAGATTTTAATCTCTATCAATTTGGTTAATGGCTATTGAACAGTTGCTATGTTCCCAGAATTCAATACCTTATGGATAGAACACTAGGCCTAGAGTTCAGAAAGTCTATGTTTAAATATGATTTCAGTTACTTAGTAGGCAAATTACTTAACTTTTGTCTGCCTCAGTTTCCTCAACTATAAAATGGGAGATAACAATAAAGCCTACCTCACAGGGTTGTTGTGAAGATCAAATGAGATATTTTACATAAAGTGCTTAGCTCAGTACCTGTTCTTGTTCAGTTATTTTCAGTTATGCACAACTCTTTGTGACTCTATTTGGAGTTTTCTGGGCAAAAATAGTGGAGTAGTTTGCCATTTCCTTTTCTAGTTCATTTGAAACTCAGGCAAACAGGGTAGTGATTTCCTCAGAGTCACACAGTAAATGTCTGAGGCCAGATTTGAATTCAGGAACATGAATTTTCCTGAGTCCTCTATCCTCTCCACCACCTAGCTATGCCTACCTGACACATAGTATTTGCTTATAAATATTTATCCCTCCACTCACCCCATGACCATTCTGGTGATGGGCCTCTCCAAATTTAGACCATTCCTTTCATGACAGTCATATAGTCAGTCCAGTGCTGATATTTGAATCGTAGCCTGATCAACTTAATAAGCAATATATGCAAATGGGAACAAAAAAATAAAAAGGGATTAAAGGGGAAAATTGAATGGAAACTCTTAGAGAGGAAATTTCAAATCGAAGGCCAATTGTAGTAAAATGTCTTTTTGCCAGACAACTGCGTAGTTGTTGATAGCTAATGTTGGGTGAAATGCAACTCGCGGTTCAGCTAATGTTAGAGTTGTCCACATGTCATCCACCTTGCTGTTGAATGCTCTCTTTAATAGCTGGATCTTTAACAACATTCTTCTTGGTGGGTGCTCCAATCAGTTTTGATAGATAGTAAGGCCAAGTGTCATATTTGGAGCTTCATATGGGTTATTTAGAATCCAGATGAGTCAAAGCAATAACAACTGAGCTTTCAAATGTTAATTGAAATTCCCAGAAAAAAAGACATTTCTTTGCTCTTCCCAGAGATTCCTCCTACATAATTTTCTAGCAGAACAATAAGGTGACAGTGTGTCTGCCTAGTGAAAACACATGACTTTTTGTAATGAAGTATTGAGATGTCATCATAGCATCCTTCTACTAATGACCTCCTTTGAATAAACCTACCTGAAATAGTACAAGTCCTAAATATAATGAACATTTAGAATACTTTTTATTGATGTCTTTTATTTTTAAATCACTTACATTACCTGATGTATCTCTTCTCACTTTCTTTAACAGAGAGCTCTTTTTTGAAACAAACAAAAAAAGTTAGCATTTATATATCACTTTAAGGTTTGCAAAGCACTTTCTAAAAGATGGTAAAAACAAAATTCAAGAGCTCTGACAAACTAATCAATACATCAAAAAAACCTCTCAAAACCTGATATGATATGCAGTGTTCCACTGGGATAGCTAGGTGGCACAGGCCAGGCCTGGAGTCAGTTAAGACCTGAGTTCAAATTTGACCTCAAACACTTACTAGCTGTGTGACCCTAAGCAAGTCACTTCACTTTATTTGCCTCAGTTTTCTCATCTATAAAATGAGTTGGAAAAGGAAATGACAAATCACTCCAATATTGTTGCCAAGAAAACCCCCAAAACAATGCCCATAGACCCCACTCTCCTCAGCGATGAAAGGGAGATGACCTCTCATATATTTTCTTTGGGTCCTAATTTTGGTTATTCTGATTTCATAGCATTTAGTTCTATTTTTTTTCTAGTTTTTTTTATTTATATTGTTGTAGTCATTGTGCATATTGTTTTCTTGGTTCTCCTGGCTTTATTTTGCATTAGTTTGTGTAAGTCCTTCTAGGCTTCTCTGAATCTATAGCTTAGTAGTCTTCCATTACATTCAGTTACCACAACTTGTTTAATTATTCCGCAATCAATGAGCATCTGCTTTGTTTCCAGTACTTTCCTACTACAGAAAGTATTATTACAAATATTTTGGTATATAGGAGACCTTTCTGTTATCATTGAATTCCTATGCCTGGTAGTAGAATCTTTGAGTCAAAGGGCTCCTTTCTTCTCATAATTCCAAATTGCTTTCCAAAGTGATTGAACTAGTTCACAGCTCCACCAACAGTCATTAGTGTGTTCATATATCTACAGCCCTACCACCATTGACTCCTCTTACCAATTGTCACTTTTGCCAATTTGGCGAGTATAGGAAATCAGAGTCATTTTGATGCACATTTCTCTGATTAAGAGTATTCTTTTATGTAGTTGTCAATAGTTTGCAATTCTTCTTTTGAACTGTGTTCACATCCTTTTACCACTTACCTTTTGGGGCATGAAGGTAGGTAGGTAAGAAGGTAGGTATGGGATATATGGGATATTCAGGGAGGACTGGTACCTCTTGTGAGATGGCTTGCTGAGCCCTTTTAGGGCTGCTTGCTTACCATTGGTGTCCATATGTCACCTATGGCTCCAAGAAGCTGTAGCATGTGCATCAGCCACACTTCAGTAAACTGTCTCAGAAGAAGGGTGAAACCAGGTTGAGGGTAGCTGATGATAACCCAATGAGTGAGTTAGGAGGGATGCATGTGAAGCATGTGAAGACTTTTCTTGGTAGAATGAGCAGATGAGAATAATTTTGTTCCAATGGCCATGAAGACAGCTAAAGCAGGCACCTTGGAGGGCTTAGAGCTTGGTCAGCCATAGAAGATGCCAAGGTCATCTACTGCATCCCATCAATTGCCTTGACTTAGGTCTTGCCATTGAACACTGATGACTCTAGAAGAAATAGTGAGGCTGATGACTGCGCAACTCTACCTCGCTTAAATCAAATTCACACGCAAGTCAAGACATCACCCATCACTCATCACCCACTATTTCATCTACCTTGAAGTCCTGTGGCAACAGGAAAGTGATGAAGTTGCAGTTGTGGATACACTGGGAGCTGAAGTCACAATCCTGCAAGCAGGTGGCACAGAATGTGGGGTCATCTTCTCACTGGACTGAAGCAGCAGTAGAAGTTGGTAGCCTCCTGGGTGTCTAAGCAGCCCATGTAAGGACTATACTGTTCATCTCCTGGTGGAAAGAGGGAGCTAGAAAAGGTTCCCTAAGAATTGTCCACTTTATCCAACCCTGGCCTGTTTACCGTTGCAGGTGGGGATCCTGATCTGTGAGTTCAGAAGTCTCATATTGGACTCATATTGGACTGATCAGCCACAGCCAAAGGCACTGTACCCTAACTCCAATACTGTGATGTCCTTGGTTTTCTCTATAAAGGAAGAATGAACAACAATATTGGGGCATAGCTTTTGGTTGTATACAGGGTGTCCCAAGTCTTAGTGCAGTTTTCAACTGCATCAAGACTTTTGGGATAATCAGTAGCTTTCTGTTATTTGCTTTTACATCTTGAATATAAGATCCTTATCAGAGATATTTATTGTAAAGATTTCCCCTATTTGATCAGTTCTCTTCTTAGCTTAGGTGCACTGACTTTATCAATGCTAAAGCTTTTCAATTTCATATAACAGAAATTATCTATCTTATTTTTATAATCATCTCCATCCCTTGTGTGACCAAGACTTTATCCCCTAGCCATGGCTGTGAAAGGTAATTGATCTGTCTCTTTTACTATATTATGGCTTAATCATTAATATTCAGCTCCTATATCCATTTTGAGTTTGTTGTTTATATAGCGTAAATGTTTGTCTAAACCTAATTTCTGCCACACTGCTTTCCAGTTATCCCAGCAATTCAATACAGAATTCTTTTCTGGGTAATTTATATTTGGAGGTTTATCTAACACTAGATTGAGTTAAATTATTTCTGATCTTTCCTTGTCTACTCTGTTTTGTTGATCTGTTTTTACATCACTGCAACTCTTGCTCTTGGGGATTCATCTGATGCATGATAAAGTTTTGTTCCAATCTCTCATGTTGCTTCTGTGTGTCTGCTTTTTAGATGTGTTTCTTGTAAACAACAGATTATAAGGTGTTTTTTTTATCCAATGTGTTACCCTCTTTCATTTTATTAAATTTTTTAGTCCATTCACGTTTAAAATTATGAAAGTTAGGTTTGCGTTTTCCTTGTTTCTGCAGTTTTTAAAAATTACGTTCCTCTAAGTGACGGCTTTGTCCCAGCAATTAGTTTTGCTTAACCTACTTTGATGCAATTCTATACCCATAGGCTTTCTTTTCCCCTTATATATCTCCAACACAACTGCCTTTGCTCTCATTTGTCTACCATTTTTGTTTGGAGACTTTACTTAAATAATTTATTTAATCTTTTATTTATTTATTTCTTCCTCTTTTTTTTTCTCCCTTCTCTTTGTACTTTCATTAAATGGTTAGCTCAAAATCTCATTTCCTCTCCTTCCTCCAACTTCATATCTTTGGTTTTTTTCTAAGAAGTATTTTTAAAATTTTATAAATCTCTTCCCTTTCAGTATATTCTGAAATTTTATTCTTTTATTCATAGGTTATATCTTTATTTCTTATTTAATATGTGTCCCTCATGGGGTTAAAGCTTCTGAATTTGAGTAGTAGGTTTGAGTTCCCTCCTCTAATCAATTTCTATGTTATTTTATTTAGTGAATTTACCCCATCATCTTTTTTATTTTTAATTATTTCTCACTTTTAGGCACATTAATTCATGAGGAAGAAATGTTGGATAGAAGCAACACCACATAGTAAAATTACTCTTCATACCAAATGATATAGTACATTTCTACATCTAGCCCTTTCCATACTTCTTGTTCTCTTTCCCAGTGACCATATCATCTTATCTCTGTGTACATGTTCCTTACCTGCCTTCTAGGTGCCAGTTGTCCCTGGGACCTTGCACACGTCCTGGGCCAGGATGCTGTCCTTGGAGGCAAAATATTCTCCAAGATGGCTTCCCAATGGACCAACTTTGTCCCCCCAAAGTAAATCCATCATGAAGTCCCTTATTGTAGGTACACAATTCTCTCCCCAAGGAAGTGGTGGGGAAGGAATAAGAATTTATTAAGTATCTACAATATGCTAGGCACCATACTAAGCCCTTTACAAATATTATTTCATTTGATCCTCACAATGACCCTATGAGGTAGGTACTATAATTATCCCCATTTTTCAGTTAGGAAATTGAGGGAGACAGAGGTTAAGTGGCTTGCCCTGGGTCACACAGCTAGTAAGTGTCTGAGGCCAAATTTGAACTCAGATCTTCCTGACTCCAGACCTAGTGCTCTATCCATGGTACTACCTAATTGCTGCTAGTGGTACCCTCCCATTAGGCTGAGACCCTTTCCCACCCCCCAGGAAGTCCTCTTGATTCAACCTTCCAGTCTATCACATTTTCCATTCTCCTGAATCACATTCTTCTTGCCAAGAGACTAACAGAATCATTACCCTGTCACTGTTCACCCATGGACTTAGTAGGGGTATATCACCCATTCCCTTACATCCTCTACCTCCTCCACTTTTTACCCACCCCCCACTCTGTAATTCTATTATGAAAAATACATTATCCTGTACAACATCTTCATTTTACATATAAGAAAACTGTCTCAGAGAAGTTGTATTTTCCCAAGTTCTCAAAACTATTCAGTAGGTTCATGTATGTGTATGTGTGTGTGTGTGTGTGTGTGTGTGTGTGTGTGTGTGTGTGAGAGAGAGAGAGAGAGAGAGAGAGAGAGACAGAGCCAGAGAGAGAAAGAGAGAGAGAGAGAGAGCAAGTAGGCATTTCAATCATGTCCAACTCTTTGTGACTCCATTTAGGGTTTGCTTGGCAAAGATACTGGAGTGAACTGGAAGAGGAAATGGGAAACCGCTTTTGGTTTGGCCAGATTTGAACTCAACTTCTCCTGATTCCAGGCCTGGCACTCAATCTGATGTACCACCTAGCTACTCTTAGCTGTAGCTAGATTTAAACTTTTTGGGTACAGAGATCACCTCATGGAGTGGAGTCACAGATATACACATTTAACTTAGGTGGATTCAAGTGTGCACGCTGGAGAGAGAGCAGGAGAACTTTGTGAAAGGTGTATCAACCAGTTATTCCAATGAGCACATACCTGAAGTGAATATGAGATTGGAGATGTAGACTTCCTATTTCATCACTGAATCTCAGTTCCTCCATGCCTCATAAGGTCACTATCTGAGTGATCTTAGTATGATTCTAGAACCTCTTCTATCATACCAACACACGATTTATTCATTCTATTTAGGCTGGTAGATGGGGACCACCTCAGCTGTCCTTGATAGTATTCTTGGTCAGCAAGATGCCCCTTACTGACTCTTTGGATTGTATCTTGCCTCACAGTGAGGTAGGAAGAAAACATTAAGTGGTGGTTTAATCACCCTTGTATGTAATCATACTCTGTGTGAAGCTTTTTCAAGAGTGTTTTTCATCTTAATCATAAATTTTTCTCACCATTAAATCTTTACCAGTTTTTTCTTCTATTGGTACAGAACTCCTGGTTTTCTTCCCCATCCCACCCCCAATTAATAGTGTAATAGGTGTGTACTGTGAAAAATAAAATGGGTATTGAATTGTCTGCTTTCTGATACAAATTACCTTCTTTTAAAGTACTTTTTCTACTACAACTGTTTAAAAATACCACATTGTATTTTATGAGCAATGTAGAGGATTTTCAAGGTTGATTTTGATGGTTCACAGTTTTCCCCTCTGGCACTGGCTTTAGAATGGAACATCCTCTTTTCCCCTCCTCTCTCTGTCCTGCCCTTCCCATATGACACAATTCTACCACACTTCTCATCTCTTCCTCATAGTATCTAGCATAGTTCTGAGCACACAGTAGGTACTCACCAGTACTTATTAATTGATGTGGCTTCAGTGTGCTTTGCCACAGAGACTTTCATTCATTTAGCTTTGAGTTGGGAGGATTAACAGTTGGAGGACATTGGCACATGTGACAAGGCCTGGATGGTGAAGCTCAGAAGTATCAGTTAACCTTTTATGACATGGGAGGTAAAAACACTTTTGTGAGTGATGAGATAGTTTCAAACAGTTTGAGAGGATGCTCTTGTTATGTACTGCCTAATGCTACCACGAGGAACGTGTGTGTGTGTTATTGAACAGAGAAGTTTAAAAAGCAGTAGTCTCTCCTCAGAGTCGGGAAACTAGGTAACCAGGAAATGATTGTAAATATTTAGAGGAGCATTTTCCTCCACTTCTAAAAGGGAGAGGGTGAAGGGAAAGTTTTCTATGTTCCACTTTTATCATTGCTATATTAAAGAAAACCCTTTCAGAGTTTTTAAAACATACTGAAACAAATTTAAAAAAAACCCACAACCCCTGATAGATTGCCCAGTAGAAAATTATTTATATGAAAACACCTACCTAAGCATAATTTTTCTCAAGATGACATGTGCTTTGAAAATACAGTGTGATTTCATCTTGAATGTAAAAGTAACCTTTTTTTTTTTTTTTGCTGACACTAAGAGATAGGGAACCTGCTGATGTTCCATGGATGGTAGTTGGCTCAATCAATCCTAAGGAGTCTGTAAATCCACATGATATACAGTCCAGAGGAAAATATCATTGATTTATGTAATTGGAAATTTGAGCAATACAATTTTTGCGTAATGATGTTTGGTTTTCCCCTTCAAGAACCTGCATCCCTGATGAATCTGGGAGCAGCAGTGACTTGCCAACCCCCAGTTTATTCCACACGAGTACATCTTTTGAGCATAAGTTATGATGTATTAGTATTGTCTCTGAGCTCTAGTGAGTCTGTGGAAATGCAATGCACTGGAGAGTGAAGATGGAATGAAGTTTAAAGGATTCGTGAATAAAACGTAAGTGAATGAGATGCCAAAAGGAAAAAAAAACGAACACAAAAAACAAAACATGAACAAACATGAACAGAGAAGAGACTCAAAGGCCTTTACTTTTGCTTCATTGTAACGCTTTCATCACACTACAAAATTCATGGGATACTGTACTTATAAATGGGTTACTTAATTAGTGAATATTCAGCTTCTGATTTTTTTAATGTTTCATGCCAGCTCCCCACACCAGAAGGAAATAATATAAACGTCAAAAGGATCCATTTAGACTAGGCTATCTAAATAGTGGTCTGTTTTTAAGTAAGTGATGAGTTTGTTACTTCTGAGAACTAGGAGGTGGAAGTTACACAGGGGCAAGATTTTGGCTCAGCAGAAGGAAGAACTTCCTAAGAGTTCATAGCGTCTTTAAATGGAATGGGCTGCCTTCCAAAGTTATGAGTCACTGTCACTGGTGGTGTTCAAATAGTGTCCACAAAACTTGCTGTTGTAGAGAACAGAGTAAACCATTGGGCAAGCCAGCAGACTCAGTGAACACTTAAGGCATTTTCCAATATGAAATTTCTGATTCTGAAAAGAAAAAAATATCATTAGTATTAAGTCTTTACCAAACTCACTTGTCCTGCAATGCTCGTGATTTCTAATAATGTGACTTCATGTATGAGTTCTTCAAGCTCAGCTTGGTTATCATCTACTTTAAATTGCTAATCATTGGATGTACTCCAGAAGCATCTCAAGATCCCTTAATTCTTCACTAGCAAGTTGGTTACTATGATAGAGTTAGCTAAGGAGGCCCAGATTTTCCATTTGAGTGATGCCATTTTGCTGTTCTCAATTTCACTCTCTTTTGTTTCTTCCTTCTGAGCAGTTATATGTAAAGAATGTCAATCAATCACCAAACATTTATTAAATGCCTACTATGTTCCAGGCACTGTGCTAAGTACTGAGATAATAATATGCTTGCTGGTTGATTTGAAGCCAAACAATTCAGTCTACCAGGCATTAATACTCAGACCTGCTTTCCCACCTTTTATAACTTCTTCCTAAAGAGTCTGGAAGCTTTTTGTCTGTGCTGCTCACACAGCAGGAGAGAATGGAGGGATTTCAAAGCTTCCCTAGGTAGAAATCAGGAAACTCTTCTGACCATATATGTATAGCTTCCCTCCCGACGAGGAATGTTCTGCTCTTGGTGGAAGTGGGTATGACTGCATTTTAACACTTTGGGCATCCATGATTTCATCAGTGTGTACTTACTTCCTTTGCCAATGACAACCACAACAATGCACAAATGTTTGTCCTAGGGACTGTGGACTTTATTTTTTTTTAACAGTTTGGTAACTAAATTTCAAAACAATTGGTTTCCCTTACAATTTTGTATATTTTTATGACTTTATAACCATTCTGAGAAGGGGTCCATAGACTTTACTATGCAGTTATGGTAAATATATACAAATATATAGTAAAAATTATACAGAAGTACAGTTATTCCTTCCACATTGTAGGGGTTAGGAGCTCGGTGCCCTCATGATCTGGAAAATGTGTGTAAATTTTTTTGACCTTCCCTTCATACCAGAGAAAAAGTCTGATTTTTTTTCTTTTCTTTTAGGGGTATTAACAGTACCTTATTGTAAAATCTGGGTTAATATCATATAATACTATACATATATCTTATGTATTTCTGAGTTTCTAAACTTTTTCTGTGTCATCTGCTGGTCTTCATGTGTTGTCTGTGGCTTCCGTAAACCCCCCCCCCCCCCCAAATTCCCCTTTAATTTCTTATGCTGACCTGTGATGTGAAAAGTGATGATGTGGAAGAGATAACAGCACTTCCAAACTATGGTGGAGTATATTAGCAGTTAGGCGGTGCAGTTGATAGAGCATAGCACTTGGAGTCTGGAAGATCTGAGTTCAAATTGGACTTCGGGCCCCTACTAGCTATATGACCCTGAGCAAGACATTTAAACTCTGTTTACCTCAGTTTCCTCATTTGTAAAATTGGAATAATAATAGTAACTACCTACCAGTGAGTATCAAATGAGATAGTAATTGAGAAGTGCTTAGCACAGTGCCTGGCAGGTTATAAACATTATATACATCTTGGCTATTATTATTATTACTATTGTTATAATTCCAAATATTAAGAACCCTTGCTTTAGTGGAAAGTCCACAGGAGTTTAGTGTGGTAGTTGGATTTCATCATCCAGTGATGGGTCTCTCCAAACTTAGCTGGGCTAGTCTTCAGCTGTCAGACGTGGTTTATCTCTGGACTGTTCCTGGAACCTTTCCAGCTTGATAAGACTTGCCAGACTTTATATTCCGCCAACCTTGCCTTCAAGAACTCAGGGTCACCTCCCTGCTATGATGACACTTGGCAAGAAAGCATGAGTGTAGGAGGTAGGTCTGCACTCCTATTCAATAATAATAGTAATAGCAATAGTAGTACTGCTTTATTTGCCCGAGGCAAACAAATACTAATGCTACTGTTGTTAGATAAAAATGAGTACTTCTATCTATACCTGTTACACTTTAACAGTGTGTGGCTGACCTTAGGACTCTAATCCACATAATAGCTGATGACTATAACTCACTGATCTGGATGGAGGAGATGAAAGGTAGTGGCAAGTTTGTAATATATCACCTCCTGCAACATTCTGTTATTATTATGTGACTTTTATGGCATTCCTATTTTGACTGATTCATATCACCCAGATTGTCAAAAAATCCCTGTTGTGATGCTCTGTCAATAGACAATCTATGTCAGTACAATCTATGAAAATAATTAAATACTAATGTGTATATTATGTGTTTGGGTAAAACAGTATCCTTTGAATCATATAAAAGTTTGAAAAAGGTCATATATTGGTCTCCTTCCTCACTAGCTGCTTCTCCTCCTCCTCCTCCCACTTCTCTTCCTCCTTCTCCTCCTCCTCTTTTTTCCTTTTCTTTCTTCTTTCCCTTCTTTTTCCTCTTCCCATTCACACTTTTTTTTGGGTTTTTGAAGCTAGAAGGACTTAGAAATACTGAATCATGAGGGAAATAAAGCTCATTCTGACAGCATTTCTAGATAAATTTAGTGGAGGAAATTCCTGAAATCTTGTGGGAAAGGAAGCTGTTGTAAGATTTCTGGGCCATTTCACCAAGGAGAATTCAGTAAGTACTTGCTGAGCAATTACCATGTGCAAAGTACTAGGGGAGAGAACAGGTAAGATCAACTGATGTGAGGCAATGTAGTATAATAAGAAGGCTGAGCTTGATTCAGAGGAACGGGGACATCTTTTGAGTTCTGCCACCACTGCTAACTCTTTTTGTGATCTTTGACAAATCACTTAACATCTTTGAACCTTAGTGTTGTCATATGTAAAATCTGGTTAAGAGTGCAGGCGTTATTTACCTCACAAGGTTGTGGTGAGTAAAATGCTTTGTAAAATATAATACTGCACTAGATCCACCACCTTATAACTCATCTGTTCTTTTTATTCTATGACATTCTTATATCTTATGGTTTCAAACTGCACCTCATTTAATGTCTTCAAATCTCACTTTCCTCATTTGCAAAATAAGAACCTGTAGCATCTTCTTTACAGGGTTTGTGATCAGGTTCAGATGAGATAATTTATGTAAAGCATTTTGCAAACTTTAACAAGCTCTATGAATGTCGTTTATAACTATTATTCCCATAAATCTTCCATAGAAGTTCTACATGAAAGGCCTTTATAAAAATTTTTTTTTTAACATTTTGTGGATTTCAGTAATTGGACTGTGTATTGGTCCCTCCTTTTTCAACCATGCATTTCCTGGATGATATCTCCTAGCATGCTTCCTATATGTACTGGTGATATGCTCCAGTCTATTTATGCCCATGATGTATCCTCCAAGTGCAATGTGGGCCAACCATGATATTAACAAGGATCTTAATCATTCACAGCTATATGGGCATCATTGGGAAAATACATCAACAGCTCCATGGTTTCATCAATGTAGAGACTCCCTCCAAAAGTTAAATTCATAATCCATCCACCTCATAGCAATATGGGTGATTCTACTAGTAACAAAAGTTTGGATGTTTGTGTCATGGAGAAGCTGCTTCTATTAATGGAGTGCTTGAAAGCACTCTGTAGTCCCCCAAATGAATCCAGCCCTTTATTCCATCTGGGTCCATCTTATTTTTCAACTGCAATGTCTGTCAGGCAGCTAGATGATGCAGTGTAGAGTACTGGGCCTGGAGTCAGGAAGACCTGAGTTCAAATGTAGACTTAGACTTTTATTAGCTGTATAACTGTGGGCAAGTAATTTTCTGCCTTGATTGTCTCAACTGTAAAGTTAGGATAATAATATCACCTTCCCACCATATTTGTTGTGGGAATGAAAATAAAGTATTTGTACAATGATTAAAACAATGCCTGGCACATAGCACATGCTTAATAAATGCTTGTTTCCTTCCAATTCAAATGTCTTGATGGATTAAGTCAATGGACTGAACATCTAACTGCATACTTTGATCTGGATAGTAGACATTCTTCTTTCATCTGGATTTTCCTCTGTGGATTTTTTGGGTTCATCTCTTTTAAGTGGCTATGGCTATAAGTGGCATAAGTTGATTAGGCCAGATGCACTTTGAAACAATTAGCTCCTCATCAAAAACAGAAGCATTGGGAGAGCTTTACCACCAATAGGGTGTCTTCTATTTAGACTCTGTTTGGGACATTCTACATGATAATGGTAAATGTCTTTGGCAGGTAGTATATCTCCATTTTATGCTTCTATTAATATAACCTATCAGTTTACCGATCACCAACTACCTTGAACAAACTGAGCTCTGTGGTTGTGTTTATTGAGAACTTTCATATGATTTCAACATATAATTAAGAGAAAACTTGCTGGAAGACAGTATTTGAGGTTGCGTTTTGCTCTGAAGTCCAATTACATGTTTTCATTGTAACCTTATAAGAAACTGAGGTCTTACTCCTACTCATACTGACTACTATTCCTGACCAATTCCTACTCACATTGATATATCATGTTTCCAGAGGTGAAACTTACTACTGCTCCTCTTCAAAGTTCTAGGGGTAACCCCTGATGGGCAGTGGGGTTTTCTCTAATATCATTGACTCCAGCAACCATTCCAGTGATTCTCTCATGTTAACTACCAGTGATTAGTGCCTCAGCATAATTTAAACAATTAGTATCAAATAACTTTTACAAAGATATTTACTGTGAAATATGTAGTAAGAACAGAAGTATAAAACATTTCTTCCAAAACCTGATGGTCCTTTAAATCAATTCACTCCCTGGAAAGAGTGGGCTCAAACTTTTCACCCTAGCAAGTTCATGTATAAATGCATCAATCACTTCAGGGGGAACTCAGTCTCAGGCAGGTCTATTTTATTGCTGGGCTGTGTCCCCTTAGTATTGCTCCAATCATCTGGCTGCAACCTTCTGGCCCTGTTCCAGGCCTCAAAACTTCAAAATTATGCCTTCCCCTCCTCAATTAAGATATTGTATATTCTAACCTTACTCTATCCAGTTGTGGGAATCTCGTGCCTCTATCAGCCAATATCCTCCAAATCTCCACCCCAACACCATATTCTCTTAGACAGATTCTTTCCTTTAAATTTCCTGACCCTCTGCCCTGAATTGGTAAGACTTACATTGATACAGGCTATTTACTGAAAGGTCAAATACTAAAGTTAAAGTTTAAACATTTTGGTCATATAATGAGAAGACAGGATTCATTGGAAAAGACCATGATGTTGGGAAAGATTGAAAGCAAAAAAGGAAAAGGGGAAGGCAGAGGATGAGATGGATAGATGGTGTCATGGAAACAATAAACAAGAACTTGGAGGATAGTGCAGGATAGAAGGGCCTGGCATACTATGGTCCATGGGGTCACAAAGAGTCGGATACTACTGAACGACAACTACACATTGCTCCAGAATCCCTGGCCATGAACCTGGAGAGGTATGGAATGAGAGGAAATTTCCTTTTTGTCTTTTGAATGTCTGGATGAGATGGTCAGAGAAGCCAAAGTAAGAAGAATCTCTCCCTCGTCTTGTGCCATAAGTAAAACAGGCCTCCTGTTCTCTGTATCTGCAGTCATCTTTCCATCTGCAAGGCCTAGGCTTTGCTTTCAGGTTCCCCTTTCAGCTTTCTACTCAGCACTTCCCTTGGCTTTTTGGGAGAAGTAAACAAGACACTTTCAGGGAGAAGACCCCATGGGGTTTCTTTCACTCTTCCCTTTTCCCTGATAACAATACACCAACCTATTGTTGCTTTTAAAAGTTTTATTATGAAGCCACAGGAGAACATACAATAAGGAAGAGGATGAGAATGATGCAATAACAGGTGAAAAGGCTAACAATTTCAGTTTCTTGTTAAATCTGGGTCTTCCAAATCAGCTATAAGGCATTCATCTACTTTCCCTGGCTCCCTCTTTTGTCAGGTCTTCTTTTACCCAGTTCTGCCATCTTGGCCTTTGTCTCAACTTGGTCCTAGCTCCATTGGCCTTCACTTGGCTGGACAGTGCTGTTTTTCCTTGCCCCTCCGAATTGCTTCTTGAGCTCTTGTTTTGAGCTACCTTTCTTCAGTCTTTCTATTTAATGATAATTCCTGACATTTATCTAGATTACTAAACACTTCAAATAAAGCGTATCTTTTTTTTTGCCTCATACAAAAGATAACTTCTAAAGGAGGTGTGTTATCTTTATTTTATATATTAGAAAACCAAGACTCAGAAAGCTTAAGTGAATTAACTATGGTCATATAGTTAGTAAAGTACCAGAGGCAGGATTTGAATACAGGTCTTTTGGACTCCACATCTAATACTCTAACTAACTAACTGCTAAGTGACCTCTTCTTTTGTCTCAGGATGCTATGGCATAGCTCAGGCCACCTTGCTCCTCTCCTCCCCTACCAGGGTTTGGGGCTAGAAGGAATGCCTGGGCTAATTTTGCCCAACATTCTCATTTTGCAGATAATAAAGGTTAGGCTAAAAGAAGTTTAAAAATTCACTTAGATCATGTGGGTAGCAAGTAGTAAAACTTGGTTTCAGATCTCAATTCTACTCCTTACCTGTGATCCTGGTGGTAGTATTGGCATCTTCTCTGGGCCTCATACTACCCTGACCATGGCCCTAGACTTGACTTTTCACAGAGATGGCAAGGGAGAGGGACAGAGGAGTGAGGTGACTGCCTGATACGTGCTACCTGGGGTTAGAGGTCTCCTTTGCTACATGGCTCTCCTGGTTCCCATTACCACAGGCTTCTACTGCATGATCTAATCTAATAAACCAACACATGTAAGAATTTCCAATGGAGCTAGGAATAAAGAGACAAAATAAGTAACAGCTCCTGCCCTTAGAGAGTTTATATTTTACTGGGAGAGGGGAGGGGAGGTAGAGTGGGAGACCACTGTGAATAGATAAATAATCTACGTGAGGTGATAATTTGAGGGGATCCAAAAAGGCTTTCTGTAGGAAATGGCATATGAGCTGAGACCCGAGAGAGGCTAAGGTAAGGCAGGAGTGGGGAGGAAGAGTACAGCATGGAAGACAGCTTGTGCAAAGGCAAGAGATGGAAAGATGAATTCTGGGAACAACAAGTAGAACAGTTTCTTTAGAATATAGAGGTAACAAAGAGATCGTACAAATGGGAAAAGGACCCATATGTACAAAAATATTTATAGCAGCTCTTTTTGTGGTGGCAAAGAATTGGAAATTGAGAGGATGCCCATCAGCTGGGGAATGGCTGAACAAGTTGTGGTATATGAATGTGGTGGAATGCTATTGTGCTATTAGAAATGGTGAGCAGGCTGACTTCAGAAAAAACCTGGGAAGACTTGAATGAACTGATGCTGAGTGAAGTGAGCAGAATCAGGAGAACATTGTACACAGTAACAGTCACAATGTGCAATGATTAACTTTGATTGACTCATCTCCTCTCAGCAGTGAAAGGATCCAAGACAACTCCAAAAGACTCATGATGGAAAATGCTGTCCACATCCAGAAAAAGAACTATGGAGTCTGAATGCAGATCAAAGTATATTATTTGTACTCTCCTTTTTTTTCTCCTTTTTTTTGTTTGTTTCTTCTTTCTTATGGTTTCTCTCATTGGTTCTAATTCTTCTTTATAACATGACTAATATGAAAATAGGTTCAATATGAATGTATATGTAGAGCCTATATAAAATTGCACACCATCTTGGGCTGTGGGGAGGGGAGGGATGGGGAGAAAATTTGGAACTCAAAATTTTATGGAAGTTGTTGAATGTTGAAAACTAAAAATAAATAAATTTTAAAAAGAATATAGAGGTGAAAGAGGGCAATTTAACATCAGCCTATAAAATAATACAACTTTCTTAGCTACCACTGATATCAACCCAAATCATACCTGACTTTTATAACTATATAACTTTGTTCAGTCATTTCCAAGGCTCTGTGACCCCATTTGGGGTTTTCATGGCAAAGATACTAGAATAGTTTGCTATTTCCTTCTCCAGCTCATTTTACAGATTAGGAAATGAGGCAAATAGGGTTAAATGACTTGCTCAGGGTCACACACTAGATTCGAACTCAGTTGAACTAGATTTCTGACTCTAGGACCAGATCTCTATCCACTGTACCACCTACCTGCTAACTATGTAACTATGCTTTAAGCCCTAATACCTTTATCAGGTGAGAATGCCTTTGGATTGAGAGTAAAGAATCAATCAAAGGTATAAACTAGGTGAGAATAATTTCTAGCTGCCTCTTTGGAATCTACCAATCAATCAAAGGCATAAATTGAATGAAAACAAGTGAGACCACAAAAGAAATGTCTTGTGGTTTGTTGAAGAGAATCACCCAAGCCCTGTAGGGCTTGAATAAAACAGAAAACTGGTTTGAAAATGATTTATTCTGATGTAAGGCCAAGCCTAGTGGTGAACTTGATTCCAGTCAAGTCTCTTAGAGGGCAAATGCTTGAGCAGGAAGAAGGGGAAAGAGGATAGAATCTGTCTCCTCCAACCATCCCTCCCCATCCCCATCAGTGAGTTAGGGAGATGTCAACCCCAAGCATGTGAAGATTTTCCCTGGAGGAATGGGTAGATGAGAACAATTTGTTCCAAAGACCATGAAGGCAGCTGAAGCAGATGATATTGAGAGCTTAGAGTTTTGTAAGACATCAACAATGCCGAGGTCATCCACTGTATCCTGGGCCATCACCAGTCATCCTGAGTTTTGTCTAGCCACTGGACTTTGATGATTCTGGAAGAGAGAGTGAGGCTGATGACTTTGTGCAACTCTGCCTCACTTAAATCCAGTTCACTCAAAAGTCAAGACATCACCTCCTTGAAAACTGAGGACAAACAACAACAACCAGAGGATGGCATTGTGAACTTCAGAAAGAGAACATCTGGACTTTTCATTTCCATCTTTGGTAGCAGTGTCCCTAGAACAGCAGTTTCTGATGACAGCATCTGTATCAGGAACCAAGAATAAACTTGACACACTGATGAAAGACAGTTTTAGGATTCCAGAAGAGCAGCAACCCTTAGAGACAAGCAGAGAGTAACACACCAACCAGGGACTTAATGAGGACTCCATGAAAGGAGAAAATGACTTTCAGGAGTCATGAGTTACCCTCTGGCCACATGAATTCACTAAGTTTGAGCCCTTTTGCCCCAAGGGTTTTGTGTGTTTATAAGAGGAATGTGTTTCACAGACTTTGGTGGGGGTTCAGTTTTCTACCAGTTGTTCTTATTATGCCCTCTGAGCAAATACCCTTTTCTACAGCTAATTAAATCTGTCTGTCTGGCAATCAATGGAGAGCACACCAGATGCAGGATTCAGAGGAACCTCTTCCCCTCTCCTTCAGGGACGCCCACAGAACCCTGAGAAGAGAAGTAAATAGTCATCTTCTGGGAACCCAACTTGACAATGTGAGTGGGTGTTGAGAGAGTGAACCCACAGGGTGTTTTACATGATGATGCATTATAGGAGTATGAATAGAGGTCCTCAACTGTATGCTTCTCAAGACTAGCAGTATCCTTTACTTCTACCCTCTCAGATTTAGGACCATTCTCTTACAAAGATAGTAATGGAAAGAGAATAGAGTATTGCACTGAATGACATTGCTGTGTGTCATTACTAACTTTGCTACCCAGCTATCTCTTCAGCAAACTTGCTGCTGCTGTCGTCACCACCAAACAATTCAACAATTCTGTGTATTTCACCCTTGAATCCTTTGCCTTCTTCGGCTTTTGCCTTTTGTGCTGTGATGTCTCTCAACCCTGAGTTATTCTCACCTGATCCTGATGATTAGAGATGATTTCTAGCCCCAGCACCCAACACAGTTCCTTTGTGCTTATTAGACCCTTGATTAGTGTTTGTTGAGCTGAATTGAAATATCTGGATTATAAACTCCTGGTTTCACAATAATCACAGACAAATTTGAGACATCTACATATACCCTGCTATCCCATTCGTAGCCCCTGCCATCTCTGACAATCAGGCAAGATCATAGTACCCTAATATGAGGGCATGGGTGGAACTTCCTGCTCCACAGTCGGCTGAAAAAACAGGAAGTGCTGACATTTCTCCAGGGTACACTTTTTGCCATTTTAATGTGCACACACGTCCTAATGTTACCACTTTATGATTCTGAGTCATCATCATCATCGTTATCATTATCATTAGAGTTGACATTTATTTGTATGGGCTTTATAGTTTACAAAGTGCTTTACACATGATATAATATCTCATTTAATGTTCACATCCAGTAAGACTAATCAAGTTTTATCTCTGTTTTACAGATGAAGAAACTAAGGCTCAGAGAGTTTAAGGGACTTGTCCAGGTCACTTTACTAAGTCAGTGATAACTTGAACCCTATTGTTCTGAATTAAAACACAATTCTTTACTCACTATACTGTTGTGTTGAACATTTGGCTTCTTTGACATTCAGCCCTCATTTTGTCCTCCCTCATTGGACTTTGAAAGCAAAAGCAGCTGTCAACCATACTGGAACCAGACTCTAACCTGTGAGTAGCCTACTGATGACAGCCATTGAAGACTTTTCTATTATTCTGTCACAGAATCTCAGAGCTGGAAACAACATGAGAGGCCATCTCCTACGACCCATGCCTGAATAGAAATCCCTCTCATACAATATATAATACAAAATTAGTCATTCAGATTTTGCTTAGAGACTTTCTATAAGGGGAAACTTACTGTTTCTCACTACATCCCTAAGTAATTCGTTCCATTTTGGGATTAGCACTAATGATTAGTAAGCTCTCACTTATATGCAGCACATATCTGATCATTAGAAACTTCCAACCACTGTTTTCCCTTTGGGGTCAAGCAGAACCAGCCTCATCCCTCATGACAAACCTTCAGATACCTGAGAACACCTGGTATGTATTGCTTCTTCCCTTTCCCCTCCTCAGTCTTCATTTCTTTGGGGACAACATTCCTAATATATTTTTACTAATACTCATATGGATTAAACTCAAGACCTTTATCTTCCTGGTTGTTTTCTGTCTCTCAGGTAGAAAATAATCTATTATTTGTGACTTTGAAGGGGAGAAGTAGACTCTATGGTTGAGTTATAGGAAAGCAGTTTTTTTAGCTCAATATTAGGGGAAAACAAAAAAAAAAAAACACCTTTCCTAACAATGAGCATGGCCAAAAAACTTAAAGTGTGGCAGTAGGATGTATTAAGATAAGTTCCTCTCTTTTGAGATGTCTTCCACCAAAGTGGAGGGGCATCTCATCCATGTGGGTGGGACTTCTTATGTCCTTAGGTGAGCAGGAAGCTGTGTCAAAGGAGGCAGAGGTCAGCCAGGTCCTAGGGACAGTTTTATTGCCTTTTTTTTTTTTGGTGAGGCAATCGGGGTTAAGTGACTTGCCCAAGGTCACACAGCTAGTATGTGTCAAGTGTTTGGTCTGAGGCCAGATTTGAACTCAGGTCCTCCTGACTTCAGGGCCTGTGCTCTATCCACTGTGCCAACTAGCTGCCCCCATTTTATTGCCTTTTAAGGAAAACGAATCCCTATTTGGGGGAAATAGGGAGCCTTGGTCCTATCACATGGGGATTGGGCTAAATGACCTCTAAGGTTCCTACCAATTCTAGGACTTTATTGGATTATCTTTATTAGTCATTAATGCTTCAGCACACATAAGTCTAATTTCTCTTCCGGGGCCAGCTCTTCAAATACACAACTATTGAGTCATTCTTGAAATCTCTTCTCCAGGTCAAGCATTTCCATTTCTTTCAGCTTACTTTCATATGGAATGATCTCGAGGACTTTCACTATCCTGGTTGCTTTGTTCTGGATGTTCTTGAACTTATTATTGTTGTTCCTAAAACGTGATGCTCAGAATTCAACACATGTTTTCACTAGGGCAGCGTGCAATGAGACCATCACCTCACTAGTTCAGGACAATATATCTCTCTTAATGCAGCTTAAGGTTGCTTTAGCTTTCTTGTCTGCCACACTGATTTATATTTATATTTATATTTAACTTTCACTTTACTAACTCTACTCCCCCCACCCACCCCCAAAAAAGAGCAAATCTGTTGATTAAATGACAATGCAAATCTTACTATCTGTTTAGGCCTTTCTTTAATAGTGGCTGACATTTTCTTTAAAGATTCTTTCTACACAAAGGCAAAGCAAGAAAAGACTAGATGATTTTTTCAAACTTTGAAATTCCCTAAGTATGCTGGTACAGGCCTATAATCCCCACTACTGGGAGAGGCAGAATCTGGTGGATCACTAAGAGCTGGGGAATTTTTAGGTGCAGTAGAGTAAAGCTGATTGGGTATTAGGCACCTATAGGGTGGGACCCTGGGAGTAGGGGGAGGGCATCAGGCCACCTAAGAAGGGGAAACTGGCCAAGGTTGGAAATGGAGCAGGTCGAAGTGTCCATGCTTATCAGTACTGGCTTTGAGTCTGTGAGTGACCACTGCACTTTCAGTGTAGGAAAGATAGGGGGATTCAATCTCAAAAAAAAAATGGATTCAACCAATCAACCAAGCATTCTGGGATTCTATGATTCTAAGTGATGTCATTTGTTTGATTCAAAACAATAGGTGACTCCACTGGAAAAAAAATCTTTCAGAATGGGTGTTGGATTATCAACCAATGTTATCTACTGTATCAGAGAGGTTATTATATGACAGCACTGAAAGGGAACTCCGAGTTGTAGAATTGACAACTTTAGCCTAAATGGTTCTTTTACAAATGTATCTTGTTGATGTGGAAACATGTAAATTGTTCTTTAATACTGCTGTGCAGTGCTAGAAGGAAGTCTGGAAGTCTACCTACAAACCTCTCTGTGCCTCTCCCTGACTCTTAGAGCAGATGTCCCTCAATCCTTGACTCCACCCTTTTGTAAGTAGAGTTTAATTCTTACAACAGACTAGGGGTCATTTCTTTATTTTTCAATCAAATTTCATGAACCTATGGCCCCAGATCATTCCCTTCCCAGGGGAAGTCTGAGTCTCAATGAGTCACCTATATCAATCGTTAATACTTTAGGATCCCAGGACCAAAGCCCTAATTGGTTAAGAGTCTTGATTCAGGACACACAGATAGTAAAAAGCAGAGATGAGATTCGGACCTAGGTCTTTTAACTTTCAATCCAGAGTTCTTACTATTGTGCCATTTAATCAAAGTGGTGAAATAAGTTTGGCATATTAATAGCAATCCCAGTCCACTGTAGGCACTTGAAGGCCCAAATCCTTCCAGTCCCTTCATTAACCTCTCTCCCCACCCCTTCCCCTCATCGCCTCAGCATTAGGCAGTTCAAAAGCCTGGAAGATCCCTTGTCTCTCATTCCTAGCTAGAAGCAGGAAAGACTTTCACTCAGGACTTTTTATGCATAGCCATCAGTAATAACTCTTTGTTGTTACAATATATAAACTTGGAGCACTCCCAGAAGCCTTCCCTAAAGATGGCATGGAATTGAGCAAGTTGTATGTGACACCAGACATTGGTTTTGCTTCTAGGATGTCATGTTTCAGCTCTCTGATTTCCAAGTACAGTCTTGCTATCCAGCACATACATTTAATTTTTTTCTTTTTCATATTGGACAAATTTAAAGGCAGAGTGGTAGTGGTGGTTATTAAGTAACATATGTTATATAAATATTTTAAAGTCCCATCAAGGCAAAAGTGCGTATGTAGGGAGGGTAAATGGGTTATCTAGAGCTCAAGGACCAATCCTTCAATTTCTCTCTTTATTGTCAAACTCAATGCTCTTTAAATACCTTAACCAGGCTTTCTCCATCACTTCCATGGCCTTGGTTTTCTCTAGGTGAATGTTAATTCCCAGAGCTTGGTGAGAGAGGCAAGAGTGTTATAAACCTTTGATGTCCTAAATAGTAAGAGAGTATACCTGAGGCAGACAAACACAAGCATAAGAAGGAGGGAAGAAAAAAAGGAAGGAAAGAAGGAAGGAAAAAAGGAAAGGAGGAAAGAAAAAAATGAAATGTATACATTAAGGCCCTTACATGTGCCAGGCATTGTGCTAAATGCTTTACAAATATTATCTCATTTAATCCTCACAACAACCCTGTGAGTTAGGTGCTATTATGACTCTCATTTATAGTTTAGGAAACTGAGGTAGACAGAGGTTAAATAATTTAATTGCCCAAGACAGATTTAAACTCAGGTCTTCCTGACTCCAGGCCCAGCACTCCATCTATTGCACCACCTAGTACTTTTGTGACAGATATTAGTGGAGCTCAATACATAGAATTTGGCGAATAGAATGGGAGATAAGGGAGTTTTGTTGTTCAGTTGTTTTTCAATCATATCCGACTCTACGTGACCCCATTTGGGGTTTTCATGGCAGAAATACTTGCCATTCCTTTCTCTAACTTATTTTATAGATGAGGAAACTGAGACAAACAGGGTTAACTGAGTTGTCCAGGGTTACACAGCTGGTAAGTGTCTGAGGCTAGTAAGATCTGTCTTTCTGACTCTAGGATGGGCACTCTATCTACTCTGCCACCTAACAGTTAAGGGAAAAGGAACTGTAAGAGAAAATACTAATTTATGACAGGAAGACTGGATTAATAGTGATACCACTGACAAAAATAATGAAGTAAGAAAGAGCAGATTCTGAGGAAAAGATTATAAATTCAGTTTTGGACATGATGAGATAGCAATGGAACAATACTGGTGGAGATGTCTTCTTGTAAGCAGTTGGAGATTCTGGTCTGGAAATCTGAAGAGAGGTCAGGAATGAAGATTTAAGTGTTATTTGTATAGAGGAGATGGTTGAAACCATAAGAATGAATGATAATACTGAGAGAACATAGAAAAGAATGGGACCTATGATACAATAATGGGCAACGCCTACTGTGGGGTCCTGATTTGGTAAAAGTTAAAACAAGGCCACAGTGACCAGTATAAGACCTTGTGTGTCTGGATGTTTACCCAACAGAATTGGCCTCGATGCCCAGGTTTCTGGGAATCAAGTCCAGTATTAAGCAGTAAATCAAAACATTAGTTAAACCATGATGACACCCTATCATTCCTCCTCCCTTTGTTTGATTTCTATAATTACCATGGGCCTTTTTGAGGGTCTTTGCAGGGATCCACTGAATTGTCTGGCCACCACCCCAGCCTGAAGATTATTAAACTCTTGGCAGGGATCCATCATTCTGCCTTTATTGTAAGAAACCCAGTTGATTAAACTACTACTTATAATCAATCTGGACTTCCTGGCCTCTTTCTTAGGTATCGAACTTGCCCCACTGTTTTGGGGGTACCATGAATATCCCTGTGCAGGGGAATTCCAGACTCTACGCCCACTCTAAGGAAGTCAGTAAGTTTAGTCATGAGTTGAAGGACATTGGAAAGCTTGCTTGATCAAATTTATCCTCTTCGAAAATCTGGCCAAGTGCCTGAAATTAATTCTCCATTTTTATTGGGTTGAGGTACTCTATTACATAGGAGACATGACAAATAAACAAATCCTTGCTATTTTTGTTAACTAGCTCATTTGATTAATGTATTGTCCTAAAAGCAATTAGGATCTTGAGGGAATCCTCACATACCTGGAATATACTCACATACCTTCTTATTTTCATCTACCTTACCTAGAATCCATGCATTTTGACTGGGGAAGCAAGTGGCAGAGATGTCCTGAAGTGAATGAGTGCAGGCCTGCCCAGAGCCATTATGGATAGAAGGGCACTTGGTGCTTAATCGATAATCAATCAATAAACATTGATTAAGCACCTACTATGGTCAGGCTCTGTCCTAAGCAAAAGAAGCAGGAGATGGTCTCTGCCCTCAAGGAACTGCAATCTAATGAGGAAGACAATGTATAAACAAATATATACATATATATATATAAAACAAGCTATATGCAGGATAAATAGGAATTAATTAACAGAGGGAAGGCATTGGAATTAAGAGGGATTGGGGAAGACTTTTTGTAGAAGGTAGGATTTTAGTTGGGACTTAAAGGAAATCAGGAAGGTCAGTAGTCAGAGCTAAGGAGGGAGAGTGTTTCAGGCATGGGGACAGCCAGAGAAAATGCCCAGAGCAGAGAGATCAAATGTTTCGTTGGTCAAAAATCCAAGAGGACAGTATCATTGGCTCAAAGGGTATTGTCATGTAGGAGAGTAAGGAGATAGGAAGGAATTAGATAGTGAGGAGGGCAGCTAGGTGGTACAGTGGATAGAATGCCCATCTTGGAGTCAGGAAGAACTGAGTTCAAATGTGAGTCAGATACTTACTAGCTATGTGATCTTAGGCAAGTCACTTAACCCTGTTTGCCTCAGTTTCCTCATCTGTAGAATGAGCTGGAGAAGGAAATGGCAAACCACTTCAGTATCTTTGCCAAGAAAACCCCAAATGGGATCATGAAGAGTCAGATACAACCGAAACAACTGAAAGTTATGAAGGGCTTTGAATGACAAACATAGCATTTCATATCTGATCTTGGAGGCAACAGGGAGCTTATTATTTATTAAGCAGAGGGGTGGTGGTGACATGATTGGACCTGAATTTTAGGAAAATCACTTTAGTAGCTGAAAGGAGGATCTATTGGAGTAGGGAAGGAGTTGAGACTGGCTGACCCACTAAAAGGTCATTGCAATCATCTAGGTGTGATGAGGACCTGCACTGGACTGGTGGCAGTGTCAGAGGAGAGCAAGGGTTGGAATTGGGAAGATGTTGTAAAGGTGAAATTGTCAGGCCTTGGCAACAGCTTGGATATGGGGATGATAGATAGTGAGGAGTCCAGGATGGCAAGATTGTAGCTGAGATAAAGGTGGAAACCAGTCAGACTTTGTGTCCCTTACAGTTCAGCATAAGACTGGTTCTGTTGGCAGGGGAAAAAATGTGAAGCCATTAGCCAGTCAGAGCGGATAATAAACTGACTCGGAGACCATGTGTGTATGAGGCCATGTCTGGATAATTGAATGTAGCTCGTTAAGTTGGCCCTGTAAGTCACAGGCCTTGTATTTATAGGTTCCTGTAACAGACTGTGGAGAATTGGAACAACTGAATCTTTGGGGCAGATTTGATTCTCTAGTGACACAAACATTGCTTAAGGCACTATTATAGCAGAGGACTGGAAAAGCAAGCAAAACCAGGGAAGGAATGCATTCACTCCTAGGGCTCATGCTTAAGGCAGGACCTTAGAAAGAAATGAGGGCCTTTTATTAGCTTTTGGAGTGAAACGTCTGTGTCTATATGAATTATTCAGTTTCTGAGTGATGGCAAAAACAAGTCTAATTGTACTTTATAGAAGGTTTCCTTTTTCCTTTAATGAGGGAAGGGATGGGGAGAGGAGGTGGGTAATTAGTTAGAGAGTGATTATATAGGAATGTGTGGGCCTGGTGTTCCGACAACAGGAAACTTCTCAATTGGCTAAGAGTCCCAGTGGTTTGGTGCAGCTAACAAATGAGCTTCCTCTAGCGTGACTGGTTTGGCCAATCTGGAACCCAGAGGGAGATAGTGTTCTGGGAGCAAGGGAGCATTCTTAGTTTGGGCAACAACAGAGCAGAGTGGTGAGGTTCTGGTAAGTGGGGTTCCCCTAGCCTCAGAGAGGAATCATGACAGAGTTAAGACCAGCTCAAGCAACAGCTTCTGAGGCCTTTCCTGATTCCCCTCATTTTCTCCTCCACTTTACTATACTTTGACCAAAGGTCAAAGACTAGAGAATAGCAATGTTCACATTACAGAACAGAGTAATGACATGACTAAGGGGAAGTGTTCTTTGTGGATAGAGCTACAAATAATCTGATTTTCTCTGGAAGCAGAGACCTGCATCCCTCATAATTTTTTACAGCTTCTTCCCACAAGTAACAAATGCAAACAGGTAAAATTGGGTTGCAATAAACAGGAAGGGCAGCCTGGGGGAAGACAAAGGTTAGAGGCATTTTCCTTGGTGGGGATGAGGGGGAAGGAAGTTTATAGGCCAGCTGTGGGTTAGAGCCTAAAGTCTTTTAAGAACCAGCTAGAAAACCCACCTCCTGAGTCCCTTTGGGGCTGCTTCGCTGAGGTACAGCAGTTAATGGGATTTACCTCTGAATGGGACATTTGAGCTCAAGCTAGTTTAATCCCCTCATTTCACAGATAAGGAGATTGAGGCCTAGACAGGTGAAGTTACTTACCTAGAGCAGATCAGATAATAAGTAGCAGAGCTTGTACTAGAACTCAGTTAAACTGGTTTCAAATACAGTACTCTTTCCAATTTCCAGTTTTACCTGTTTGCAAATGTCGCTTGTTTGACTCTGGACATTTAACCCCATAGTGCAGCACATAACTCTATCTTCAGAATAGCTACTGTGCTGCTTTGGTAAAGGTTATCATATGTGTGTGTGTGTGTGTGTGTGATGTACATATGTACATACATATGCATACATATACATACACATATACACACATGTATATATGTATACACACATGTATATATGTATATACACACACATAGTTTGTGTGTCTTGTGTGTGCATAGCATACACTTACCTATCTATATATAAATATAGCATAATGTCTAGAGGTTTGGCCTTGGAGCCTGGAAGACCTAAGTTTAAGTGTGGCCTCTCACACAGCAACTGTGTGATCCTGGGCAATTCTCTTAACTCCTTATTACCAAGAAGCATCAGTCTGCATTGGTAGACGGTGTTCCTCAGCAGGTGCTCCTATATACCAATGAAATCTCTCTGTCTCTCTATCCTGTCTCTCTTTCTCTGTATTTTCTATCTCCTACCTCCTCCCTCCCTACCCCCTTCTCTCTACCCACTCCTTTCTCTACTTTCTCTTTTTTTGTTTCTTCTTCTATCTCTCATTTATTTACCTCTATATAGATGTATATTGTTTAGACATTTGTTAGCTTTGTCCAATTCTTCATGATCCCGTTGTTTTTTTTTTGTTTGTTTTTTTGTTTTGTTTTGTTTTGTTTTTAGCAGAGATACTGGAATGGTTTGCCCCTTATCCTAGTGTTGAGCCTGGGCTGACAGTGACTAGTAGGAGATGCCTAGAGTGTAAGCATATGGAAACCATGAACTTTGGGCCGTGCCTCAGAAGCTTAGACGTGTCGAAGAATGCTGGGTCCCATCCTGAGCACCACGACTGAAGCAGGGTGGGGGATTGAGGAGAGGATTCAGTGCACAGTTACAACAGTAATTAAATGATTACAAAAGAACATTAATATCCTGGAGAAGATAATGTTGAGGGAGTGATGTCATAATCAACCTCAAGTATATTAAAGATTCTTACACAGATGAAGGTGTCTAATTTTCTCCACCTTCACTGAACAGGTAGAGAAGAAGAGATGGGCTTAGAGAATAGGACAAAGGATTTAGGTTAGGTATTAGAAAAAAAAGGTTCTTAAATATTATGGTGTTATTGAATGGAGTCTTGCAGTCTCTTTTTCTGGAAGTCTTTAAAAATAGGCTAGATCCTCATATCAGGGATGGATTAAGAATGGTCCTGCTGAAATACTGGGGGATGGACTAATTAACCTCTCAAATTCTTTCCCAGCTCTGAGATTCTATTCTTTGATATAGGCCATGGAGATCATGATATATTAATAAAATGAAATTTTATTTCTCATTTTCTTTTGAGAAAGAAAAATGTCTGGTGGTATTTTTAAAGTGAGTTAAATTTTCAGGCCATTACAGAATGGCTCATTGTCATGTGATTGGTTATTGTCTACGTCAGAGGAAGCTCAGTGAACCATGATATCATTGGCTTTGGTCACATTCTTGCTACCCTTCCCCTATGTCTTAAAATAGCAGGGACTTGTAGGTCATGATATGATGTTTAAAAAGTTTTGAAGTCTCTTAACCAGGCTTTTTAACCTAAGCATTCTCTCCAGTTTATTTTAAATCAACAAATGCTTATTCAGTGTCTACACTATATGGAAGCTGGACCTTGGGAGAAATACACAGTTTAGTTAAGCAATGGTCTTTGCCCTTGTGCAGCTTATAGTCTAGTAGAGAGATATGATACATGTAATATAGTGGACAATGAAACCTGATGAGTATTATAGGTGTCCAAACAAAGTGCTATGTAGTGAGCAGGGAAGGTTTCATGAAGGAGCTGATTTTCAGTTGGGATGATTAGGAATTCAATAGGCAAATGAGGGAAAAGAAACGTTCCAGGCATAGAGAACCCCAAGCAAAGTCATGCTAGTAGCAAAGTGCATAGTGTATTGGAGAGACAGGGTGCAGTCCAGTTTGATGGGAGAATAGAGTACATGGTGATAAATTATATGAAATAAAACTGGAAAGATCTTTTATTTTCATAGTGTTAAGGTTCTTGCATGCTAAGAATATTTAATTTTAATTTATAGATAGAGAAGTTTTTTGTGTGGAGGAATAATATTATAAGGAGAGACACGCAGACAGACAGATACAGAGAGAGAAAAATGAGATAGATATGAAGAGAGAGGAGAGAGAGAAAGAGAAAGAGAGATACAGAGGGAGAGGGAAAGAAAGAAAGAAAGAGGGAGAAGACAGAAAGAGAAAGAGAGAGAGAAAGGGAAGGAAGGGGGAAGAGAGAGAGAGAGACAGAGATAGAGGCAGAGAGACAGACAGAAAGAGTAATTTGGGATTCATTTGTGTAGAGATGCTAGATGAAGTTCCATGAGTAAAACTTTTGCCAAAGGAAAGCATAAAGAGGGAGGAAGAGAAGGTCAAAGGCAGAACCTTGGGGAGCACTCACCTTAAGGAGTTAGAAAGAGTTTGAATAACTACTGAAGCAAATAGGGAAATGGTCAGAGAAGTAAAGGAGAAGCCAAGAATGTGACTAAAAGAGTCCTGCTAGGAAACCAATGAAGGAAAATGAAGGGGGTGGTCAACAGTGTCAGGTACTTTAGAGATGTCCAGGAAAAATAAACCCTCTAAATAAATGAAATTTTAAAAAGGACCTTTTTATAGACAATTTAGGCAGAACGTTAATGAACTTTGACTGAATCCTATCTGTAGAGTGGTTGGGGTGGTGGCCATTTTAAAATGAGTGTTAAGGGAGTAGAAGGCATTTGAGCATGAAAGAGAGGAGAGAAGTAGACAGTATCAAGATCAAGTAAAGAGATTAAGGGAAAGCTATTTTAAGGATTAGGGACACCTGAAAATGTATGTAGAAAAGCAGGAAAGAAACAGGTGAGAGGAAGAGAGTGAAGATTCATGAGAGGGTAGACATGATTTCTGGAGCAAGGTCTTAGAGAAGAAAAGAGGTGGGATTGAAGAACATCCTAGTTGGATGGATTAACTTCAGTGAGGAGTAGGGATAACTCAACACCTGGTGAAAGGGCTGGAAGAGCTTCTGGGTGAGTGATACTGAGTTTTGAGGAGTAGAAGAGGGGAATGGAAGGAATCCCTATATACAATATAGGGATTCCATTTTCTCAGTGAACTTGCAGGTTTTCAACTACTTTATTTTTTAAAATTAAGTTTTATCAGTATTTTCTGTTTGCTTACATCACCAAAGTATCTCATGTATCCCTCTCCGCCTCCAAAAGTCAATCCATATGACAAATACTATTTTTTTAAGAGAGAAATAAGAAGTCAGCATAACTGATTGAGACATTGAAAATGTCTGAAAAGGTGTGCAATGTGTAACACCTGTGGAGCCCCCAACCCCACACAGGGGTAGGTTGGGGCTATCTTTTCATATCTTCATTTGAGTCCCACTTGATCTTTGTAATTTTGTTACATTCACTTTTGATTTTGGGTATGTAGTTGCTCTTTCCATGTACGTTGTTGTAGTTACTGTGTATTGTTTTCTTGACACTGCTTACTTTATTCTGCATCATGCACCTTTCCTTGTTTCTCTGTATTCATCATGTGCATCATTTCTTACAGAATGGTGGTATTCCAGAGCATCCACGTACCACAGTTTACTTAGCCGTTCTTCATTTGATGGTGTCTATTTTGTTTCTGATTCTTCTTGTTCAGTCGTTTCAGTCATGTCTTACTCTTTGTGACCCTACTTGGGGTTTTCTTGGCAAAGATACCAGAGGGGTTTGCCATTTCCTTCTCCAAGTCATTTTAGGTGAGGAAAACTGAGGCAAACAGGGTTAAGTGAATTGCCCAGAATCACAGAGCTAGTAAGTATCTGAGGCTAGATTTCAACCCAGGTCCTCTTGACTCCAGGCAGTGTGAAATATCCACTGTGCCACCTAGCTGTCCTTTCATTTCTTAGCTATCACAAAAATTATGCTTATTAATATTTTTATGGCTGTATTTTTTTTTACAATTCTAACTCTTAACTATCACGTAAGTACTGCTATAAATATTTTTTAATAGATGGGGACTTTTTTTTCCTTTTTGTTGCTGTCCTTGGGACATAAGCCCAGTAATGGAGTCCTTGATTCAAAGTATATGGATATTTTAGTCACTTTATTTGCAATGATTTGAGATCCTATCCTAATGGATTGTATTACTTTACTGCTCCACCAAATGCGAATGTACTAGTGTGTCTATCTTCCCATAACCCCTCCAACACTGACTTGCCATTTTTTGTAATTTTCACCAATTTGCAAGGTATGAAGTGAAACCTCAAGGTTGTTTTGATTTTCATTCCTCTTATGATTAGTAATATGAAACATGTGGTTGTAAACACATTGTGGTTCTTTAGAGAACAGTTCATATCCTTTGACCATTTATCTATTGGGGAATGGCTAGCTTTCATCTTTAAATATGGGTGTTGTTGTAGAAGATGTGGAACTTCATTGTGAGATAGTGAGACCTAACGTGACATTTACATAGACTTGTAAGGATTTTGTAAAGGCTACATATCTTTATCTTTATCTGTATTTCTATATCCATAGAGGCCAGGGAGATTTGACCCAGGCAGGAATACTAAACAGAGTGATTGCTGGCAGATATGCATGATAAAGGTAGGAATTTACAATGAAGGGTCTAAGGCCCAGATAGAGAGCTCACCAGCTTCACATAGCCTTTTGGTTCTTATTCCCAGGTCAATTTGCTTGATAACTAGGAGCACTGCAGAGACTGAGGAGAGCCTCCTTAACCCATCCATACATAACTCCTTTATGAAGCTGCAGAATGACAATGAGTGATGTCACAGGCCTTTTTTCTTTCTTTGTTTTTTTGGCAAGGCAAACAGGGCTAAGTGACTTGCTGAGGGTCACACAGCTAGTAAGTCTCAAGTGTCTGTAGCTGGATTTGAACTCAGGTCCTCCTGACTCCAAAGCAATGCTCTATCCACTGTGCCACCTAGCCGCCCTGATTTCACAGGCCTTAACATCTCTGATACTAGGATTGTGGAGCAAGAACTGCAGTCTGTCCAAAGGACTGGCTTATTCTTAACTTGAAAGTATCTTCTAGCTTCTTCTGGCTGTTTAGTTGGGTGTGGTTATCATAACCTTAAACTATGTGGATTAAACAGCTTTAGCTCACCCTGTTAAGAGAGAGTCTTACTAGATATTGCACCCTAGGGGATGGTAGCATGGAGGTTATTTTCTGGGGCTCATGTGGGACAGGGGCATTATTTCATTTGATCTTTACAACAATCATGTAATGTGGGCACTATAGGTATGCTTAACCCCATTTTACAGTTTAGGAAACTGAGGATCAAGGAGGTTATATTCCGCACAGGCCCACAAAATAAGAATTAGAATTTGAACCTGGGTATCTCCTGATTCCAGGCCTAATATATCCCATTGGTATATGGATGAAATGGGTTGGAGAACATGGAGTCCTGTGAAGTTGAGGAATTATGAGATCAAAGTATTAGGTTGTTAGTAGAAATATTAAAGTCCCCAACAATTACAATAGGCAGTGGTTTGGAAAGGAAGATTATGAGGTGGTTATTAAGGGCTTGAGAAATGTTGGGAATGAATCAATCTGTAAGAATGTGCCAGGTGGGGGGTGGAGCCAAGGTGGCGGAGTGAAAGCAGTGACTTGCTTTAGCTCTCCCCCAAACCCCTCCAAATACCTGTAAAAAAATGGCTCTAAACAAATTCTAAAGCAGCAGAACCCACAAAAAGACAGAGTGAAACAAATTTCCAGCCCAAGACAACCTGGATGGTTGATCAGAGAGTACATTGTGCTAGGCAGGGAAAGGAGCACAGTTCGACGTGGGCGCGTAGGCCACAGCAAACCTGGAGCAGGCCTCAGAGGACTGAATTGCGAGCAGCTGTGGTGGTTTTCAGACTTCTCCACCCACAAACGCCAAACACGATGTGGAAGGTCAGTGGGAAAAGTCTGTGACTGTGGTGAGAGAGGAGCTAGGTCTTAGCCGCAAGTCTTGAGCATGGCCAGGGCCGTGGCTTTTTCCTGAGCTTTCGGCCCACAGACTGAGGGGAATCAAGTGGCTGATCAGAAGGGGATTGCAGGGATCTCTTTGCCAGTGCTGAGGCAGGAATCTCTTGCTTTGCCTGTGCTTGGATCTGGGTCACAGTTCTGAGGGGCAGTACTAGGGCAAGGAGGAGTGCTGGTGTGGTGGAGCTTGTTGTGGCTGTGGAGAGGAAACACCTCGCCCCTTATCATAGCACCTTGGAAGAACTGAAAATTTTCAGGTACCTAGAAGTATCTCTGAAAACAGCTATACAACCCCCTGAAGCGTGGGACAGTACATTCTCCACATTGGAAGCAGACTCTTACTTTAACAAAGAGTTTAAAACTCAAGTAATTAGCTGGGATCATGAGTAAGTAGCACAAGAAAGTCAGACTATATTATCTTACTTTGGTGACAAAGAAGATCAAAACATACAACCAGAAGAAGATAACAAAGTCAAAGCTCCTACATCCAAAGCCTCTAAGAAAAATATGAATCAGTCCCAGGCCTTGGAAGAACTCAAAAGGGATTTTGAGAAGCAAGTAAGAGAAGTGGAGGAAAAACTGGGAAGAGAAATGAGAGTGATAACAAGAAAATCATGAAAAACAAGTCAACAACTTGTTAAAGGAGACCTAAAAAAATACTGAAGAAAATAACACCTTAAAAAACAGCCTGACCCAAATGACAAAAGAGGCCCAAAAAGCCAATGAGGAGAAGAATGCCCTAAAAAGCAAAATTGGCCAAATGGAAAAGGAAGTCCAAAAGATTACTGAAGAAAATCCTTTCTTAAAAATTAGAATAGAGCAATTGGAAGCTAGTGACTTTATGAGAAATCAAGACACTGTAAAACAAATCCAGAAGAATGAAAAATTAGAACATTGTGTGAAATATCTCATTGGAAAAACAACTGACCTGGCAAATAGATCCAGGAGAGAGAATTTAAAAATTATTGGACTATCTGAAAGCCATGATCAAAAAAAGAGCCTAGACATCATCTTTCAAGAAATTATCCAGGAAAACTGCCCTGATATTTTAGAACCAGAGGGCAAAATAGAAATTGAAATAATCCATTGATCTCCTCCTGAAAGAGATCTCCAAAGGAAAGCTCCTAGGAATATTGTAGCCAAATGCCAGAGTTTCCAGGGCCAGGAGAAAATATTACAAGCAGCCAGAAAGAAACAATTCAAGTATTGTGGAAACACAATCAGGATAACACAAGATTTAGCAGCTTCTACATTAAGGGACCATGGGGCATGGAATATAATACTCTGGAGGGCAAAGGAGATAGGATTACAACTAAGAATCACCTACCCAGCAAAACTGAGTATAATCCTGCAGGAGAAAAAATGGTCATTCAGTGAAATAGAGGACTTTCAGACATTCTTGATGAAAAGACCAGAACTGAATAGAAAATTTGACTTTCCAATATAAGACTCAAGTAGAACATGAAGAGGTAAACAGGAAAGAAATCATAAGAGATTTATTAAGGTTGAACTGTTTACATTCCTGCATGGAAAGATGATATTTGTAACTCATGAGACCTTTGTCAGTATTAGGGTAGTTGGAGGGAAAAAATTATATGTATGTATAGATAGACAACAGACAGATAGATAGATAGATGGATAGATAGATAGATGGCACAGGGTGAGTTGAAGATGAAGGGGTCATATCTGAAGAATAAAATTAAGGCATAAGAGAGGATTATACTAGAAGAAGGAGAAAGGGAGAGGTAGAATAGGGTAAACTATCTCACAAAAAAAAACAAAAAAGAAAAGGATCTTACAGTGGAGGGGAAATGGGGAAGGTGAGAGGGAATGAGTGAATTTTCTTCTCATAGGATTTGATTTAAGGAGGGAATAACATACACACTCAATTGGGTATGGAAATCTGTCTTACCCTACAGGAAAATAGGGGGGGGAAGGGGACAAGAGAGTAGGGGGATGATAGAGAGGAGGGAAGATTGGGAAAGGGGGTAATCAGAAGCAAATACTTCTGAGGAGGGACAGGGTCAAAAGAAAGAATTAAATAAATGCAGGGGCAGGATAGGATTAAGGGAAATAGAGTTAGTTTTTTACAGCTTGTCTACTATGGAAGTGTTTTGCTTAACTGCATATGTATAACCTATATTGAGTTGCTTGCCTTTTCAACAAGGGTGGGTGGGGAGGGAGGAAGGGAGACAACTTGGAACCCAAAGTTTTAAAAACACATGTTTAAAAAAAATGTTTTCACATGTAACTGGGAAGTAAGAAATACAGGAAATGGGGTACAAAACTCTATCCTGCCCTCCAGGAAAATAGAAGGGGAAGGGGTTAAGAGAAGTGGGGGAGAGATAGAAGGGAAGGCAGACTAGGGGAAGGGGTATTCAGAATGTATGCCATCTTGGGGTGGAGGGAGGGGCGAGATGGGGTGAAAATTTGGAACTCAAAATCTTGTGGAAGTAAATGTTGAAAACTAAAAATAAATAAATTTATAAAAAAAAAAAAAGAATGTGCCAGTCATTGCTTGGTGCTCAGCATACAAGGACAAAACAAAAAACTTTCTTCCCTCAAGAAGCTTACATTCAACTAGGAAGAAAACAATTGGTATATAAATAATTACATTAAATACGCCTAATAAATAATTTAGGGGAGAGGGCAAGAGCTTCTGGTAGGGAGATGAGGAAAGGCCCATTTAGTTGAGTTGTGCTTTGAAGGAAATTAAGGATTTTAAGAGAGAGATGAGGAGGGATTACTGTGCATTCTAGGCATGAGAGGCAGCCCATGTGACAGCAGGAGGTGGGATATGGGGTGTTGTGTGGGAAATAGCAAGGAGACCAGTTTGGGTAAATTGTAGAGTATTTGGTGGGAGATAATATATATTAAGGCTGAAAAGGTAGGGTGGGAGCTAGACTGTAAAGGCTTTTTAATGTCAGATAGAGGAGTGTCTATTTGACCCAAGAGGTCGTAGGCAGTCATAGGAGTTTATTAAATGTGTATGTAAGGGGATGACATGATCAGACAAGCACTTAGGAAAAAAAAAATCATTCTTTCGGCATTGTGGAGAATGGATTGGAGTGGGGATACACTTGATTCAAAAAGACTAATTGAAGGCTATTGTATAGTATAGACCTAAGGTGATAGGAGCCTGAACTGAATGGTAACAGAGAGAGGGGAGAAAAGAGAATGCACCCGAAAGGTAGAAATGACAAGATTTGGAATATGCTGGGTGAGAGTCAGTGGTTGAGGACAATAGGACATTTGCTAATCCGAATGACTGGAAAGATGGTAGTGCCTTTGACAGAAATAGGCAAGGTTAGAAAAGGGATGAGTTTTGGGGCTCAGATTGATTTCTGAAATTGAGATGCCTGTAGTACAAAATAGTCAATAGGCAATTGGAGACTGGGATATGGAACTGGGCTGGACATAGAGACCTGGGTGTCACTTTGATAAAGATGATAATTAAATTCCTGGGAGTTGATGAGGGAAGTGATAGAGAAACTAGCAGGTGCCAGCAACCAGGAAGAAGAGAGGGCAGTGGATCTCATAAACTCTGAAGGAGGAAAGGCTAAAAGAATCTGAGATTTAGAACCTGGAGTCACGTTCTGCCTCAGATTCTCTCTAACTTGTGTGACATTGGGCAAATCACTCTAACTTTAAGGTCCTCATCTATAAAGTGAGGAGAATAATACCTGCAGTACCCACCTCAAGATGCAATAGAGCATAATTCACAGAGAGCTGGACTTGGAGCCAGGAAGATCTGAGTTCAATTTCTTCTTTGGACATAGACTGGCTGTGCAACTATGAGCAAGTCACAGGGCAGCTAGGTGACGCAGAGGATAGAACACTGGGCCTTGAATCGGGAAGACCTGTGTTCAAATCTGGCCTCAGACAGTTACTAGCTATGTGACCATTTAACTTCTAATTGCCGCAGTTTCCTCATCTGTAAAATGAAGATAATAGTAGCACCTATCTCCCAGTGTTGTTGTGAAGATCAAATTAGATAATAACTGTAAAGTGCTTAGGATACTACCTGGCATAGTCAGTGCTATATAAATATTAGTTATTTATTATTATTATTATTATTAACCTCTCAAGGTACTCAGGCAATTCTTTATGAGTATAAGTTGGGATGGTGCAGATTGTATTTTTACAGGGAGTCTCTTGTCTGGGAGCTCTCTATTACCAATTCTCTACCAGGGGTGGGGGACCTGCAGCCTCGAGGCCACATGTGGCCCTCTAGGTCCTCAAGTGTGACCCTTTGACTTGAGGTTCCCCATGGGTTCACCACTCCTGCCAATATACCAATAGTTCTCTATTCCAGTCCCAGTTATTGTGAGGAGCAAATAAGGTAATGTTTTTAGAGTACTTTGCAAACTAAAGGTTATATAAATGCCAGATCTTAGGAATAGTTTGCAAGTAACGGATTTAAGGAGTATGCCTGGCCCTGTGAATCAGGAATAGCAAGAGACTGGAGTGGGTTCCGGTGGAAAGAATTACAAGGGATGTGGTGTCCCCAGGAGGACTTCCTTTTACCTGTTGGTGATTCCTCTGACTGCTGGCGATGTCCATTTCTCCTACTTGCTCACTATACTAAACCTTGTCTTCTTGTACTTCATTTCATAGGTACATGCAGATACAAATTCATCATAAACATACATTAAAAAGACACATAGCATCATTATTTTGTTTTCATTTTCTTTGTCAATTGACTGACCAGTGTACAGTAAGGTGTTTATATTTACCACCAGTCCCAATGTCATTGAAAGTCATGTAAATCAACTGGGGAACATTATTCTAACATGAGTACTTTTTTTTTACAGTTACATTTTTAATTTTGACAGTTTAAGTGAGTTTAGGGTTCAGAGGCCAAGTACAGTGTGGAGCTAACAAGTCCTATCTGAGATTTCCTTACATTGCTCTGTTAATGAAGTTTACTTTCAATTCCTGGTGTCTGTTAATTAATTACCAGTGAAGGGTACTAGATTGAGATCAAATCAACATATATTTATTGTACAAGCCTCTAGGCTAGGCCATGTAGCAATAAAAAAGTTGAAGACCTGTTCCCTTTATTCACAGAACTTACAGCCTAATTGGGGTGAAAAGACGAGTGCTTGAAAATGTAAATAGCAATAGGAGATGTATATAACAGTTTGACAAGGATAAAAGAGGTGTCATAAAGAAGTACATGATTAATTGCCCCAATGAAAATTACAGACAATAAAGATTATTGCAGTTCAGAAAGCAGAAATAACATTATTGTATGGTTTGGTCGAGGAAGAATTCCAAAAGCAAGGGTGATTTGAAAGAAGGTAGGGTTTGATCAAGGTAGGGAGGGTTTACTAGGCTGCTGAGGGGAAGCCAGGTGGCTCAATGGATAGAGCATTGGGCGTGGAGTCAGGATGACCTGAGTTTAAATCCAGCCTCAGACACTTAGTAGCTTATGTGGCCCTATCAAGTCACTTGACCCTGTTTGCCTCAGTTCATCATCTCTACAATGAGCTGGAGAAGAAAATGGCATATTACTCTAGTATCTCTGCCAAGAAAACCCTAAAATGGGATCATGAAGAGTTGGACATGACTAAAATGACTGAACAACAGCACCAGGTTGCTGGAATGGCATGAGTGAGAAGCTTGAAGACAGGAAAATATGAAGGATGCATAATTTTGGCTACAGTGAAGAGTTCACATAAGGAAGTCCTGGGAAATGGTGGCTGACTAGATCTCAGTTCCAAACTGACCTTGGATGAGATCCTACCATTTCTTCAAGGCTGTATGAGGAAGGAGAAACAACAACACCACCAACACCAACAATCACTCTCCAAAACCGTGGATAGATGCCTCTGAGATGAAGGGCTAGTCATAATACCAGCTCAAATGGGACTGAATTTGGCGCTTCTTTCAAGTCATTTTTTTTTCTCATTGGAAGCCTTTGTCAGGAAGGGGAAAATAAAATGGATAGCTCTTATTCACGCCTTTATTCGTTTTGCAACATTACTACCATGTGAAAGCCTTCCTTGTGTGCATAAAGTTTTTGGCAGCAATTATTGGCCTACCTAACACACAAGGAAGTTCCAATGGGCGTGTGTGAACTCAGTAGATTCTTCCTTCCTCTCACTTGCCTCCAGGTCCATTATACCGTGTTTTGAAAATGTCATCTCCTACCATAAAAGTCTACGATTACCCTCCCCCACTTTCTTTCTTTTTTTGAGAGGGTAGAAGTAGGGTATGCAGCTGAGCGCCATTTTTGTTCTATCCTTACAGGGTTGCCTTAACGTGCTGAATGGGTCCAGGGAGTGGATGGTGTTTGTTTGCATCTTTCTAATTGAATTATTGAATCCACCCTAGAATTTGATGAGCTCAGCCCATGTAGCCAGTGGAAATGATGAGGGCTGAAGTCAGTCAGGAGAAAGCTTTATTATTGAGAGCTCTTTATAGTCTAACCATGCCAGTCCGCTGTCAGAGTTGCTGTCCCTGTATGGTTCCATAGCAGCAGGAGGGATGCAGTCAAGTCAACAACATTTACTGTATTCAGAATGCTGTACCGGGCTACTTTTTTTTTTCTAAGCTATTTCGAGGTCTTTTCAGGTTTCTAAAATCACTCAGTGTCTTCTGTGCGCCCGCTTAACTTCATTTAGGAAAGCCTTTTTATGTTTCTACCTTATGCATAATCTATGAGTCCCCTGCTAATGACTGAATGCAAATATTGTTATCACCTTCCATTTACTGAGGACCCCATTGTTATATTTGAGAAATGTGTTAATCCTTTTGTAATTAATGCCTTATTGAGGTCTGTTGGGGTCAAGGGCAGCCTGGATCTTGGTAAATTAACTTTGAAGTCCTTCCCTTACCCCTCATTTTTTCTCTGACATTTAAAAGGAATCACTTCATGTAATGTTCTCATTTTTTTTCCTTTTGCCAATAATATTCTAATAAGACCGTATTTCCCACCATCAGAGGAAACTAGAGAAAAAAATGAGGTGAATTTTAAGAAAAGATTCCTTCTGGGCTGACTAGATTTGTGGAAAGGCTGTTTGGGGTGAATATATTCCTGTGCATGAGTATTTGTCATAGAATACAATTGTTTATATGTGTATAATATTAATACTCCTTACTTAGATTAAATATATGGTACCTGGTCTTTTGTTGTTGTTGGGTTTTTTCTTTTTTCTTTTCAAGGAGGCAGTCGGGGTTAAGTGACTTGCCCAGGGTCACACAGTTAGTAAGTGTCAAGTGTCTGAGATCGAATTTGAATTCAGTTCCTATTGACGCCAAGGCTGGAGCTCTGTCCACTGCACCACCTAGCTGCCCCCATACCGGGTCTTTTTCAGAGTGGTTAGGACGGCAGATTTTTCTTATTTTCATCCCTGACAGTATACAGAACTAGTACCCTAGTAGGCTCAAAGGGTAAAAATCAAATTTATGGTATTATATTTATCAGCGATTTAAATACACATTTATTTACTAAAGATCTTCTATATTATGCCCACCTAGCACTGCTGTGGGTTGGGAAGTAGAGAGGGGTGATAGGAAAAAAAATAATGATAGTAACAATAATAGTATAGTAAGACCATAGCTTTAGATTTAAAAGTCATTTCAAAGGCCATCTAATTCATTACTTTCATTTTATAGATCATAGGATCATGGCTGGGACCTTAGAGGTCATCTAGTCTACCTTCCTCATTTTACAGATAAATGAGATGGGGGCTATAGAGGTTAGTGACTTGTCCAAAGTCATACAGTTATTCAATGTCAAAAGCAGGATCTGAACCTTGATTCTTTGACTATAGGATCAATGTTCTTTCCACTGTAACACTGCTTCCCATGATAATAGCTAACATTTATATGGCACTCTAAAGTTTGTAAGATGCCTTACATCTACTATTTCATCTGATACAAGATGAGGTCCCAGCCCTGGTTAGGTAGGGAAGACCTATGCCCAAGCCCCTCTTTAAAAAGACAAGAACTCATCTATATTAGACAGGAGGTGTGGTTGTCTGATTGACCATGCAAATCTGGTTAGATCAATTCTGATTAGAATTCTGATTAGAAATGCAAGATTATCCATATGGGTGGTGATCAAGAAGGTTTCCCTCTTTTTTGTGACCCCACCACTTAGCTATGCCTGGCCAATAATAGGTTCTTTATAAATGCTTGTTTACTTTAATTTGGCTTTCCTGAAGGACTTGGTCCTTGAATTTAGCCTTGAAGGAGAGGGACATATAAGATCAGGGGAAATGGTATCCAGAGCACAGAAGTGAAAAAGCCGAACCATAATCATAGAACCTCCATGTTGAAGGGACCTTTGAAGTCATCTAAACAACAATCTCCTTTATGATATACCCAGCAGCAATTCCGTTGTAATGGATGATCTATCTTAGACCATTTAACATAACAGGAATGATCAGAATCTATCAAATATATTACAATTTTCAAAGAAAGGATGAAAGAACTGAGCTTGTTTGTTTGGTTAATAAAGGAAAGGACCAATGGAAGCCATGAGTTAGTCAACTAGGGGCTGAGATTCTGCAGGGTGGTCTAGAGACTAGGTCTAGCTAAGGCTGATTCAGCTTTCCTATGCCATTGATTGCTGTCATTTGTGTGTAATAATAACAACCACAACAACAATAATAGTAATAGTAGCTAACATTTATGTAGCACTTTTGATGTGCCAGACACTGTGCTAAGCACTTTACCATCTCATTTGATTTTCCTAACAGCCCTGGGAGGTGGGTGATATTATTATCCCCATTTTACAGATGAGGAGGGGAGGTCAAGTGACTTGCACAAGGTCACACAGTTAGCAAATGGATTTGGAGGGTGGATTTGACCTCAGGTCTTCTGGACGCTAGGCCCGACTCTATCCGCTGTGCCATGCAGCTGCCTCACAGTCTCAATGAAGGAAGAGCCAAAAGTAATGGGGTCTAACAGCTGAGGTATTGTTCTCATTTCCCCAAGTATGGGGATCTTTTATTTTTATTAAGATGCTTGGTCTATCAATCATCAGAGTCTATCTTAGGAGTTTTTAGAGACCTTGTGGGAAGGGTTTATTATTTTGATTCTGCCAGGATACTTGAACTCCACAGCAAGGGTTTTAAACTTTTTGTGTGTGTCATGGATCCCTTTGGCAGTCTGATAAAGCTTATGGCTCCCTTCTCAGAATCATATTTTTAAACAATTGGAAGAAATGTTAATTTCAGTTAGAGGTTAGTGAAAATAATGTTTTGATTGTTTTCCCATTAAAATTTATGGGGCTCCTGAAATATATCCAGGGACCCCTTGAAAATCCATAGATCTTGGGTTAAGAGCCCTTTCTCTAAGGGATTCTCTAGTGATTGGACTACTGCAATGCCTTCCTATTTTGTAACCCTCCTTCTAGTCTCTGTCCTCTCCAAATGGTAATAGTAACTGACATTTATTTTGCACTTCCAGTTTTACATACAAACATAGATAGTGCAATGGATAAAATGCCAGACCTGAAGTCAGAAAGACCCTTCCTGAGTTCAAATCTGGCTTCAGACACTGGGCAAATCACTTAACCCCGTTTGCCTCAGTTTCCTCATCTGTAAAATGGGGACACACTGGAGAAGGAAATGAGAAACCACTCTAGTATCTTTGCCAAGAAAGCCCCAAATGGGGTCATATAGAGTAGGACATGACGTAAACAACTGAACAACAACAAAAATTATAGCATGAGTGCCTCCTATGAGGGACACCTGCAGTTGTTATTATCCTGATTTTATAAAAGAGTAAATTGATCAAGTGGCTTGTCCCTAGTCACACATTTAGTATCATAGATAGAATATGAATCTACTTTCTCATTTCAAATCCAGTACCCCCTTTACTGCTTCTCTGCAAACTTGTCTTGACTCTCAGTTGCCCCCCATCTGAAAAAATAAGGATTTTTTTTTGTTTTCACAATACCTACACGTGCCCAATGTATCCCTCCATTCTCTTCCTTACATCATCTGTAAAATGGGAATTATAATAATAGTACTTATCTCCCAGAGTTGTTGTGAGCATCAAATAAGATTATATTCGTAAAGTACTTCGTTTACCTTAAAGAGTTAGGTAAATGCTTGTTGCTGTTATAAATTACTCCAGGTTTAATCTAATTAGTGTCAGCGATATGAGTTATATCCAGTTCTCTCCTGATTTCAAGTCCTTGGTTTTTGCCAGTATGCCCCCTATTTGTACTTGGAATTGAAAGCCCTTTATGCTCTTGCTCCAGCCTACCTTTCTAGAACTTATTTCACTTTGATTGGGATCTCACACTCTACATTACAGGCCATCCGGCCTCCTTGTTTTTTCTCTGAATTGTCTCTGACTTATATATATATGTATATATGTGTGTGTGTATATACATATGCATATGCATATATGTATGTACACACACACTTCTCAGAATTGTCTCTGCTTTTTGCCAAGGCTCTTCCCTATGCTTGGAATTCATTTTCTCTCTTACTTTCCTGTTTCAGCTTCCTTCAAGGTGTCATCTCCTGTGAGAAACCTCACCTGATTCCTCAAGTTGTTAATCAGTGCTTCATCCCTCAAATTGCCATATATACACTTTGTTACATGTATTATGCTCGGTTAGAATGTCGGTTCCTTGATGGGAGAGACTGGTTCATTTTTGTCTGTTTCTCCAGCACCTAAGAAAGCTCCGTAGAAGGAACTTAATAAATATTTGTTGAGTTGGACAGAATTAGTGGTGTTTATAGTCTTAGGAAGATTTCAGTAGGAAGAAGATGCATTTATTAAGCACTGAAGTGGCACTTAATAGTTGAAACAGTTGGGTGGAGCCAGTGAATAGAAAACTGTGCTTGGAGTCAGGAAGATCTGAATTCAAATCTGGCCTCAGACACTTACTAGCTGTGTGACCCTGGGCAAGTCACTTAACCCTGTTGTCTTAGTTTCTTCATCTATAAAATGAGCTGGAGAAGTAAATGGCAAACCACTCCAGTACATTTGCCAAGAAAATCCTGAATAGGGTCATGAAGAGTTGGATATGACTGAAACAACTTGACAGCACACCACCAGATTTATTGAGAGGATGCATGGTATGACATACCCTTTAGGGAAATTGCTCTGATAGCCCTGTGAATGATAGTTTGAAGAAGAAAAAGATGTGAAACGGGGAGATCAATTGAAAGGCTGTTTAAATAGTTCAGGTAAGAGGTGATAACAGCCTGAACTAGAGTGGTAGCTATGTGAGTGGAGAGAAATGGGCAGATTGAAGAGATGTTGTGGAATTAGAAATAACAGGATTTGGTAACTGATTGTGTGCGTGGAGTGGGTGAAAGAGAGAAATCAAGAATGACACAAGGTGGCTGATCTGGGTGATCGGAGGGATGGTGGTACCTCCAGCAGAAATGGGGATGTTCAGAAGGTGTGTGGGTTTTAGGTGAAAGATAGTGTGTTCTGTTTGAACATGTTGAGTTTAAGATACTTGTGAGACATTCAGTTTAACATATATAACAGGTTATACAGGAACATTCAGATTTTGCTGAGGTCATTTGGACCTGAAGTCAGGAAGACCTAAATTCAAATCCTGTCTCAGATACTTAACTAGCTGGATGATTCTGGGCAGCCACTTAACCTCAATGTGCCTCAGTTTCCTCAACTGTAAAATTGGGATAATAATAGCATGTACCTTACAGGATTGTTGTGAGGTTTTAGTGATATAATATTTGTGAAAAGCACCTAGCACAATGCATGGTACATTGTGGGTGCTTAATAAATACTTATTTCTTTAATTTCTTCGTTTCCCCTTCTGTCCAAATGTGAGAAAAGAACACAGAATCATGGGGTTAGAGCTAGAAGGGACCAGCTAGTACAATTCTCTCCACTTTATAGGTGAGGAAACCAAAAGCGAGGAAGATTAAGTGATTTTCCAACGGTCACACAAATAGTAACAATCAGAGGTAGGATTTGAAACCAGGTCCTTTCACTCAGCACGACATAATAGAAAGCATTGGATTTGAAGTCAGAAGAACGGGGTTCAAACTCTGGCTCCGACACAAGCCACCTATGTGGTCTTGGTCACATCTTTAAAAAGATGAGGAAGACGTCTAGGGCACTTTCTCACTCTAAATCGAGGCTATGTATTATGACTCCTGAGCCGGTCCTCCTTTCATTGTGCTTCTTAATGAGCAGAACCTCTCTTGGTCCAAGAAAACCTCTTGCATGCTGACATCCCCAGTCCTCTAGTCTAACAGAGCTTCTTGTGGACTTCATATGCATCTCATCCACCATTTACAGCCCCTTGCAGAGGGTGCGAAATTGAACAGTCTGAGAACTTATGCTCTGCTGCCCACCAGCCTTCGGTGACCTTTCCACCCTCTTGAGTAGTCTCGAAAACAGAACAAAAACCATCACTGACGACAAAATTGGGAGACTGAGAATACCAGGAAGCACAGAGGACAGAGCTGATGAATCACATATTAGTGTAGCAAAGGCCCCACCCGGAGGTTTCCAAGCAAAATTTACCTGATAGAAATAGCAACCACGGAGGCCACTGGCCTCTGTGAGAATGGAAAACACTGGTTTGCACAGACTCAATTTTCGAAAATCCCTTTCTGAAGAAGGTTCTGTTTGACATATGTTCTTCAACCTCAAAGATATCATTTGACTTAACACGTTACACACACATATATGCACACACATGTATCTGTGTATACACATACGTGCATATATACACACATATAGACACATGTATATACATACACTGAATACTACAATGACATAACATGTTTCTTATGTACATGCACACACACATATATATATACACACATGCAAATATACTGAATCTTATGAGGACCTAAGATGTTTCATATATTAATATATGCATAAATCCATCCATCCATTAATATATACATTTATACAGATATCATGTATCTATTATATCATATATTTGTCATATTATGCAAATATATACTTATACATATATGATATGTATACATGCACATATACATATATGATATGTATATACACACACATGTATATATACACATATACATGCACATATACACATGCATATGTGTATATGTGCACATATACACATATAGGTATGTGTGTATATATATATATGTATGTATACATATATACATGCACTATAATTTTAGAGACTGCATGGCATAGTGCAAAAGGGCTATCTGCATTGAATCCTGCCCCAGACATTTATAAATAATTGTGAAGATGGACAAGTGGCAGACTCTCTAAACCTCAGTTTCCTAATCTGTAAAATGGGAAGGATAATTCTCATACTTCCTGCCTTGCTGGGTTGTTAGAAGGAAAGTATTTTGCACACTTTTAATTTATACTTGTATGCGAATTAAAACAGAGTCCCAGTCAACCTGGAAGACCGCTTGGCCTGATGAGGAAGCTAGGACCTAGAGAGGTCGAATGACGTACCCGTGTTCACAGAGCTAGTTGGTAATGGAGCTGAGATTGGGGCCCGGGTCTTCTGATTTCCAGACTCATAGTTTTTTTTACCCTACCCCAGTGTTTTCTTGGCATTAATTTGGGTGGTGGTGTGTTTTTGTCACACAGGATTTCTACTCAATTTTGCAAGTTTTGTGATGGGGGCCTGTGTCTCTAGAAGTACGCGGTCCTGATTTTGCTCCCCTACTCCCTTATTCCCTGGCGATATTTTCTGAAGGATTCCCTGGTACAAGTGAAGGGGGGAACAGGGAGGCAGATAAGGTATCTCTTCAAAAACCGTATTGATAAAACAGAACAAAATAGCTCACCAGCCACCGTGTAACCACCATCTCATGCTCAATTAATGTCTCTTACACTCATGGCAAGAGTGTTCACACGGTAGAAGACCTATCAGATCACAAACGTTGAACAGAAAATATTTTTTCATTCATGTTATTTATGACCTAGGCTTAAAGGAAAACAGATGGGGATGACTTTCAGAGTTGTGTTGTTCTTGGTTCAAGTAGCTAATCCCAATAAAAAACAAGGGTTTGTTTTTCATCATGGAAGCTGCTGCATTGTCTGAACTGGGCTGTTTTTACTCAACACACTCTTCCATGAACTGGAGAGCCAGGGAGAAGCCCAGAGTTATGTCAGCCACTGTACAGCTCAGAGGGAAGTGCATATGCCTGGAAATGTTCAAACATAGTATTCAATGATACTGTCGTTTTGAGGATGTTGATTTAACCAATTTTATGTCATGAGGATAGAACCCATCGTTCCACTCTCTTTTTACCATTGCATTTTATCACATTTAATTTTATTTCCATTCACAGTGATAGTAGCTGTTTCCAGTTTTAAACAGAAAATTTGCTTTTTCACCTCTATTCAGTTGTTGTTCCCAGAGTGTCTATTAACTGAGGAAGACAAGAAAAACCACTCAAATGAAGATCCTGTGTGTGTTGTGTGTGTGTGTGTGTGTGTGTGCATATGCATGTGTGTGTATATATGTGTGTGTGTGTGTGTGTGTATAGAGGGCAGGAGGGTTTAATTAGGAGCCTTCAGATAAATTGTGTCCACTTGATATTATTGGATGTGAGGAGAAATAAACTGAGATAATGAGATTTAAGGATGACCCCTTCATGAGACACCAACAAGCCAGATTCACTTTGCTTTTTTTGTTGTATCGCGGACCCCTTTGGCAATCTGATGAAACCTATAGATAGATTCTTTCACAGAATAATGTTCTAAAATAATTGGAAGAAATGCTAAAATTCAGGAGGAGGTTAGTGAAAATGAAGTTAAAATATTTTTGCCCATCCAAGTTCACACACTTACTGAAATCCATCCATGGGCCCCTGAAGGGTTGGTGGACCCCAGATTAAGAACCCTTGATAGGCCAATCAAACCTGAACTCCTTTTTAAGCTGTAAATTTAAGGTAATCAAAACCTCAAAGGGTTTCTGGTTTTTCCTCCCTTATATCCTATAATTTCATCAAATGCACTGGGGAGACTCGATGGATCAGGGTGTCAACCCTAAAATGTACCATTATAATAATAGCTGACAATTACATAATTCTTTAAGGTTTACAAAGTGCTATCTATCTATCTGTCTTTCTGTCTCTGTCTCTGTTTCTCACTCTCTCTCTCTCTCTCTCTCCCATCATATTAATTCAGAAACAGAGAGTCAGTGTCTCTGTTCTCAGAGGACCTGGTTTTGAAATCCAGCTGTGACACTATCTTTGTGACCTTGGGCAAATCCAATATCCTTTCTGGGCCTCAGTTTCCTCACCTGTAAAATAAGCAGCTTGGATTGTTTGGCTTCTAAGGTCCCTTCTAGCTTTAAATATTTGATCTTATAAATTCTGTGGGGAAGGTGCTATACTTTATTCTCCTTTTTCATTTGAGGAAACCAAATCTTAGGTAAGAGATTTGCCTAAGGTCCCCAAACTAGTAAGTCTCTGAATGAATTAAAGTCTTCCTGACTGCAAGTACAGAGCTATCTACACAATACCTCACTGTTTCTTTAATGATTTTTTTTTTTGGTGAGGCAATCAGGATTAAGGAACTTTCCCAGGGTCATACAACTAGTAAGTGTCAAGTGTCTGAGGTCAGATTTGAACTCAGGTCCTCCTGATTTAGGGCTGTCTTTAATGATTTGTTAGGGTGTCTTTATGTGAGTGGTCAGTGCTGTCATGGGGCATGATGGAAATTACTAGCTTAAAAATAGTGGCTGACATTTATCACACTTTAAGATTTGTAAAACACTTTATTATACTCTTGTAATTTATTCTCACAACAACCTGATGAGACAGATACTATTATTTCCTCCCTTTTATGGGTGAGAAAATGGGGACATTAAATGATTTGTCCAAGGTTACCCAGCTACTCTCTGAGGCGATAGCTGAACTCAGGTCCTCTTGCACTGGAAAAGAAGGAAACAAGATAGACTTTGTGTTCCCCTTAGGATATCTCCTTTTGGTCAAAATATAGATCATCACTGCTGGGGGCTGTGTGGGGCCATCCGCAGACATCAGACAGAGAGGATTGTTGTTAAGTGAGCCTCTCAGGGTGGTGAAGCTTACAAAATATGAGAAATGATATAAATGAGAAGGATTGGTGAAGTTTAACAAAAATTCCCACAGCAAAACAGAGAATAGAAACTCAAAAGTATGTTTCCTTCTCCCTGGGTGGCATGTCTAGGAATGAGCACAGTTATATATTTAGCCAAATTGTCCCAGTGCCAAAGCTAGCCCTGGGACAAAGCCTATGTCTTTAAGATGTCACCACCACAAACTGAAAAGTAGTTCATGGGATCAGTTTTAGAATTGAAAGAGACCTCAGAGGCCACTCTTTTATAGATGATAGACTGAGCACCAGAGATGGTAACTTGCCCAAGTTCACACAGATAGTAAGGGACAGTGTCAGGATTCGATTTCAGGTCCTTGGACTACAAATCTTTTCACTGTACGATACTACCTCCTACATTGTAACTGACTGTTTTGCCCACATAATCCTGAAAAGTCTGTTTTGTTTTGTTTTGTTTTTTTAAACAACTTCTTCATAGGATATAACCAAGCTTCAACAGCTGTATTAACTCCCTCAGGACTCAAGAGAACACTGGAGGTGTTTCTCTGACTATTTATTGGCTCCTTTGTACCTTTCTTTTAGCAGGTACTGAACTAGGCTGGGTTGACTTGTTTCTATAAATTGTGCTGTGCTTTCTTGATGGACAGCAGTATGCCCTTGGCCCCTTGCTCTTCTAGCTGGGACCACATGGTCCTTTAGGTAGAGATTCTAAAGGCATGCTCTGAACAACTGAGGAGGGACGGAGAGGGTCAAATATCTCTACTTTCACAAAATGAGACTTGTATGCCTCAGCCACTAATAATTTAGAGCTTTCCTAGTGGTTCCTGCTGCTGCTCACCCAAGCATACTCCAAATCACCTATTTCTACTCAAATATTTCTTTGAAGAAAATATGCAAATAAGTATGGCATTCTAGGGCAAGTATGTAATAATTGTAATAATTCCAATGCTGAATATGTACCGAGGATATGACTAGACAAACCTAAGGGGTAGTCGGGCCTGGACTAGCAGTCCTAAAAATAAACAAATGGATAAACTCACTGAATTCCTAAACCTCCAACCTAAATGCGACACCATTATATAATTGAATTTAGAACAATTATAAATGACCCCATCTGTACATTGCTATTATTAGTGATTATAGCTTGGTAGCTTGGCAGAGGACTCTGATATTTATTATTTTGGAATTGAAGAATCCTAATCCTCTCTTTGCCTGCTGTTTGATCTTGGACCAATGTCTTAAGTATTTTAGGACTTAGTTTTCTCAACTTCGAAAGGGTTGGATTAGATGGTCTTTGATCTCCTTTCTAGCTCTGTATCCTAAAGGGGGGGGAGGGGAGAAGGGCATTGGCATACATAGCAGTTTCAGGCACCATGGAAGTCTCATTAATCTTTAAGCCAATGAAAAGTATATTGTGAAAATACTACATGGCAGATAGATTACACTATGAACCCCAATAAATGCCTAAAGGGAAATCTGAAAATGTTGCTAGCAGACAAAGCTTTTTTATTCTCCATAGCTATTGCTGTGTTTCCAGAATCTGGCCTCTCAAGCTTACTGAATCACATACTTCACATTACCACAAATGGTCACTGGCAAATACTTTATTTAAATTCTATTGAGATAAAGTGGGAAGGCAGTGAAAAGTTAAAGTCAGGAAAGCAACATGCATTCAATGGTATTTTGCCCCAGTTGGTGATGCCTTGATCACTTTCTCATTCTGCCCTGGTCTGCTAAGGGATTGGAAGACATATGTCACTTTTCCACCTTAACGGTGAATTTTCTAGTTTGTTTGGATTTATGTCACAACCTTAATGGGATTTAAATGGAATTTTTGTATGTGAATAATACTGAGCATTAATGCAGAAACTTTAGGTTGCTGTGCTACTGAAATGATTTGCATAAAGGTTTTTAAATATGAAGAAACAATATTGAGGCTATTATAAATCACACAACAGAGTAGTATGTACTAGAGCAAGGGAGGAAAGAGAACAAAGCCACTACAATTTCTGGAAGGGGTTAAATCTTCAACTTTCATGAATATAGGAAAAGAAAAGATGGTGTACAAACTGCATGTCAGATCAGAGATGGATTATCTGAGCATGGTGGCCTCCACCAAGATCCTTTATCATGGCATGGAGGTGACCCTGAGTTCTCCAGCAGTTATACCAGTGGAGTACAAGCATTGACAGGTTCTACCAAGCCTGTAAAGCTTTGAGTATGATCCTGGAACAGATTGTATCTGCTTTCTGGGACCAGCATAGCTAATATGGAGAGATTCTTCATGAATAGGTTGATCATGATAAATTCTTTGGCTGAAACAGAAATACAAAATGGCCCTCAAGTCATGGCTTCTACTGAGATGGAGGCAGGGTGATAGAAAAGAAGGCAGTGGATGCTAAGAATCCCAGTTTTTAGACTTTCCAGAACCTTTAGCAAAGTTGTTGATCTTCTAAATATGAGATCCTTGTCCATTGACCTGTGAGTAGACACCCTACAGGAGACACTGAATCATATGAATTTTGACATTCTGACTCTAAATGAAACAGAAAACAAAAGGAAGTCTGATGGACAAGATAGTTCCTTAGTTCTTTGTGGAGAGACAAGTGAAGGCATTAGTAGAGTTGGTTTAATTATATGTCCAAAGGAAGCAAAAATGTCATTTCATGGAAATTTGGTCATTGTGAACAAAAAGACTACTATGAAAATAATTACAGCTTTTGTGCCAAACACTGGTTATAGAGATAGAGAAGTTCTACAAAAATTTAGTAAAACCCTCAAAAATAAATCAACACGTGCTTTGATATTTGGTGACTAATGAAAACAAGGGCATAGGAGAGGATATTGAAAAAAATTTATATTGGAACATACAGTTCAAGGGTAGGGAACGAGTGTGGCAAATGGTCTGAAAGTTTTCCAGAAACCTATTATGTACATCATTAATACTTTCTTTGAGGAAACAATTGGTAGGTCCTGAACATGTCAGGCACCAAGTAACATCACCCTAAAGTAATTTCTGCCCTAGGACCCCATTGCACTGCTTGTTGACTACTTCTTCTGACCCATCATTTCAGGAAAGTTCCAGCCATACTTCAGTTTGTTTGCTACTCTACGGTCATTTCCTCAACAGCCTTGCCAACCATCTTGCTTATACTTGGGCACCTCAGACTTTCAGTTCTGGAACTATGATCAGATTAACTCTACCACTGTTCCTGGATGGGGTGTGTAAATATATTCCTCACCATCCCTGTAATTTCTAGGAACAAAGTTGTTGTTGTTTGTCCTTCATTCTTAAAGAGGACCATGACATGAAGGAGGTGAAGCCATGACATGCAAGTGATTGGATTTAAGTGAGGGAGGGCTGTGCAAACACAGCCTCACTTTCTCCTCCAGAACTATCTGGGTCAAGTGGTGAGATATAGATCAGGATGACTGGAGATGGCCTGGCTATCACTTTTCTATGTGTGTTATTTTCCCCAATAAAGAATGTGAGCTCCTTAAGGGCAAGGACTACTACTGCTTTTTGTATTTGTATTCCCAAAGCTTAGCATAATTCCATGATGTAGTAAATGCTTAATAAATTCTTTTTAATTTATTTATTCAAATGAAATGGATTGTACTTTAACAGAAAGGAAATTATTAATTATTGATATATGTGTCATTCCTGAATCTTGTGTGTGAGTCAGAACATTAAGTATCTAGACCAAAGAGCAAAGTTAATACAAAACAAAGAGAAAGAATGCAAACTAGACTAAGATCTGGCTTACAGTTATAATTCCAACATGACCCATTTAAATGAGTTACTGAAGGTAAAAATTGAAACAGATGGAGAAAAATACAGAGACACCAATTACAACAATTTGGGCAGAAATTTAACTGATGTAAATCAATTGCCATAATTAGGAGACAAAAAGAGTTAGAAACTGACTCAGCCAGCAAACACTTGACTTAGTTGCCAAGCAAAAGAAATATGAAAGCCAAGGGCAAAATCAATTTGGAGCATGAACTTGTCTATAAAATCTAACAAAAAGGGAAGATGAATAATTATGAGCAGTATTGCCTTATAAAACAATGAGAAGCAATGAAATGAAAAAAAAGTTTAAAGAAATGGTGACACACCTAGATAAGCAAAGTTATCACAACACTATATAAGGATTAAGCTGCAAAGACAACAAACAGATGAAAAATGGAAAAGATCTGTAAAGATTTTGATAGTGAACTTTTCACCCTTCAGTACACCAGAGCTACCATATTTAAATGCTCCCATCACAGTCCTGGATGTGCTTCTTGAGTGAATGAAAAATGGCACCAAAGAAAAAAAACAAATTGGAAAAGTGATTGGACCAGGTCAAGTATACACAGGAGAGGATTATTTTAGAAATGACAAAATTTTGAGGGTATTGACCGTATTTGTGAGGTATTTGGAAGATATTTTGCTGTTTTTCAAAAGTGTGGGGAAATGAACAAGCAACCTCAAGTCTTATTATTACCACAGAGAGGCTGCATGATGAAACAGTTCAAGAAGACTTAGTTTCAAATCCTGCCTCCAATAGGCTACTAAATGGTGCAATTGGATAGAGCACTGGGATTGAAGTAAGGGAGATCTGAGTTCAAATCTAGCCTCAGACTCTCATTAGCTATGTGACCCTGAACAAGCCATTTAAACTCTATCGATATCAATTTCCTCAACTATAAAATGGGATCAAAATACCACCTACCTTACAGTTTTGCTGCAAGGATGAAGTGAGATAATATTTATAAATGAGATGATGTTTATAAAGTGCTTAGCATAGTATTTGGCATGTAGTAGGTGCTTAATAAATGCTTGCTGCCTATCTTTCCCTTGCCTAACCGTTCTATTTCCTAGGAGCAGTCAAATTACTTTATGTCCTCTGCTCTAGGTAACTAGACTTTGCCTTGTTGATGAATTGCTGATCTTTTTTTTTTTTTTTGGACTTGTTAATGGGCTTTCTCTTTGAGGATTTTTCATGATTTTCTTGCATCACTCTCATTTCTCTTCCCAGTTTTCCCTCTACTTGTCTTACTTGCTTCTCAAAATCCTTTTTGAGCTCTTCCATGGCCTAGGACCAATTCATATTTTTCTTGGAGGCTTTGGATGTAGGAGCATTGACTTTGTTGTCTTCTTCTGGTTGTATATTTCGATCTTCTTTGTCACCAAAGAGACTATGGTTTGACTTTGTTTTTGTGCAGTTTGCTCATGATCCCAGCCAATTACTTGAGTTTTAAACTCTTTGTTAAGGTAGGGGTCTGCTTCCAGTGTGGAGAATGTACTGTCTCAAGCTTCAGGGGTTTTGTGCAACTGTTTTCAAAGATACTTTTAGGGACCTGTAAGTTTTCAGTTCTTCCAAGGTAGTATGATCAAGGGTGAGGTGTTTACTCCTTTTCTGGCCTGTGCTCTGGTCTATGAGTGACCATAAGCACTCTCTTCCGCCTTGGAACTGTGAGGAGGATTCCCTCTCTACCACCACAACAAGCTCCACCACACCAGCACTCCTCCTTGCCCCAGGATTGCCACTCAGAACTGTGACCCAGATCCAAGCACAGGCAAAGCAAGAGAATCCTGCCTCAGCAACAGCAAAGAGATCCTTGCAATCCCCCTCCAATCAGCCATTTGATTTTCCCTCAGTCTGTGGGCAGATAGCTCCAGAAGCAGCTGCCACCCCAGGGCTGTGCCAGGACTGGGACTGGGACTGAGCTTCTCTCTCACCTCAGTCACAGACTTTTCCTACTGACCTTCTAAGTTGTCTTTGGTTTTTATGGGTTGAGAAGTCTGGAAACCACCACAGCTGCTGGTGATTCAGTCCTCTGAGGCCTGCTCTAGGTTTGCTGAGGCCTGGTCTTTCTCCACGCACCCACGCTGAACTGCGTTTCTCTCCTAACCCAGTGCAATAGACCTTTCTAATCAACCATCCAGGTCTTGGCTGGAAATTTGTTTCACTCTGTTTTTTTTTGTGGGTTCTGTTGCTCTAGAATTTGTTTAGAGACATTTTTATAGGTATTTGGAGGGGTTTGGGAGAGAGCTCAAGCAAGTCACTGCTTTTACTTCACCATCTTGGTGCTGCCCTCTTTGAGGATTTTTCCCAGCCTAGGCTAAAATGGACAATTCCCAGTAGAAGGGGGCTAAAAGGCCCTGATCTTTTCTTCACACTTTCTTTTTTTTAAAATTAATTTATTTTTAGTTTTCAACTTCACTTCCATAAGCTTTTGAGTTTCAAATTTTCTCTTCCTCTCCCCTCCTCCCTTCCCAAGATGGCATGTAATTTGATATAGGCTCTACATATACATTCCTATTAAACATATTTTCACATTAGTCATGTTGTAAAGAAGAATTAGAACCAATAGGAACCACAAGAAAGAAGAAACAAAACAAAACAGAAGGAAAAAAAAGAGCAAATGGTATGCTTTGATCTGCATTCAGATTCCATAGTCCTTTCTCTGGTTGTAGATATCATTTTCCATCATGAGTCCCTTGGAGATGTCTTAGATCCTTGTTTTGCTGAGAAGAGCTAAGTCTATCAAAGTCTGTCATCACACAATGTGGTGGTTACTGGGTACAATGTTCTCCTGGTTCTGCTCATGTCACTCAGCATCAGTTCATACAAGTTTTTCCAGGTTTTTTTCAAGTCGGCCTGCTCATCATTTCTTATAGCACAATGATATTCCATTACAATCATATACCACAACTTGTTCAGCCATTCTCCAGTTAATGGACATCCCCTCAATTTCCAGTTCTTTGCCACCACAAAAAGAGCTGCTATAAATATTTTGTTTAGTTTTATTTATCAGTTCAATAGTTTTCTTAATTTCAGTTTTTTTAATCTCTCCTTTGGTTTTCAGCATTTCAATTTGGTATTTAATTGGGGATTTTCAATTTAGTTAAATGCCCAATTCATTGATCTCTTCTTTCTCTATTTTATTCATGTAAGCATTTAGAGATATAAAACTTTCCCTAAAAACTGCTTTTGCTGCATCCCATAAGTTTTGGTATGTTGTCTCATTATTGTCATTCTCTTGGATGAAGTTATTGATTGTTTCTATGTATATCCCTTCTAAATGTTGTAATAACAATAGTTCTCAATAGTTATAAGTATCATCTTCCTATGCAGGGATGTAAACGATTTACCTTTATTGAATAACATGTTTTTTTTCTTCCCTTTCCTGTTTCCTTTTTTATGCCTCTCTTGAGTCTTGTATCTGAAGATCAGATTTTCCATTGAGCTCTGGTCTTTTCATCCAGAAAGTCTGGAAATCCCCTATTTCATTGAATGCCCATCTCCTCCCCTGAAAGATTATGCTCAGTTTCGCTGGGTAGTTGATCCTTGGTTGTAATTCAAGTTCCTTTTCCTTATGGAGTATCATATTCCAAGCCCTCCATTTATTCTTTAGGATTTGATTTTTTAGTTTCCAATTAATTTTTAGTCTATTTTTCCATGACCCTTTATTACATATAATTTTTATTGTATCATGGTCTGAAAAGGATGCATTTAATATTTCGGCCTTTCTACCTTGGATTGTGAAGTTATGCCCTAGTTTATGATCAAGTTTTGTGTAGGTACCATGTACCACTGAGAAAAAAAAGTATATTCCTTTCTATCCTCATTCAATTTTATCCAGAGGTCTACCATATCTAACTTTTCTAAAATTCTGTTCACCTCCTTACATTCTTTCTTGTTTATTTTGTGGTTAGATTTATCTAGTTCAGAGAGGAAGAGGTTGAGATCCTCCACTAGTATAGTTTTGCTGTCTATTTCTTCCTGTAGCTACCTAAACTTCTCCTCTAAGAATTTAGATGCTATACCACTTGGTGCACATATGTTTAGTAATGATATTACTTCATTGTCTATGGTGCCTTTTAGCAGGATGTAGTTTCCTTCCTTCTCTCTTTTAATAAGATCTATTTTTGCTTTTGCTTTGTCTGAGATCAGGATTGCTACCCCTGCTTTTTTTACTTTAGCTGAAGCATAATATATTCTATTCCATCCTTTTACCTTACCCTGTGTGTATCCCTCTGTTTCACATGTGTTTCTTGTAAACAACACATTGTGGATTACAGTTTTTAGTCCATTCTGCGATATGCTTCTGTTTTCTGGGAGAGAGAGTTCATCCTATTCACAATCACAGTTATGATTATTGCTTGTGTCTTTCTGTCCATCCTATTCCCCCCTCCTCTGTTTATGCTTTTCTTTCTCCTTTTCTGCCTTTCCCTCCTCACTAGAGTTTTGCTTTTGACCATCACCTCCCTCAATTTGCCCTCCCTTCTATCAGCCCCCTCCCTTTTCTTTCCCTTTCCCCTTACTACTTCTTCCCTCCCTTCCATCCCCCTTTCCTTTTCTTTCTCCTTTCCCCTTCTACTGCCTATATGGCAAATTAGATTTCTATACCTAACTGGGTATGTTATTCCCTCCTTGAGCCAAATCCAAGGAAAATTTCAACAGTGCTTATCTCCCTCCCTTCTTTCCCTCTAATGTAATATGTCTTTGTGCCTCTGTGTGTGATGTAATTTACCCTTTTCTGCCTTTTTCTTTCTTCTTCTCCCATTACAGTTCTCCACTTCATTAGGTTTTTTATCATCACATCAAAGTCAACTTAAACCCACTCCCTCTGTCTATGTATATCCCTTCTAAATGTTGTAATAACAATACAGTTCTCAAGAGTTATAAGTATCATCTTCCTATGCAGGGATGTAAACAATTTACCTTTATTGAATAACATGGTTTTTTTTTTCCTTTCCCTGTTTACTTTTTTATGCCTCTCTTGAGTCTTGTATCTGAAGATCAGATTTTCCATTGAGCTCTGGTCTTTTCATCCAGAAAGTCTGGAAATCCCCTATTTCATTGAATGCCCATCTCCTCCCCTGAAAGATTATGCTCAATTTCGCTGGGTAGTTGATCCTTGGTTGTAATTCAAGTTCCTTTTCCTTGTGGAATATCATATTCCAAGCCCTCCAATCTTTTAATGTAGAAGCTGCAAGGTCCTGTGTAATCCTGACTGTGATTTCATGATATTTGAATTGTTTCTTTCTGGTTGCTTGCAGGATTTTCTCCTTGACCTGATAGTTCTGGAATTTGTCTACAATATTCCTTGGCACTTTAAATTTGGGATCTCTTTCAGGGGTGATTAATAGATTTTTTTTGGTGGCTATTTTACCCTCTGGTTCTAGGGCCTCAGGACAGTTTTCCTTAATGATCTCCTGAAAGATGCTGTCCAGGCTCTTTTTTTTCATCCTGGCTTTGAGGTAGACCAATAATTCTTAAGTTATCTCTCCTGGATCTATTTTCCAGGTCAGTCATTTCTCCAATGAGGTATTTTACATTTTCTTCTATTTTTTCATACTTCTGATTTTGGCTGTTTCTTGATATCTTCTAGAGTCATTAGCTTCCAATTGCCCAATTCTAATTTTTAATGAATTGTTTCTTCAATTTGCTTTTGTACCTCCTTTTTCATTTGGCCCATTTTTTAAGGTAGTTGTTTTCTTCAGTGTACTTTTTTCCATTTTGTCAACTGTATTTTTAAAGGAATTGTTCAATTTTTCTTCTACTTCTCTTATTTGACTTTTAAAATCCTTCTTCAACTCTTCCAAAAAGGCTTTTTGGCCTTGAGACCAGTTCATATTCCCCTCTGATGTTTCAGATGTGGGTATACGGACAATGTTGTCCTCCCTTGAATTTGTGTTTTGATCTTCCCTATCACCAAGATACTTCTCTATGGTCATTGTTTTTCTATGTTGCTTTTTGCTCATGTTTTTTGCCTTTTTTCTGGTTTTTAAAGTTAATTTCTGTTTCTGGTGCACAGGGGGCATTGTCCCAGGCTTCTTGTGCTGGGGGCTAGGGGCCTGGTTACCATTTTGCTGAGGTGGGGTTTGATACTGGCTTGCTGGTACGCCTCCCTTCCTGTACTGGTCCCCTTCAGTCACAGCAAGAAGGACCCTTCCCATTAATCCCCCTAGCCTCATGAATTAAAATAATGCTGTATCTTGTCTTTCTCCTGACTCCACTATTTCAGGATTTTTCCTGGGGCGATATTCTCTGGATTTTTCAAGGACAATAAGGGATAGTGAGAGCAGAATTACTGCTTACTTCACCATCTTGGCTCCCAGAAGTCAAAATAGGTGACTTTTAAACATTCAGTCTGGGGGAGCAGCTGCTACCCCCTGCTGCCACTGCTACTGCTGTTGATTCAGTCACTCCCAAGGCCTTCTTCTGGTTTGTTAGGGCTGGGGCTGTATTGGCACACCCTGCAGCCCTGTGCTAGACTGCACTTCTCTCTCACCCAGTTCCGACAGACCTTCTAAGTTGTCCTTCTAAGTTGTCTCTGGTGTCTGTGGGCTGAGAGGACTGGAAACCACTACTGCTAATGGTGATTCAGTCCCCTGAGGCATACTCCAGCTTTGTTTAGGCTGGGTCTGCACAGCATCCTATGTGCTGGACGCTCCTTTCTCAAGCTTTCCTGACAACCTCCCAGGTTGTCTTGGGCTGGAAATCTGCCTCTCTGTGTCTTTGTGGGTCTGCCACTCTAGAATTTTTTCAGAGTCACTTTTTAGAGGTATTTGAAGGGCTTTGAGGGAGACATCAGGTGAGTCCCTGATTTTATTCCACCATCTTGGCTCTGCCTGATGAATTGCTGATCTTAATCAGTGAAGGGACTTTGAATGCTGAAAGTTTCTCCAATAATGAAACCTTAGAGCTATAGATCTAAAGCTAGAATTGACCACACAGGCCAGCTAATGCAATCCTTCTCATAGTATAGATGAGGCAATTTAGGCCTACAGAGATTGTGAGCTGTTCAAGATAATATCAAGTCAGCATCAGAGACAAAATTGGGACCCAGGTCCTTAGATCCAAGAGCCCATGTTCTTTCCATAATACTATATACTATGTTCAGACCTACTCTACCCTTAAAAATACCTACCTTCCCAAATAAAAGACAACCCAGGGAAACTGGGTTTCCCCAGTGACTACCAATCCACACTCAGGCTTTGCTGCTTTCATAAATTTTCTTAATAAAAATAATCTGCATTAACATTAAAGACTTTTGATAAGTATATTTAGAGGGAACAGGCAGGTTTTTTTGCATGCATCATTCCATAGTAGACCACATCTTTATATAACACAATTGACTAAAAGTGCTTACCATACTATTGTAGCATAGTAACAAAATCCCACTGTATTTATTGTCTAAATTTTTTTTCTTTAGTAGAAAAAAATGGTCCATTTACAAAGTGTCTCCCTTGCATATTTCAAAATTACAAAAGATATGACAATATAAATAATCTTGTTCAATTATCTGGCTATTAACATTAAGTGAGGCAGAAAATAAGGAGACATGCTCACCAAAACTTTTGACTGTGAGATCCAGGAGAAAGTCCAAGCTGAAAATGGAGTACCTGTAGATGTTGGTATTCCAGAAGCTCCCATTTACCAATTGCATTGCCCTAGGATATTGTAGAGCCTCCAATAACTCAAAAGAGTTTGGCCTAACTATCCACATATGAAAAATCAAGTAGACAAAGAATGCCTATTATGTACACTATGGTATGCTGTTGTATGGAGATTGTTTATTGTTGTTGTTACATATCCTTCATATTTGAAGAGGACCAGTGAAATCACGGGTGATGGCTTGACTTGTTTGTGAATGGAATTTAAGTGAGGCAGAGTTGCATAAAATCATCAGCCTCACTCTCTCTTCCTGAGTAAGTGAAGTCCAATGGCAGGACAAAAATCAAGATGACTGGTGATGGTCTGGAATGCAGTGGGGTGACCTTAACATCTTTGACCAAGCTCTAAGTACTCCACAGCACCTGTTTCAGCTGCCTTTATGGCCTTTAGAACAAATTGTGCTCATTTGCCAATTCTGCTGAAGAAAGTCTTCACATGCTAGGGGTAGACATCTCCATAACTAACTGACAGGTTTGAGGACTGTTGGTTACCCTCAGCCTGGTTTAGCCCATCTACTGTGGCCACTGCTTGCTACAGCTTCTTGGAGCCACAGATGAGAATTAGGTGAATCAGGTGGAGCAGCCTAGAAAAGGGCATGGCAAGCCCTCATACCAGAAGTGTCAGTCTTCCTGAATACCCCATACACCCTAGACATTAAAAATGGGCAGCAATCTGAGTCCAGAACTGAGTAGAAGGAAAGAGGGCTTTTGGAGGGGTTTTTAGGGAAAAATTTGGGAAATTTCAGAGTTCTTTAAAATTCTCCAAGTTTCCCTTTGAAATGAAGGCCCATCCCTTCTATACCAATACTCTTTTAGTTTTTCACAGCAAAAAAAAAACAAAAAACAAAAAAACTTTATTTCCCTTAATCCTATCCTGCCCCTCCATTTATTCTATTCTTTCTTTTGGCCCTGTCCCTCCTCAGAAATATTTGCTTCTGATTACCCCCTTTCCCAATCTGCCCTCCTCTCTATCATCCCCCTACTCCTTTGTCCCCTTCCCCCTCCCCATCTTCCTGTAGGGTAAGACAGATTTCCATACCCTATTGAGTGTGTATGTTATTCCCTCCTTAAGTCAAATCCTATGAGAATAAGATTCACTCCTTCCTTCTCACCTTCCCCTGTTTCCCCTCCACTGTAAGAGCCTTTTCTGTTTTCTTTTTGTGAAATAGTTTACCCTGTTCTACCTCTTTCTTTCTCCTTCTCCTAGTATAATCCTCTCTCACCCCTTAATTTTATTCTCCAGATATGACCCCTTAATCTCCAACTCACCCTGTGCCATCTATCTATCTATCTATCTATCTATCTATCTATCTATCTATCTATCTATCTATCTATCTATCTATATGTATATATATATATATATATATATATACATACATATAATTTTTTGCCTCCAACTACCCTAATACTGACAAAGGTCTCATGAGTTACAAATATCATCTTTCCATGCAGGAATGTAAACAGTTCAACCTTAATAAGTCTCTTATGATTTCTCTTTCCTGTTTACCTCTTCATGTTCCACTTGAGTCTTGTATTGGAAAGTCAAATTTTCTATTCAGCTCTGGTCTTTTCATCAAGAATGCTTGAAAGCCCTCTATTTCACTGAATGACCATTTTTTCCCCCTGAAGGATTATACTCAGTTTTGCTGGGTAGATGATTCTTGGTTGTAATCCTATCTCCTTTACCCTCCGGAATATTATATTCCATACCCTGTGGTCCCTTAATGTAGAAACTGCTAAATCTTGTGTTATCCTGATTGTGTTTCCACAATACTTGAATTGTTTCTTTCTGGCTGCTTGTAATGTTTTCTCCTTGACCTGGGAACTCTGGAATTTGGCTATAATATTCCTAGGAGTTTTCCTTTGGGGATCTCTTTCAGGAGGAGATCAGTAGATTCTTTCCATTTCTATTTTGCCCTCTGGTTCTAAAATATCAGGGCAGTTTTCCTGGATAATTTCTTGAAAGATGATGTCTAGGCTCTTTCTTTGATCATGGCTTTCAGATAATCCAATAATTTTTAAATGGTATTTCACATTGTTTTCTAATTTTTCATTCTTTTGGATTTGTTTTACAGTGTCTTGATTTCTCACAAAGTCACTAGCTTCCAATTGCTCTACTCTAATTTTTAAGGAAGTATTTTCTTCAGTAATCTTTTGGACTTCCTTTTCCATTTGGCCAATTTTGTTTTTTAGGGCATTCTTCTCCTCATTGGCTTTTTGGGCCTCTTTTGCCATTTGGATTAGGCTATTTTTTAAGGTGTTATTTTCTTCAGTGTTTTTTTGGGTCTCCTTTAGCAAACTGTTGACTTGTTTTTTATGATTTTCTTGCATCACTCTCAGTTTTTCCTCTACTTCTCTTACTTGCTTCTCAAAATCCCTTTTGAGCTCTTCCAAGGCCTGGGACTGATTCATATTTTTCTTGGAAGTTTTGGATGTAGGAGCTTTGGCTTTGTTGTCTTCTTCTGGTTGTATGTTTTGATCTTCTTTGTCACCAAAGTAAGATAATGCAGTCCGACTTTTTTGTGCTACTTACTCATGATCCCAGTCAATTACTTGAGTTTTAAACTCTTTGTTAGGGTAAGAGTCTCCTTCCAATGTGGAGAACATACTGTCCCAAGTTTCGGGAGTTTGTACAGCTGTTTTCAGAGCTACTTCTATGGACCTGTAAATTTTCAGTTCTTCCAAGGTGGTATGATAAGGGGAGAGGTGTTTTCTCTCCACTGCCACAACAAGCTCCACCACATCAGCACTCCTCCTCACCCTAGGACCTCCCCTCAGAACTGTGACCCAGATCCAAGTACAGGCAAAGCAAGAGATTCCTGATTCAGCATTGGCAAAGAGATCCCTGCAATCTCCCTCTTATTAGCCACTCGATTCCCCCTCAGACTGTGGGCCGGAAGCTCAGGAGGCAGCCGTAGCCCTGGGCCACGCTCGGGAGTTGTGGCTGAGACCTAGCTTCTTCTCTCACTGCAGTCACAGACTTTTCCCACCGGCCTTCTAAGTTGTCCTTGGCATTCATGGGTTGAGAAGTCTGGAAACTGCCACAGCTGCCCTCGATTCAGTCCTCTGAGGCCTGCTCCAGGTTCGCTGCGGCCTGTGCACCCACGCCAAAATGTACTCCTCTCCCTGCCCAGCGTGATTTACCTTTCTGATCAACCATCCAGGTTGTCTTGGGCTGGAAATTTGTTTCACTCTATCTTTTTGTGGGTTCTGCTGCTTTAGAATTTGTTTAGAGCCATTTTTTTAATAGGTATTTGGAGGGGTTTGGGGGAGAGTTCAAGCAAGTCACTGCTTTCCCTCCGTCATCTTGATTCCACCCCTACCAATACTCTTTTGGTGGCTCTGTATGGCTACAAGTCATAGAATACTACAGGTTGTGAAGAATTAAAGTCAACAATCACTCAAAGGGTAGTGGAAATTCAATGGACATGAGCAGGTTACAACAAATTACAAACAAGATGTTACATGGATTAAATGGCATGAGGGATATCATAGAAGAAATGGATGGCTAAAAAAGAAGCTGGACTATTCACGTGAAGATGAGACAAAGGGACAACCCAGTGGATAGCTCACAAATTCCATCGATACCAATGCTATACCGAGGAATCATAAGAATGACTCCCAGCATGTTGGTTAAATCCTCTGCTACAGACTTATCAGAGGATGTGGGCTGGCATGGATAGCTTGCAATTTGCATTCCTGGAGGAAGCACCCACTTTGATGACCTCATAGATTCATTGGAAAATGGAGTATGATGGTAACATCAATATAATAATTTTTATTCTAATTCCTTACCCAGTCTGGCTTTGTTCATGCCATTAATTGCCAGATCTTTCTTTTATATTGTACTATGTAGACATGACCTTAGGAAGGAATAACCAGGTGAGAAAAGGCTACTTTCAGTGGCAGGCTGCTGTTTGATCGATGGAGCACAACTCAGGGTCCATTGTTGCACTGGAGATGTGGAGCTGAAAAGTTATTACCCTCTGAAAGCAATAGTGATTTCAATTCTGATCCTAATAGGCAGAGGGCTCAATATGAAATTGCATATAACCCACAATCACTTTCTCCAGGTGTCCCTTTGGCTGGGCTTTTCATCAGGCAGGACAAGGTGAGGAGGCATAGGTAGGAAATTATTTTATCACCCTCGAAGGACACCAGCCTGGATACCTGGTCTTGGCTGGGCTTCACTCTTCTGATTTTATGGATAAATGGAGCTGATTGAACTCTCCAGGGCTCTCAGCCCTGCTCCCTTTCAGTAACATAGGCTAAATTCAAAAGAAGGAGAAGAAAAGATATTGTGAAGTCTAGGGCGCTTTCTCTTTTTTCCAGTTTCAGAGACAGTTCAGTAGGGGCAAAGGAGATGACAAGATGAGACAGTAAAGGGGCAGGCTCTGCATGTGGACATGTTAGTATGAAGGTGAAGCACACTTTGCAGAGCTGGTCTGAGAGCTTTCTTTTTATGTCTACAGGTTATCTTCACTAAGGTAGGTCAAGTCAGGTATTTATGTTGTATCTTCTTTACATTTATAACTTTTGGCATAGTGATTGCTCTGGCCTCACTCTCCCAGAGTAAGGCAAGGTATATCTGCCTTTCAGAATTCTAGGGTTGTTTTTGAGGAGTTAGGGATGTTTTTCTCTAATGCTGTGGACTTGAGCTACCATTCCATTTAGATGCCATAGACTAATGTCCCAGTTTCATTTAACCAATTAACATCAATTAATTTTTACAAAGGAATATTTACGTCAAAAATATAGTGAAAACAGAAGAACAAACATCCCTCCCTGCAACAGTTGGGGGACTTATTCCCTCCTATACCACCTTAGGTCCTGGGGAGAGTGGGCTCTGACCTTAAACAGTTTCTACATAACATTGGTCCCACCAAGTTTATGTCCAACTTTGCTGTAGCTGTTGGATGAGTCTGATTCACAGCATAGGTAGGACTGGGTCACGAAGATTTCTTCTTGCTCATCAACACTTTGATGCTTGACTGGCTGGCTATAAAACTTTTCATGCTCTTGGACTTCTTGGTGGCACACTTTCCTAATCTACTGAAGTTTATAAAGCCATGGCCATACCCAATCTCTTTCACTTGAGCTGTGAAAGAACAACCACCAAGGCAAAGAGCTGAGGTCCAGACTCATATAGGGTTTTTCAAATGCACTAAGAATTTTGGGATGCCCTGGATTATGCTTCTATGGGAAGGTCCTCAGGCCACTTTCCTTATAGCATTGTCTCTCTCACAGAAATACAGCAGGAAACAAAAGATAGACCAAAAGTACTTGTACCCTATATGACTTATCACTTGAATGCACCCAAGTTCTGGCCATCAAAAAAAGGTTCCTCTTCATCATCTGGTTGTTAGACTGGAGCCAGTTAATGCCTGGACTTGCTCCACATCTTTCCAGGGCACTTCTATTACATGTCATCATAACTTTTCTGAATCAGGTTTCCCAACCTCTTCCACATGGAAGAATTGCATCAGTCCATCAAGCTGATTCCTGTTTGCTAACATATTTATAACTTAACTCTGAGCAACTTAGAGTGCTTAACATTTAACTTTAAGAGGTAGGTCCTAAGAAGTTCAACATATCATAGGATAAAACTTGATAAACAGAAACTTCCTAATATTATTTTCTTTATGGTTGAGTTCAGGAATCTGGATTAATTTCTTAGCTCCATTACAGTCTTCCATAAAACCCTCTTCAAGGTGTGGAGATGACTTTGGGTTCTACAAGGCTATTTCAGCAAAGCACAAAAAAAGCTATGAACTTGGAAAGCAGGTTATAGGTTTATTGTCCAAAGATCAGCCTAAGTATGAGGAGACTCAGCATCACATTAGCCACAGAATGAGTGACATTTTGGTCACAGCCACTCTTAGAGACCATTTGTTATACTTTTGAAGGGTTACAATCTGTTGGTGAAAGGAGTCTGAGGAAATTACAGATCCTCAAAGTACTGAAATAAGAGCGAGTATGACTTTAACAAAAAGTAATATGAGACAGATCTTTCTTTTTTAACCCAAGAAAATTCTGATCTGAGAAATGAACAATTATTACATGTTTTTAATTTTAATATTTGTTTTAAGTATTGAGTGCACTTTTAGACCTACCTGAGAAACAAAATAAGATTAGACTACAGAACAACAGGTAACTGGATTTTTAAAAAAAGCTACCAAAATCTGCAGAGATAAAAGTTTAATTATGTCTTAGTTGCTTGCTGAGACCTGAAAATCAGTGTCATTATTTCAATATAGTTCTTGGTGGGCTACAAAATGACATGAGGGATCTCTGTACCTATTCTGTTAAAATATAGCTACCGTGAAATAATTAACAATAATGGAGTTGACATTAAATTAATGTAGCTAACCTCAGGTTGGTGCTGGAATTGGTTTTTGAATGAAACAGAAACTAATGCAGACATCTGTGAGGGAAATATCAAGCAACATGTTTGGAACACCAAGGGCATTTTATCCTTTTTCCAGTGTTGGGGGAAATAGTAAGAGCTACCAAAGACATTTCCCCACCTAGGAAAATGTAATTGAAAAACCCCTTAGGGAGAACTTTTTAGGAGTAAAATTGATCATGGACACTTAAATGGGGTCCAAGAATTTAGAAATATTAGATGGGAAAACATGATAAACAGGCATTTGCTAAATTTGTTTTCATTATAGTTCAGTTTGGGGGTCTGGGTTTGTCACTTTGTTTCATTTATTTATGATAAAATTCACCTTTTCAAGGTGCTGAGGAAGAATGCTCATAGGTTGTATACAAACAGGAACCTTGGACTTAAGAACTTTTAGAACAATTCATTGTCCCATCAAATTTCTCCCAGTTGTTTGTCTCCTCCCCCTCCTCAATTTATCTTGAACTAACTTAATGTAAATGTTGTTCATCCTTCATTTTCTTTTCTTTTTTTTTAGGCAATTGGGTTTAAGTGACTTGCTGAGGGTCGCACAGCTAGTAAGTGTCAAGTGTTTGGTCTGAGGCTGGATTTGAACTCAGGTCCTCCTGACTTCAGGGCCAGTGCTCTATCCACTGCACCACCTAGCTGCCCCTCATCCTTCATTTTCAAAGAGGACCAATGACATCATAGGGTGATATCTTGACTTGCTTTGCACATGTTGGATTTAAGTGAGGCAGAGTTGCTCAAACTCATCAGTCTCACTCTCTTCCAGACTCATTGAAGTCAAAAGTCAAGACAACTGGCAATGGCCCAGGATGCAGTGGGTGTAAATTTTACAACCTTTAGAGTAGACTGTATTCTCTTAGAGGGCATTATACATTCAGAACCCAGCACAATATCTTACAAATAACAGTTCTTTTAATAAATGTTTGTGCATGAATGAATGTGAATTATACATATATATATATATACATACATATAATTTATGGAATTGAGAAGGTTCTTCTAATTTAAAAAAATTTAACTGCTCTTATCTTTAGTTATAGCCTCCAGAAAGAAGTAAGACCATTGACCATCCACAAAAATAGATGTCCTTTCGGTTTTACTAGCTCTCCTGTAGTTATCCATAGGAAGAGGAAAAAGCTACCTATGAGATCCTGTAGAAAATTCTGTAATTTTTAGTTATTCATCCCCCATGTTTTGCAAAGGTATTTCTCTGGACAACTCATTCATCTTTATGAGATCACTTATCACTGTTAATCTCTCTAGAGGCACCAAGGCCTGGTGGTGGGAGGGGCATGTTTGAGGAGAGGAATATGGAGGGTTGTTTCAGTGAGGTTGTTTTATCCAAAGGCCAGAGGTCACTTAAGCATATCCCAAACTTTGGAGATCCATGGAGATCCATGGATCCTTATTCCTAGGAATCCTCTGAACTTCTGATTTGGAGTTGACTTTTCAGAATGATTCTTACCTTGGGTTGGTCATAAAGATCTGCTGGAGTCTAGTCAGCAACAGAAACAACTGTATAAGTCACAGAAATTCCAATGTCATCTTGGGATTTGGGAAATTAGGGTCTAAGTTGTGGCCCACAGCCATGGAGAACAAGTCTTCCTTAATGTCCCTCCCTATGAGATGCCAGTTGTTCTCTGTATATCCTGGAGGGGGAGGGAGTTGGGGATGGTGGTGCCAGCATATGATGGAATCTGGATCCACTAGTTTTGACACTTTACATCCCACTACATTACATATGAATGTGGTTGTTGACAGGAGCCTCTGTATTATGGGCCATCATAATTACATTTTATGCTGTAATATTTTTATATCTTTCTTTGATCACACTTTAGAGTGCCATCGATAGCTTTCTTAGGAATTGTCTGACAGTGCAAGGATTGACACTCATTGTCTCAGTTTATGTTGATGGAAGCTGCAAAAATCTGCCTTGCATATCAGTAAGGAAGACATTGTGTAACAGCTTTCTAATCTAGTGTTCCAATTATATTCTCTGGGTCGGTTTTTCCAAATCCAAATTTTATGTGGCCCCATAAAATCTCTGTGTTCTCCATCGTGATTCCCTCTGCTGTCCATAGTTGAGGGAGAGTGTACTGGTAGTTAGTGACAGATCAGTGTATGAAGATGAAATGTCTATGTAACGTAATCATGGAAGGCTTGTTGGTAGTTGATTACCTGCTGGACTATAAAAATAGCAGTCTAGGCATTCTCCTGATTTTGGTAATCAGTGGAGAAAGCTAGGCACCCAACCTTGGGGTACATGAAGTGAAAGCTCAGAGTTGTTACTAAGTTTATATAAAGAATGGGATCAGAATGAGAAAGGTGAGAAAGAGAGGGAGAGGGAGAATAGTAACAGGACTGAGTATGTGAGAGCCCATGATGAAAAAGAGTGATCAGAGTGACAGCTGTGAGTAAGTGCTAGTGTGTGTGGGTGAGTCTCTGTGTAGATACCATCAGGGTTGGATTTATCCCCAGAGTTAATCTTAATTTAGGAAAGGTAGGAAGATGGGAGGATTGAAGTGATTGTACCCTGTCTGTGCAGCTAGCTAGAGAAATTGAGTGTAAAGGTTAACTCTAGCATCTTCCTGATGGAATGATTCCAGGACTAGGTGGGGGGAGGGGGAGGGGGAGAGAGAGAGAGAGAGAGAGTGTGAGAGAGTGAGAGAGAGAGAGCCCGAGCCCTAACAGATGCTTTATCTGAATGGCACAGTTCTAAGCAACACATGGCAAAAGAAAGTGGAGTTGGATGGAGGATAGGGTGACCCAGAGCTCAGATCTGATCCATAAACTTATATAAATGGGGAGGAGAAATCACACACTCACAACAAAGTTTACATTTTGGAAGAAGTAAGGTCTTTTGGTAGTTTTGTAAATTTACTGTGGGGTAGCTAGGGGAGCAGTGGATAGAGTACTGGGCTTGGAGTCAGGAAGACTCATCTCCCTGAGCTTAAATTTGACCTCAGACACTTACCAGCTGTGTGACTATGGATAGAGTGATGGGCCTGGAGTCAGATAAACCTGAGTTCAAATCTGACCTCAGATACATACCAGCTGTGTGACCCTGGGCAAGTCACTTAACCCTGTTTGCCTCAGTTTCCTCAATTACAAAATGAGCTGGAGAAGGAAGTGGCAAACCACTCCAGTATCTTTGCCAAGTGAGACAAAGTGCTTTGAATAGGTAAATATTTAATAAATCCCTGTAGACCGTGTACAAGAGTAATATATCCTCAAGATCAAAATGGGGAAACTAGACAAAAATTTTCTGTCCAAACAAAACAAAGATTAGAAAAAAGGAGAAGGCTATTAATACCAGTGGCCATTTCTTGTCCAAACGGGGACCCCAAATGGAGTCACAAAGAGTCGCACATGACTGAAACAACTGAACAACAACAAAATATTTGCTCTGGATCATCATGGGTTATATACTAAATATACATGTGTGCGTGCACACATGTGTTTACATATATGTACACACCAAATATATGTGTATACATACATGTATTTACATATATAAGCATATGTTCCCCTCTCTGTTACTATATATACGTATTTAATATATGCATTATTCATGTATGTGTATGTGAGTATGCACACACATACTTACTTGGTAGCATGTGGAAGCCATAACTTGATCATATATAGGACAGTTTATGTGTACATTGTATGTAAATGTATGGGTACATAAATTGTCCTATGACCAAGTTCCGGCTACCAAATATGCTACCCAACACCAGCCAATGGGTGAGTGTCTAGGTATTTTCTGCAGTTTAAATCAGCTAGCTGCCATTTTCCCTCTACTGTGAATGAAGGGTACAATATTATACCTTGACCAAACAGCTTTTAGAACTTCACCTCCCACTGAGAGTTACTGATATGTGAAGAATCAGTTGTGTTAGCTCTTTTGGAAGGTGAGGGGGAGGAGATTTTCTCTAATAGTGACTTCAAAACCTTTCCCTTTTGACTGGCATGGATCCTTTATTGTAACAACATAAAGAAGCCCATAGTAAGGGGAACATAAAATAAGAAATAGAAAGGCATTTTAAAGGAAGTTGTTTTTTACATCTCCATTTCTTTTTTGGTAAGGCACAGAAAAGTTTGACGGCAAATTTGCTTCAATTGGACAAGAATTGGCCAACTGATATTAATAGCCTACTCCTTTTTCTGATCTTTGTTTTATTTAGGTAGAAAGTTTTTGTCTAGTTTCCAAATTTTGATCTTGAGGATATATTATTCTTGTACTTAGTCTACAGGGATTTATTAAATATTTACCTATTCAAAGCACTTTGTCTCACTTTCCTCCACCATTTTCCTTCATACGTTTTTCCAATATCTCTTACAAAATCATGTGCTTAAATTGAGATAGCTGAATTTGATTTCTAATGTTAAAAAGAATGGAAATACCAAAAATACTTAAAATGAAGCCTGGGTCTATCTTTTCCCCTTAAAAAGATTGTTGTAACTAGATAACTGGGTGTGGTGGCACATGCCAGTAATCCCTGTTACTGGAAAAAGCTGAAGCTAGTGGATTGCTTGAGTTTAGGAGTTCTGAGCTGTAGGAAGGCTAAAATTGATTGGGATATCTACATTAAGTCTGGCATTAACATGGTGAGCCCATAAGGCAGGAAGGCTACCAGGCTGCCTAAGGAGTGACAAACTGACCCAGGTTAGAAAAATGAAGCAGGTTAAAGCTTCTGTCCTAATCAGTAGTGGAATCAAGGTCATGATCCCAATGCTGACATTGGCCATTGGTCAGCCAAGAACTCCCAGCCTAGTTGAGGTAGGGAGAACTTGTCTCAAAAAAAAAAAGAATAGATGTACCCCAAATAATCATGTTAGCTTTTTAATACAATGGAAGTGGTGTTGGATTTGGAATTAAAGGAACTACCTTTGAATTCTGCCTCCACTAGTTACCTATGTAAGGTTGGGCTAGTCATTACCCTTCTCTGGGTCTAATATTTATCTGTAAAATGTTGACTGGAGTTGGACTAGATGATCTCTAAAGTCTCTTTCAGCTTTAAATCTATGTTCCTATGACCAAATCTTCCATAGCATCATGAAAAGAGCATGTCTTCATGTTGGGTTGATTGCCTAAGTCACAGATTAGATCAGGGATTATTAACCTTTTTTGGTTGTCATGGGCCCCTTTGGCAGTCTGGTGAAGCCTATGGTCCCCTTCTGAGGACAATGTTTTTCAGTGCATAACAAAAAAACCCATAGGATTACAAAGGGAAACAATTACAATGAAGATAAAAATGTCATTCCTCTCTCCCCCCAACCAATGGATCCTCTGAAATCTATACAAAGACCCGAAGTTAGGGTCAGCAGTGATCTAGTTGAACTACAGTAGTGTTAACTCCTTTGACCATCAATTTGCTGATGCTTCCAATGTCAGCATTGTTAGGGTAGAAGGAGCAGCATTCTGTTATGCTGTTTCACCTAACACTGTGTTCGTGAATTAACTGTGTTAAAAAAAAGACAAAAGGCTTGCATATTTTCCCCAAAGCTTTTATTTCAGCTAGATGGGTATGCAACTAGAAATGTGTGAAAAGGCTGAGATAAAATTTGATTTAGACCAAAATAAATATTAAAGAACACTCCAAACAGAAGATGAAAGTTCCTGAATCTAATATATTTTTTAGAATTCAACAGTTACTCTTTGATGACAGAGATTGTGTCATATACTTTTTCTATATTCCCCCATGGTGCCCAGGGTAGTGCTAGACTCATAGTTGAGACTCAGTAAAAACATACTGCAATGAACTGAATTATTATACTTTATTTTAAAATCTTGTCAGGGAATATTTCTTTTCCTGTCTCTGGGTATCCCATTATAAGAAATAATAATATATCTCAATATTTTCCTAATTACTAAAAATATGAGAACATTAAATACTGCATGAGCTTTTGGATCCTACAGCCTATCACTGATTTTTTGTGCTGTAACTAATTTTGGCTGGATGTTGTGTTCTATTTCATTCTCAATCATTTTCTCCTCTCCTCTTTTCTGTTTCAGTCTCTCTCTCCTTTTCTCAGTCTCTCTTTCTCTGCCTCTTTCTGCCTCTTTCTTTCCTCTTCTTTCCTCTCCCCTAAAATTCTTTCTAGTTATATCTGTTTGTCTTTCTCTCTCTGTGTCTGTCTCTGTCTCTTTCTTTCTATCCTTCTCCTCTTCTTCCCTCTCTCCAAAATGTCTGAAGCTTTCACAGATTTATTATATCCTATCTTATATTAGACCAGATCTTCCCTAAAAATACTTTATGCTAATGGATTTATTTATGACAGATTAAGAATACAATAAAATCATTTCTCAGGCAATTGACAAGTAAGAATTTATATAGCACTGACCAACAAACATATTATTGTAATTATATTTGTATAGGATGATTGATTATTTCCAAGAGAAACCATCTGAAAGCTTTGGAGTGACCTCCTCAATCTCTGCTCTGCTCCTTTCTAGCTGTGGTGATGATGTTAGGCCAGTCACATGCTTAGTTCCTCAGTTCCTCCATCTGTAAAATAGCTTGTAAAACTTGTTTATTTGTTTTTTGCAAATACTCGGTCATCCAATCCAGAGTCCAGATTAGTGGGTTGCACATAGTAAGCACTTTATAAGTGTGAGTTGAATTACATTGATTTGAATTGAATCTAATTACAAAAGTGCCAAGAGGTTGATAGGACAAGCACTTAAAGCCCTTCATTGTCTGGTTCTAGTCTCTCTTTCTGGGTTCATTACAAATGACTACCTCACAAACATTAAACTCTATCTAAATTGGCCTAGATCTACTTACTGTTCCCTGTCCACATCATCTCCCACCTCCATACCTTGGCACAGGCTTCCTTGTTCTCAGAACTCTCTCCCTCCTCTCCTCTACCTTTTGGAGACTCTGCTATTCTTGAAGGTTTCAAGTACCACTTCCTTCAAGAGCCCTTACTTTATTCTCTTAACTTTTACAATCCTTTCCCTGATTGCTTTGCATTCATCTTGCATATATCTAGTATTAACTGATCTGTGACCACATAGTAGGCAGTTAATAAATGCTTGTTATTAAATGATTCCTGTCCATGAATTTCTGGCAGTTAAGTTGACTTGAGTGAAATCACACAGCTATAATCCTAATTAGGAAGTGATGGGTTATTGTCAGATTCTAGACCAAGTCTCACATGTTCTGGTTTGGTGGTTTGGGCTTGAGACTAGAGGGAAATGAGATACTTGTAGATGACATAACCCTTAACAAAAGGAAGTTTACTCCACCAAGGCATGGAAAGGATATTTAGCAAAATACACTGTTGATTTATTTGGATGCACTTCTTTTCTATTCATTTGCAAAGATGGTTGTGGTTTGTCCTCCATTCTTGAAGAGGACCATGACATCAGGAAGGTGATGCCATGACTTGAAGGGATTAAGTAAGGGAGGGCTGTGCAAAGTCAGCAGTCTCACTTTCTCCTCCAGAGCCATCTGGGTCCAGTGGCCAGATATAGATCAGGATGACTAGAGATGGCCCTGGATGCAATGGAAGACCTTGGCTTTTTTAAACTATGGTCTTTCTGAGTTCTCATTTTGACTGAGGCAACACTCATTCAGTGATGAGGGCTCTTTAAGAATGAGCCAAGGGATGATCCCTTTAATAAAAAAAAAAAATCAAACTAGGAGGGGAAGACCCTCAGGGCTTCTGGCCCAAAGAGAAACAATTACTATTTGCATTCACTCTCAGACATCAAGGCCCACAACCTATCATGATATCTTGGAGTTTACTGGCTGCAAAGATGGTATGCTGAATCAGATGAGTATGTTGATTTCACATTGGTAGCCTGTTTCTCATGTCTGAGTAGTGCTAACTCTCTTCTTTCACTGGGCTTTAATACCTCCTTAGTCCGAGAAGATACCACCTGGACCAGTTGAGTCTCCAGCATGGTTTCATTGCCTTTTTAGGGAAAAAACTAACTTATGTGGCAGGGAACCTTCCGGTCTTATTAGCAGTATATGATGCTACTACCATAGCATGTCAAATTGAATGAGGGATCTGGGACTTGAGCTAGAAGTCTGCTGATTGATCTCATTATATCATAGTAGGGACCATATGGCCTTTGAGGTCTCTTCCAGCTCTAAAAGTCTATAAGTCCAACTCCAACTACTCTTGCAGCCCACTTTGGAACTTCAGATAGTTGGAAATCAGTATAGTAAGAGTTGCCAACCCAAGTGGAATGTTGTGTATTCTTGTTCTTGTTCCTGGTGTTAGATAATTGTTTCTAGGTGCTTTTCAGAATACTGATTAAAAACTGGACAATAACAGGGATGTGTCCATCACTTGGGGATTGGCTGAAAGAGTTATGGTATATGAATGTAAGAAAATGATACTGTGCTGTAATAAATGAAGAAAGATGTTTTCAGAGAGAACTGGGATGATTTTCTGAATAGATGCAGAGTGAAGTGAATAGAACCAGGGGAATAATTTATGCTATAACATCAATATTATAAAAAATGAATAGTTCTGAAAGACTCAGGAACTCTAGTCAACAAAATAATCCACCATTATGCCAAATAACCAATGAGGAAGAATGCTGCTTACCTCATAAGAGAGATAATGAACTACGCAAAATGAGAAACATATTTTTTGATGTGACCAACATGGGAATTTGTTTTGTTTGACTATGCTTATATAATACAAGGACTTATCTTCCTCTCTTCTTCTCTCCCTCCCTTCTTTTTTCCTCTGTCTGAGATTTAGCCATAGTTCTGTCATCATCTATTCAACTGATCTGAGGTAACTTATGTTTTATTGTGTGTGATTTTAATGAAACCAAATATGAATATGTGGTTGCAGTGCAGGTGAGTTTGAGTGAAGAGCAGCAGAGCTATGTGGGGATAGCAGTTAACAAAACTTTATTAGTACCTTCCCCTCAATGTCAACAAAGAACAGTCTTCTTGTTTGAACCCCATTACCCCACTGAGGTACATTGGAGCAACTTCTGGACATGAATCCACACAATAGCTTTTGCATTCTTATTGAAGATCCAGAGCACCTCAGGACCCAAACTTATAATTTTAGATAAAGAGCTGGCTGGAAGAACTTAGCTTTTTTAAACTATGGTCTTTCTGACCATAGCATAATCAAGTCCAATAAAATAAGAGTATTTTCTAATTTGCTTACGCAGGAAACGTGAAACACTTTTTAAGAATATTATCTGATTTGATTATTACAATGACACTACAAGGTAGTGATATTATCACCCCATTTTCCAATTGAGGAAATTGAGGGAAACAGAAATTAAGTGCGTTGTCCAGGGTTACATAGGTAAAATATTTCTGAGGTGGTATTTGAATTCAAGTCTTATTGGCCTCAGGCCCAGTGCTTAATCTACTGTGCCATCATCTGCCTCATATGGTTACCAAAGGGTATGTCTTATAAAAAAGCAACAGAATAGAAAAAAAGAATGGCAGATTAGAAAATGAATATTAAGAAAATATACTCATAATTAGAAATCCAAGAACCCAAGGGGAGTGGGAAACATGATAGAGAGCATTTGGGTTAGAATCAGCAGAGTGAGAATCAAATGCTCTTATCATAAGCACATGCTATAGACCACCTGGACAGAAATGAAAAAATGATGAGAAGACTGAGAAACAGATCATGAACTTAACATGGATAGAGGTGTGTGTGTGTGTGTGTGTGTGTGTGTGTGTGTGTATGTCTGTGTGTATGTATACACACATATAATCTCGTACTGAAACTAGATCTATTTGGGGATTGCAAATATCTGAATGTTTGCTGGAGATTTCTCTGACAAGAGTAGAGGAACTAAAAAATTATTTACTTATATTACTATTTATTTCAGTGAGGGAATCAACAAGGGGAGCTGAAACATCCTGATTTTAAACAAGAAGGAACTTGCTGCTGGAATAGAAATGATGTGAACCTTGGGGGCAAGTAAACAACCCATCTTAGAATTTGAAGGGAAGAAAAATCTGGCAAACACACTAGATTTGGGGAGAGTTGATTTCTAAAGATTAAGAGAAAAGATAGGTGCTATCCAGTAACTTAAAATTTATAGGAAGTTCTTAAAACCGAAATTGTAGATACACAAACAGAAATGGGAGGCAGCACTCTAATGGAGTCGTCCAGGGATCTGTCCTTGGGTTGCATCCTTTTTAAAAACATTTTTAGCAATAATCTGAATAATTTCATAGATACTCACCATGGTAGATATTTGAAAATAAAACAGCTAATTTGAAAATAAATTAGAGGAGAAACCAATGTATCACATAACAGAATCAGTAACCAAAAGTTTCTCAATGGTCTAGAATGATGGTCTAAAATCTAATAAGACAAAAACTGATTTAATTCAATGAGTATTTATTAAGTCTAGGTACTGGGAATAGATAGACAAAAAATGAAACAGTCTCCATTTTCAAGGAGGACACATTATACTGAAGGGAAGCTAGCATAGAGATAAGTAAATTTTCTGAAAAAAAATTCAAAATAAATGCAGATAGATTATTATATGCCAGCTACTGTAAGCACTAGGGATACAAATACAAGTAAATTCAATCTCTGCCTGTTAGGTATTTACATTCTAATGGGGGAAGATGACATATAAAGATGAGCTAGAAACAGATGGTATGGAGACAGCCAAGTTATGTCCTAGAGGCCAGATTCCAGTAGGATAATGGGAAAGTTCATCAATCAGAGTTTGGTCCCTAGGGACAGGGTCCAAGTTTCTAGTTGGGGGAAGTAGGAGTGATGGCTCGAGTATATGTAACATTTGAAGATGGGTGGCATGAATTTTTTTTTTGTGGTGCCTGATGCAAGGAATTAGGGATAGTAGTTGGTAGGACTTCATGCTAAACCCCGAGCGGTTTCCAGGAAGTGAAAGTGAGGAGGAAGAGAATTTTAAGTATGGAGATCAGCCTCTGTAAAGGCTTACCATCAGTGAATGTGCCACTTTGACTGGAATGGAGTGTGCATGAAGGCTCATAAGGGAACTCGATGAAGTAGAGATAAATGTAAAATCTTAGCCTTAGGTTAAAAAAAGTCGACTTTATAAGTATAAGTTGGGGATAGGCATGGCTAGATAACAGTGTGGAGAAAACAAACAAACAAACAAACAAACAAACAAACAAACAAGGGGTTTTAGTGGACAAAAATCTCAAACTGAATATAACATGGCAGCCTATAAAAAGCCAATGATATTCTAGGCTGTATTGAGAGGTTTAGTGTCCAGAAAAATGGAGGTGACTGTCTGGTACTTTTTTCTTGTCAGACTACATCAGAATATTGCCTCATTTTAGGCAGGACAATGACCTTTTGTCCAAAGGAAGTCAATAAGGATAGTGAAGGGATTGGAAACTTTGCCCATAGAATCACTAGTTGAAGGACCTGGGGATGTTTATCCTGGTCCTGGATAAGAGAAGGATTTGGGGAGAATATGATAGTGGTATTCAAGTATTTGAAGGGTTGTCATTTGGAAGAGGGATTAGACTAGAGCTATTTGGCCCCAAAGTGCACTTATCAGTTGGCCTAGATGTCCTGTGAGCTTAGGCATTCTGGAATTTCAAGGCTGACACTGAATTTCGTAAAATGAACACCAGCACAAAAGTGAAAATGTATGAAAGTAAATATGTAACTTCCCCTAACCTCAAACAAAACAAAATAATCAAAAGCAATGTGGAAAAACTGCTTCAGATTTGAAGTCAGGAAGACATGGGTTCAGAACCTATCTAGTCACTTATTACATGACACTGAGCAAGTCACTTAATAAAAAGTCTTCCTGCGCCTCAGTTTCTTCATCTGTAAAATGAGGAACCCTTACCATCCCTTCCAGTTTTAAATCCATGATATATTCCTTGCTATTCTCCCAGGTCTTCATTTATGTATTTTCTTCACTCCTCAAAGCACCTCACTTCTTTGACAGGGTTTCTGGAAGGAGGTTTGGGAAGGTCCTTCTTGCTTTTTGAAGTGAGCCATGGACTTCTCCCTACCTTGGTTCTGAATTTGTCAGATCCATAGGGCAGCAATTCCAATGCTGATGTTGAAACAACCCAAGCTTTCTCTTTCAGCAACACACACAGATATCCATTTGTGCCCCCACAGAAGGAAATCAGCCAAGTGGCTCATAAAATCCTGAGCTCACAGCCCACTGGATAAGCCTCTTAAGCCATCTGTTTCAAACATACCACAATTCTGCCTCCAATCTTGGTTTCTTAACCTTGACTCTCTGTATCCCTCCTGCTCCATTCTCCCCATGATTGGATCTCCCTGATGCCTTGACCTGGCTTGTTAACACTCCTACTCATCCCTGTTCAAAGACATGTGAAGCAGGCTGGAATTCATTTCTCTTTGTTTCCCCTGCTGCTTCTACTTTATTCCTATACTGTACCTTCCTGGTGCCTCTTCCATAGAAAATTCCAGGTGGTGACCATCTTGATTACTTGACCTATATCTACCAGGATACCTTGTGAAAGGGAATTATGTTTGATGATTATTTTATTCTAGTGGTTAGGAAAGAAGCCAGCCCAACTCATTATCTTGTATCTCTTTTTGCTTTAAGAAACTTATGCATAACCTCAGTGGCCAAATCAGCCCTTCTGAGGTGAATACTAAATCCTCATTCTCTGCTTAGGGTACAGATTTCATTAAGTAAAATTCTATATAATGTTCTGGGTTTTACAGGTCATCATGAAATTTTAGGCAGAGCTGAGCTCCTCCCCTTCCTTTTTCTTCTGAATATGGTACCCAATGGGATATAATGACAGATCAAAAGAGGTGATGATGGAAAAATGTCTGGAGAAGTGTCCATTTGTTGCCAAGATATTCCTGAGTTCTTGGCCTTGAAATTCAAAGAAAGGCTGGTCCTAAGGGGATTGATTGATCAGGTCCCCTAACTCCTATGTTCCTCTTTATATAGTCCTTGACCACACTATCCCAGAGGGTTTTAATTTCCCCCCAAATGACAAAGAAATCCAGAGTACAAAGACATAGGAGTCAATAACCCTTCCTACTAAATGCATCTTATTATAGAAGATTCCAATCTCTGATAACAAAGTCATTGGGCAGGTATGTTAGATGCTCTTTGACGAAGGATAGAAATCTGTATAACATATTGTATGGCAAAAAACGTGTGTTATATTTGTCAGCATTCAAGTGGCAAATTGCAAGAAGGAAGGTATGATTGTAGGTCCTAGGAAGCATTATTGAACTTGGATGATGACTTTCTTTGGTTCATCCATTCTTTAGGGTCCTACTCCTGCTCTGGAGCAAACCGCTCCACTTGTCAGAGGTGAATCACATTGGCCAATACAGCTTTGTACACCCCATCTCCAGACTCCAGGTATTTTGACTGTGCTTGAAATGTTCTTTCTTGAAATTTTCTTTCTCCTTATTTCTATCTTTTGGCTTCCCTGACTTCCTTCAGGTCCTGGCTAAAATCTCGTATTCTACAGGAAGGCTTTCCCAAACCCTCTTAATTCTAGTGCCTTTACTCTGTTGACATTTGCTATTTATTCTGTATGGTACTTGTTTGTATATAGTTGTTTGAGTGCTGTCTCTCGCATTAGATTATGCACTCTTCAAGGGCAGGGATTGGTTTTTTTTTGCCTTTATTTGTATTTCCAGTGCTAAGCACAGTGCCTGATGTGTAGTAAGAACTTAATAAAACTTCTGACCCAGGGATTCACCCAGCTAAAATTGTTTCTCTCTTGGTGTAAATGACCTCCACATAAAACAACAGACAAGCTTGAGGATCCTGGTTGGCCAACTGCACTATAATACGTTTAATATTGTAGATCATTATAAAACAAAGTAGGACTTTGTTATTCATAAGATGGTAGGCAGCCCCTGACCATTGTTCTACATTCCTTCATCCCTTTCCTATCCCATAGTAACTTTGGCCTTCTGTCTCTTGAGGTACTTCTCATAGACTTGCCATTCTTAGAGGTCCAGAAAAAACTTGATTGTGATTCATCTTGGATAAAAATGGCTCACTCCCTTCTTTGTACCAGTTCTACCTCTTGGAACCCAGCCCACTTCTGAGGGGCATCAATTCTCAATAAATGCCTATACTTGGATTAGAGGTGGTCTGACTCTGAATTCTTTGAGACAGTGCCACCACAACACTCCATGAAACCATAATAGTTTCACATATCACATTCCATGCTGCTGATGGTGGAGATGCCTCTGGTATATATAAATTCCATGAGCCAAGATCTATGTTTTATTCAAACTTTGTGTCTCCCCTAGTCCCTGGAATAGTGCTCTGCAAATAGTAAGTACTTAAATATTTTTTTTCAATTGAATTGAAATGATGCTTGTGGTCCAGAGGACCAGGACACTGGGTAAGCTATTAATAACATCCCTTCTCCCTATACTGATATGGAACAAATACCAACATGAGGTGAAGTGGGATTTACTCTTGGGTGCTGATAGTTGGAGATAGTGTTCTTATTCCTTGGTAGATCTTGCATTTATCCTTCAAGATCCTCTTTGCTGAGCTTTGTTTCAGAGCTTTCCACCAAGCCCTGCCATCTTGGTTGCCATCCCAAGGGTTCTGTTGCTATGGCAACTCATCTTTCTCTCTGACCTCCATTTGGGGTAAGGATGTACTTACCAGAGGATGGTCTGCTCCCTCTTTCCATTACTGTGTTCAGGCTCACCTGTGAGCTGCCACTGCCACTGCTTTCTCTTTCTCAACCAAATCTGTCCCAGTTTCAATAATTCTGAGTCCTAGCTCTGGTCCCCATAAGCCCTTGCCCTATAGCACCCAGGGCTTTTTAGGAGGGGATGATTGTTTCAGAACATTGTGATTTTTGTCTCTTCTTCTCAGGTACAGATTGCCATCAGGCCAGAGGGCTCACACAATATAGTAACGTAACCTCACTTCTTGCAGTAGCTAGTATTTTCTGTGATGAGGCAGTGTATTTGTCATGCCTATTGGTTAATTTGCTCAACTTCAGGGAAAAGAGAGGCAGTGTAGGGGCAGTGCAAAACACAAAGAGCACCGGCTTTGAAATCAGAAAACTTTGGCTTAAATCCTCTACTGTCAATGTGACTCTGTGCAGGGCATTTAATGTCTCAGAGCCTCAGTTGCTTCCCTTGTAAAATGAGGGGGTTGGATTTCAGACCTTTCCAGCTTTAAATGCTGTGATTTTGAAAAGTTGACCCTTTTCTCTTTTCCTTTTACACTGGCAGTCTAGCCCTCCCCCTTCCCTCCACTGCCCTCCCCCACCCAGGACCATTTGTTCCTGCCTCAATGGAATTCAGCCGATCAGCATTCATGGAAGCCAGTTCTCCTATAGCCCCTCATTGTGCCCTGACCATAGGCTTGCCAGAGGTTAGAAATAACAGGTTCTTTAAAGTAATAGCATGCCTGCATTTACAAAACATGCCTTAAAGTGAGCATTATGAGAGAGAAAATCCCGAAATCTTACTTTGAATTTTACAGACCTAAATAAATTCCAACACTAGAGAACTGATGAACCACTGTTAGCTGCTTATTTCGTACTCAGAATGAAATAGCTTCTGCTCCTTAGGGTTGTTGAAACCAAACACTTATAAAGTCTACTTCTTCAGCTGTAGAATTCATGGAAAATCGTAGTTTTGGGTGCATAACATAACTGTGAAAAAGAATATGGGAAGTCTCATAGAGTCACATTCACATGTACACACATACACATATATGTATACACACACACACACACACAGTTATTGGGACCAGAAAAGGCCATGGCTAAAAATCCCCTTACCGATGAAAATGAATGAAAGAGCACTTGTCTTTTGAGGCACACAATAAAAGAAACCTATAAAATGTGTGTGATGCAGTGTCCCAGGAATCAATTATGTAATTTTGTACAATCATATCAGGTAGAGTATCAACCCATTACTGGAGCACAGAGCTTTCAAACCTAATGGAGACTGTTTGACGTTACTGGGCTAGCTGCCAAAGGCCCACTTCCAATTGCCAACACGACAATTATTGACAGGGACGTGTAGAGGCAGGCACGGATTTTTCAAGGAAATAATGTCAATACCTTTCCACTGAGCTTTAAACTAAAAATCAAGGGAAAAAAGGCTAGAATCCTTATGGACTTCATGTCTATTGTTCCTTTATGTATAAATGAAAGAAAGCCTGTCCCAGGAGAGTAGAGGTGAGAGTGAAGTACTGTAAATATCCATGGGTAAACCAATAGGTTAGAGGTGGAAAGTTAGGGATTTCAATACCAGCCCCAAATACTAAAGAAAATACCTCTGCCTCCAGTTTCTCCCTTCTCCAATTTATTGTGCACAACACTATCAGAAAATAGCATTTTCACTACACTATTCACCTGCTCGAGAATTCAGAAAGGCTCCCTGTTACATACTGGATTAAATACAAACTTCATTCAAAGCCCTTCAGCAAGAAGCCCCAACTTCTCTCTCCAATTTTATCTCCCCTTGTATCTCCCATTGTTCCCTTCTAGGAACCCTTAATTCAGGTCAATTTATTTAAGTTCTTTAATTTCTATCTCTGTTCCTTTGTTCCCACCCACTTTTGCCAATCCAAATTCTTCCCAATTCTCAAAGACAACTGACATCTCAACTCTTCCATGAAGTCTTTCCTGATTTTACCAGGAAGCTTTTGTGAGATTACCACAAAATGTCAATGACACTTAGAAGGGGCTCCAGAATTGCTCCAGAAAATTATTGAGGCACCTGATTTTCATGGGCAGACAAAATGGGAATTTACTAGTTGGATGCCATTGGTTCCAAAAGATGACCCAATTAAGTCTGTCACTTTTGGAAATGCAGTAGTTGATATACCATTATTGGAATTTGAATATATGAGCTAGATAAGAAGATGTAATTTTATTTTCTTGACTACTCTAGCTTTCTTTGAACCAGCTTTCTCTTTAGCACTTGGAGTCAGTATCAAAAATGTTATTTTCTAGCTTTTTAAAAAAACTGTTTTGATTCTCTAACTAGATGGTATAATCCTTGAGAGCAGGAACTGTTATCTAGGGACAGTGCAGAGGGATATATTTTGGCTTAATGTAAGTAAAACTTATCAACAATTAGAGTTACCAAAAGAAAATGGATTGCCTCAAGAGACAATGGATTTTCCTTCATTGCAAGTTTCCAAATGGAATCTGGAAGACCACTTTTTTAGGGACATTGCCAGAGGAGATTTTTATTCAAGTAAATGTTGGACTTGATGTCCTCTGAGGTCCTGTCCGATGAAATATTCTAAGATCCTGTAATTCTTCTTTATCCCCAAATAAAGTAGTTGTTGAAATGAATCATCTTCCCCTGTATCTCTGGAGTTGGTTTTCACTGGAAACAATGTTCCTCTGACGGCCATGAATTAAAGCACGTTCCCAAGATCTGCTGCAGTCCACAGGAACAGTTTCAACTTTTGGTAGAAGTAGGGGTAGAAGTGGAGGAAAGTTGTGCTTTCCAGGGCATGAGAATGCAATGTAATCCTGCCCAAATTTCAACCTCCATATCATAAGGTAGGTCTATCAGTGACCAATCAGTTATTAAGCACTTGCTATCTGCCAGGCACTGTACTCAGTGCTGGGAATAAAAAAAAAAACCCAAAATATCTGCCCTCAAGGAGCCTACATTCTAATGGGGGAGAAAGCATGCAAACAATTTGGTTCGTACCAGATATATACAATGCAAATAGGGGGATTGAGAAAAGACTTTTGGATCTGTCAATTAAGAGATTTTTGGTAACTTCAGAGAGAGACAGACAGACAGACAGACAAAGAAGGAGAGAGAGAGAGAGAGAGAGAGAGAGAGCAATTTCAGTTGAATCATGAAGTTGGGAGCCGGACTAGCAGAAGGTCTAGAAGAGACTGAGGAAAGAGAGGCAATATATTGATTATAGACAGTTTTCTCAAGGAGTTTAGTCACAAAAAGGGACAATAGCAAACAGGGATTTTTTTTAAGGATGGCAGAGACAAAAGTATGTTTGTAGTTAGTAAGGAAATGGGAGAGACTGAAATTGAATGAGAGTTTTTCACTTTCTTTTTTTAGGTTTTTTTGGGAGGGTCAAGATGTCTAATACGGAAATAGGACTCAAAATAATTTCGCATGTATGATTGATATCATATTGCTTGCCTTCTCAATGGCTGGGGGATGAACTGGAAGGAGGGAGAGAATTTAGAGCTAAAATTTTAAAAAAAATGAATGTTAAAAAAGAAATAAATAATGAATGAGGTTTTTTTTTTAAATTCAGTAAGAGAGTGGGGATGATAGAGTTGGGGAAAATGGGATAGAATAGGATTAAGTGTGTATGTAGAGAAGTTTGCCTCGAGAAAAGCCAACACTAATTCATAGTTCATCCCTATGGATAGCTAGGAAAAGTTCAATATTATTTCCATGGGATCTCCCAGCAGCTTTCTGAATAGTGAATTTCATTGGTCCAGCAGTAGAGAGCATATGACTCTGTCATGTTGTTATACCTAGGAAATAAAGTTTGAGGAACATATCCTTATGAGGTATGTTATCTTACTTTCAAGCTGTAGGATACCTTATGCCTGAAGTGGGTAGCAAGGTAGCGCAGTAGATAGAGTGCTGGGCCTGAACTCAAGAAGATTCATCTTCCTGAGTTCAAATCCAGCCTTAGACACTTACAAGCTGTGTGACCCTGGGCAAATCACTTAACCCTATTTGCCTCAGTTTCCTCATCTGTAAAAGCTGGAGAAGAAAATGGCAAACCACTCCAGTATCTTTCCCAAGAAAACCCTAAATGGGGTCATGAAGAGTTGGATGTGACTAAACAACAACAATAGTGCCTGAAGTAGGGACAAAATACTTTTCCTAGAAAGTATGATCCAGTGGAAAGAGGGTTGGGTTGGAAATTGGAAGACCAGTATTCAAATCCTGTCTCTGCCATTTATTTACTACTTCTATGAGCTCAGGCAAATCCTTTCCTCTCTCTATATTTCTGTTTGCTCATCTGTAAAATGAAAGTATTGGGGTAGATGACTTCTACAATTCCTTCCAACCCTAAAACTATGACTGTGTAAGCCACAACACTGTTCCTGCTGGAGTAATTTACATCAGCAAAGTTGTTTGTGAGTTGTCTCTCATTAGAATATGAGTTCCTTGAGGGTAGGGACTATGGTTTTGCCTTCCTTGTTTCCCCATCACTTAGCACAGTAACTGGCACTTAATAAGAACTTAACAAATTCTTATTAACTGACTGACTGATTGACAGATGGACTTCCCCTCACTCAAGATCTTTAAGTACTTGTCAGTTGTGTTATAGTGAGGGTCTCTTTTTTGACTATGGGTTGGCCCAGATAGCTGTCAAGGTCCCTATCCAACTTCAAAATTCTATGATTCTGTGGGATGGAAGAAAGGAAGGAAATAAGCACTCATTAAGTGCCTACTATGTGCCAGGCACTGTGCAAAGGATTTTATAAATAATACCTCATTTATTTTTCACAACAACCTCGTGAGGTAGGTGCAATTTTTATCCCCATTTTACAGACAAGGAAACTGAGGTGGACAGCAGTTAAGTGACTTGCCCAGAGTCACTTAGCTGGTATCTGAGTCTGGATTTGAACTTGGGTTTTCTTGACTCCAGTTGTAGTGCTCTATCCACTGTGCTACCTAGTTGCTATGGGATGGGACCCATGGACTACAATATATATACGCTGTGGGAGTTTTAGCAACCTGCTAGATATTAGGTTTGCAACATGACTCATCTTTATTATTATAGAAAACTACTCTAAAATCAATGTCGTTTTCAACTATGATAAAACAAAACTACTAAAGGAATGCAAAGGAAATATCACTAGAGTACTGTAACATCTCCTAGTAAACCCTCCATGGCGGTCGCCCAATCTAATATCATTCTGCCTACCAAAAATAGTTGTCCAGTGTCCTAGTTTTTGAATAAATGGGGAAGTAGGCAACGGTGAATTATTTAAAATTATATAAAATCAGTGTGGTCATATTGATGAATTAGATCAACAACAACAATGTTGTTCAGTCACGTCCAATCCTTTGTGACCCCAATTAGGGTCTTCTTGGCAAAGATGCTGGAGTGGTTTGCCATTTCCTTCTCTAGTTCATTTTACAGCTGAGAAAACTGAGGCAAATGGGGTTAAAGTGACTTGCCAAGGGTCATACAGCTAGGAAGTATCTGAGGCCAGATCTGAACTCACGAAGATGAGTCTTCCTAACTCCAGGTCTGGCACTTCATCCGCTGAGCCATGTGGCTGCCCTCAACAATAATAGCAACAGCAAATCAAAATGTTGACTGGAAAATAACAAAGTATTTTGGATCAATGACTCTGTCTTCACAAAATAGTTAATGGAGTTTAGTTTGGGGTTTATGGTATCATATCTCTACTGGGCCTGGAAAATTGGTCATAGCACCAAGCCTACATCTCTGGGCTGTCATCAGAAGTTTCCAGAGACTTCTTAGGAGTGAATGAGAGCACTGGGGATGCCCAATGGGCAAGCAATTTGCTGGTAGCCTGAGTTGTGGAGCCTTTGAGTGGCTTGAAGCTTGATTCATATGTTGGGACTCTGGGTGCCTGATGGTTGTAATGTGTTCCACTTGGTATGTGTCACGTCTCTAATTCCTGTGGGCCTTTAATATGGGGGATGAAGAGCAGGATATGGGTAGATAACCTTATCCCTTCTAAGTGGGTCTGTGCTTACAAGCTCTGCTTCTGTGGGTAATGGGCCACACAGCCTGTTTTGAAGACAGTCTTGGGAGAAGAAGGGAGAAGAAGGTAAAGGTGGGATGGATTGTAACTGTAGCCTTTCACTGACAAGACATCCCCCACCCTGTCTACATCCTATTCCCAAAACCAGATTTCTTGCTTGATGATTTTAAATTAATATTCTATGTGTGTCATTATTTGACAGACGGGCTCTGCATTAGAGGCTCAAATATCCATCTCAATAACTCCTTTCCAGGGAGAGGTTCCTCGCCTACTGCACAGAAGGTTGGGATAGGAAACACGTAGGGTTTGTCCATGTCGGCCAAAACCAAAAATAAAAACAGGATGTGTAGTAATCCCCGAAGGATTACTCTTCCTCATTTCAAAGAGTATATATATGTACATTCAGATTTCTGGGGTTACATTGTACCATATAATGTCCTGCACCATTGGCGTGTTTCCAATTGCTTTGCCCCATTATAATTCCACAGAGCCAAGCCCACACAAGAACCAAGCCCAACAAACACACCATATTGCACAAAGAGAATTGTTCATTGAGAAAAAAGGCAGCCTTAGACGCCTGACCCAATCATCTTATTTTTCAATCCTACCTTTCCTGGATGACATCCTCTATTCCAGATTCCTTTGGAAGCTCCTTATGTGTTATACATTATAAAGACTTCTCACAGCCATCATGTATGTACCCATTCCCCTTTATATGATCCTCATTTTCAATTCTCTAGGAACCAAGCAGTTAGGTGGCATAGTGATTAGAGTGCTAGGCTGTAATGAGGAAGATCTGAGTTTAAATGCCACCTCAGATACTTACTAACTGTGTGACCTTGGACAAGTCACTTAACCTTTAATTGAGTGTTGGACCTACAGTCAGGAAGACCTGAGTTTAAACCTCAGACAATAGTTGTACATCTCCAGGAGAGTCACTTGACCTCTCTCAGTCTCAGTTTCCTCAATGGTAAAATGAAGATAATAATAGCACCTACCTTCTAGGGTGATAGTAAGGAAAAAATGAGATAATATTGTAAAGCATTTTGTAAACCTCAAAAGGCTATTAAATGCTAGTTATTATTTTATGTCTCACAGACTTATAAAAACACTCACAGAATATTGGCATTAAGAAGATGGATTTTTGTTTCAGGGAGAACTTTGGGGTTGGTTAAGGAGCCTTATAATTTGTCTAAAGTCAGTATATTACTCTTTCCTCTCCTGTTTAATTCTGGGTCCATCTCATCCATTTGGTCCACCTGTTATACACACACATGTTATACATACACATATGCATTTTATACATCTATACACATATGTATATGCACGTAATATATAATTATGTGCATTGATAACATACATGACATATATACATGTAATATAAAATGACATAATGTAAGACATAGAATATATAATATAGAGGTATTAGTGGAGATGGAGAGGAAAAAGTAGGATTATTATCCCTAATCTCTGCACTGATCTTTTTTTTGCTTTTTTGCTCAAACCTGAGATACTTTGTTAATGTGATTTAAAAAAAAGTTCCTATTTGTCTTTACTGTAATCTCCAAAATGAATCTGGAAAAATAGTTAAGTTGAAAAGAAGACTGTAAAGGGAGAGCCTGTCATATATATATACACACACACACACACACACACACACACACACACACATATACACATATATATGTATATGTACATATGTATATACATATATACATACACACTGTCTATGTATGTATATATGTATACATTTTTAAAAAGAGAATCTTTTAGAGCGGAAATTGATCTCCAATTTATTTGAGAGCAATATATACCTATACTCACATGGATGGACAAGTTCTATAGGTTATCTGTTCAAATGTATGTTGTAATGTAGGAAATAGCCATTCCTCATCCATTTGGTTACTTTCCTTTTCCTTTGTGGATGGTTAGACCAAATGCTTCTTAATGGCTGCAGATATTATTGGATATCACCATGTCCAATAGCTACCATTTTTTTTCTTGAAGAAAGTATTTCTGATGTACAAGAGAGACAGACATAAATATAATTCAACATTTCCTGACTCCCATTCTCTAAGTGGGGGTTGGGGGTGGAGGGCAGGCATAGGTTTTTCAAGGGCAGAGAGGCATAATTATCTTGAGTGATGATAGGGAGAGAACATATCTTTCTCTCCTTCAATCTTGAGGACTGTGACTGACAAACCTCAGCTCCTAAATTTGACACTAACTTTAGTGATCCAAGAAGGGAGACTTCTTATTCCTATAGTAATAATAGGTGACTATCTATCTATCCATCTGTCCAGCCATCTATCTATCCATCTATCTATCTCTATATCACATTAATAATAAGACCTGTAATACACTATCTGATTTGATCCCCATTTTATGTAATACATCTTGGTTTGCAAAGCTCTGTACAATTGTTATTTCACTTGATCCACACAACAGCTCTGTACAATTATAATCTACATATTGCAGTTTAGGACACAGGATCAGAGGATTAAGTGATTTGCCCAAGGTCACACAGCTATTTAGTGTCTGAGATGGGATTTGAACCTGTCATTCTGACTGCAAGTCCATCACTCCATCCATCATGCCATGCTCCCTCATAAAGTCGATGCATAATTCAGACTCTTTGTGGCCATCAAGGGGCTGTAAATATGGCTGCAGAAAGTCATTAGGTCATTATCATTTCTTACAGACTGGGAGTAGAAGTCTTCTTTTCTGTCCATGGGGAACAGTGTGTGTGTGTGTGTGTGTGTGTGTGTGTGTTTGTGTGTGTATGTATGAGTGAGTGTGTATATTTTCACGTGTGCCTGTGGATGATGCTTTGCCATTGCTTTCCCAATCAGCCAGGGAAACTCCAAGCCAAATAAACATCTGAAAAGATCTGATTCTTTCATCAAATGTAGAATTTTACATAGTTCTTTAGAAGTTGTGTGAATCTTTTCTAAATGGTGATGTGCTGATAGTAGAGAGATCAGAATATCACAGAATTTTTGTTTCTAAGATCATCAGAAAAACTCACCAAGTTATTCACCTACAGGAAAGAATTGTTGCTACTGACTCCCATACTCTTCTTGGTAGTGCATTTCTTTCAGCCTTCATAAAAGTTACAATCCTTCACCCTAAGCTTACTCCACTTTCCCCTATAGTCTTCTCTCACCTCAAAAATCCTTGGTGGAATTTGTCACCTTTAGAGAGTTATGTGTGTTTATTCACCTGATGAGGCAAAATCTGCTGAGGGAGGGTGGAGATGATAGGCTTACTAGCCCTAGTCTTTCTGCTGACCCTTTCTGTACAAAACCCAAGATATTGTGTGTTATTGTGTTTTTTTTTTTTTTTAAAAAGATGTTTCTATTTTTTTCTACTGTGATCTCCAAGATACATCTGGAAAAATAGTATACTTAAACAGAAATGTTTAAGGGAGAAGTCTGTGTTAATATATATTTCAACAAAGTTTTTTGGAGAGAAAAAATGATCTCCAAATTTTTTGAGATAGTCAGCTCAGCTCTATTATATATGTGTAGGGTATAGCAGGGTATAACAAAGCTAAAGATTTCAGGCAATTTTGCCACCTTAAAGCAGGTCTGCTAGCAGTGCACAGGCTTTTAAATCCAAAGAGGATTCAGCCTGCTCACTTATTACCTTCCCCATCTTCAAAGGGACAATGTCTCTTTTTTAATCTTTTTGCTTTGCTGTGAAACCATGGGAAGTGATTGACTTTTAGAGATACTCTATGTACACAATCCAGCAGAAAAGGAACACTAGGGTACTCAGGGGCTATGAGTTCAAATTCTCATCCCTTTGTGTCACTCTTCTCTATGCTCAAATAGAATTGAAAAGGGCAGAACAAACAGTGAAGGGGTTACTGTGTGTATTGGTTTGGGGCCCCCCTCTTGTTGAGTCACAGCTGCCTGAAGTCTTTCAAGAAAAAGAAGTTCTTTCATTTCCTGCTGTTGTTGATGCTTTTTTTTTTTTAAACCCATGGCTCCCAGGATTCCACTGGATAGTGTGTTCAGAGGCAGGAGGCATCCTTGTAGTGCTATAGGCCAAGAGAATAAGTGAGCAATTAAGTGTTATGTTTGAGGTCTTGCACTGATGACTGGAGTGCCCTGGTCACCATTGTACCCAGGCAGAGGATACGGTGTGAATCCTGATGCAGGTTTTACTCAGTCTCCCCTAGCATAGAGGGTAAGAGCTAAAAGTAACTTCAGAAATCACAGTCCAACCTCTTCATTTTGAAAATGAAGAAACTCAGATCCAAAGAGGCTGAGTAAATTACCCAAGACCCCACAGCTAATTAGTGGAAGAACCAAGACTAGAAACCAGGCCTCTTTCCTCATACTAGTTGGTGTCAGCAGTCTTTGGGTGCTGGAGAAGATTCACCTAAAAATAAACCTTATATCCTGTGGGATTTGTAGATCTGTGTTGGGAAGGCAGTATGGCACGATGGCAAGGCTACTGGCTCAAGAGTAAGGTGAACTGCGTTGAAATCCTAACTCCGGCACATTACCCCTGTTACTTCAGGCAGGTGATTTATTTCCCTGGGCTTCAATTTCCTGATACCTAAGGGTTTGAAACAAATGACCTCTGAGGTCTTTAAGCTCTAGAGCTATGATCCTATAATTAAAATGCATTTGGTACCAGAACTGTGATTTGTTAGCAAAATGTTACCAATTTTCAAGGATTTATTAAGTGCTTATTATGTTTCTGGAACCATGCTAGTTTTGGGGGATATAATTAAAAAAACAAAGGACCACCTACCCTCAAGGTGCTTACATTCTAACAAGGGAAACAATATGTATGCTCTGTGTGTGTGTGTGTGTGTGTGTGTGTGTGTGTGTGCAAAATGTACAAATTAACATAAGGTAATTTTTCAGGGAATGGAGAAATACCAGTAGCTGAGGAGAGTATTTCTTTTGCTTTTTTGGTTATCTATTAATTGCTAAGTCCAGTGTCCTTTTCTCAGTCCTCATCCTTCTTGACTCTCTGCAGCATTTGACTCTGCGGAGCACCTCCATCCCTTACCAGAGGCTCCTTTCTTCCTCAGTTTTCATGACCCTTCTCTCTCCCAGTTTGCCTCCTTCTCATCTGACCACTCCTTAAATCCTTTGTTTGAGTATCATCTATGTAACACCCCCTAACTGGGATGGCCCCTGCCAAGAGTTTTTCCTGGGTCATCTTCTCTTTTTCTCAGTAGTCTCTTCAGATTTCATAGGTTTACAGATGACTCCCAGATCTATAAATCTAGTTTGACTTTCTCCCAATCTCCATTCCTATATTACCAAATGCCCACTGACTACCTCCAACCGAAATACCATAGTCATCTTAAACATGGCTCTCACCCTTCCCCCATCTCAATCTACCTCTCTGCCCTACTTCTCTATTTCTGCTAAGAGTACCACCAACCTTCTGTCTCTATGTGATAAGTTGCCAAGTGTTTCAAATCCCTCCACTTTTCTCCACTCACACAGCCATCGTCCTAGTTAAAGGCCTCGTTGACTTTCAGCTGGACTATTACAATAACCTTGTAATAGGACTCATGGTTTCTAGTCTTTCCCCTTTTCAATCTATCACTCACACAGCTGTCAAAATAATCTTCCTAAGTTCGCAAAACTATGTCCCTCATTTTCTCAAGAACCCCCAATGGCTCCTTCTAGCATAAAATAGAGACAGACTATTCAGCTCAGTCTTTCCAGTCTTCTACTCTCGGACTCTGTCCTGTTTTCTTGGCTTATTTCACCTTTCTTCTTCACGCACTGCATATTCTCTTCCAAATAGCCTCCTTGTTGTCCACCCTGCCCCTCCCTAATTCCATCTTTTGCCTCTGTGCCTTAGTGTAGTGCCTGGCACATAGTGGGTGCTTAATAAGTAAAAATTGGTTGACTTTGGATAGGCTGAAATCTCTTAAACAGACTGTGAACCCTTTGAGAATACAGACTGTCTCTAATGGTCTATTGTATCCCCTAGGGACATGCTTAACACAGTGCCTGGCTCATGGTAGGTGCTTAGTAAATGTTTATTAACTGATAACTCCCTCCTAACGTCCCCCTTATAGAATTCTTCGGATATTTAAAAAACATGGCTATGCCAATTCTTATGGGAAGACATTACTAATCCCTCTTGTTAGTCTCTCTCTCTCTCTCTCTCTCTCTCTCTCTCTCTCTCTCCCTCTCTCCCTCCCTTCCTCCCTCCCTCTCCCTCCCTCCTCTCTTGCCCCCTCCCCCTCCCTCTGTCTCCTATCTCTCTCTTTTCTTCCTTCCTTCCTTCCTCTTCTTTTTCTCCTCCTCCTCCTCTCTCCTCCTCTATTCCTCCTCCTTCTCTTCCTTTTTCTACTCTTTCTCTCTCTCTCACTCCTCCTCTTTCCCTCCCTCCCTTCCCTTTCTAAAATTATCATGTATCTACTGTTGAGTTTATATATCGTATCCCTTTGTAAGATGTAAATCCCTTGAGGACAGGGAGCATTTGTTTTGTTTTTGTATCTCCATTGCTTAGCATGGTGTCTTGAACTTAGGAACAAGAAAAGAAATGGAACCTCTGATTTAATTAGTATAGGGAAGTTTCAGATTCAGAAATTCCTTCTTTCAATGTAGGTAGACACCTTCTCTACAGTTTGTTGTCTTAGAATTGCTTAGGGCATGGGGCAGCGAGGTAGCACGGTGGATAGAGCACCGGCCCTGAAGTCAGGAGGACCTGAGTTCAAATCTGGCCTCAGACCAAACACTTGACACTCACTAGCTGTGTAACCCTGGGCAAGTCACTTAACCCCAATTGCCTAAAAATAAAAATAAAATAAAAAAAAAAGAATTGCTTAGGGCACCAAAAGGTTAAGTGACTAGTCCAGGATCACATGGTCAGTATGTGTCAAAGGAGGGAACTTAAACCCAGGTCTTCTTGGCTCTGAGGTCCTGACCATTATGTTATGCTGCCTTTGTACTTAGTAGGTGCTTAATAAATGCTTGTTGGATTGGAGAGAGATATATTGATAACAGATTGAAAGACAGACATACAAAGATAGGCAGACAGACTGGGTTAGGAAAATTTTGGAGATGGGAGAGGAAGGAATAGATAGATCTACTTGGGATATCAGGAGACTGCTTAGTATCCAGCCTGGACTGAGGAAGGTATGACCCAAAGAAAACAGACAGAAAAGACTTGGCTTCCTCAGAAAGAGGAAGGAGACACTCATTATTGTTCAGGTAATTTCAGAAGTAACAGTTTCAATCTGGAAGTAATGGTTGAACCAGAGATATCCAAAGATTGGGTCCAAAGGCATGAGTTAGCAGAAATGTGAGTTAAACCTAGCCTTCTGGAGTTAGATTTAATGACTTAATCTAAATCTAGTTGGATTTATTACAAAAATCCAGATCTCTGTAGCTTAATTAATTATTAATAATAACAATAACAATAAGTAGCATTTGCATTGTGTTTTGAAGTTTGCAAAGCTTTAATTTTATCCTTCCAATAAGAGGTAGATTCTATTATTATCTCCATTTTACAAATAGGGAAACTGAGGCAGACAGAGGTTAAGTGACTTGCCTATGGTCACATAGCTAAAAAAACACCTACCATGAAATTTGACCTCAGGTCTTCCTGATTCTAGGCCCAGTGCCCTATCTGCAGTGCCACCTAGTTACTGTTATATATGATCAAATCTGAGAATTACATTCATTACTGAAAAGTAGTTTATACTTTAAATACTTGAACATGTCAATTTGGAGAGATACAGTCCAGGGAGAGAACTACAGGAAAAGTGAATGATAGAGGGAGGCTATGATCCAAGAATATGTCTTTAGAAGAGATACCTTCCTCCTGTAAATATTCTCCATTCTCTTGTTTTGAAGAGTAATGGCAAAGCCTCATTTAGGTGGCTTTCAAGAGAGTAGAAATTTAGAACAGAAGTTGAATCAGGAAAAAAAAAATCACAAAGGCTTTTGTTTATTCGTCAATTCATTGTTTATTCATCAATTCAGCTCTCAAATTTTTGCACTGATAGAGAGAAAAGGCATAGAAAATACCATATTTCCTTCATTACATTAAAAGATCTGGGGTTTTATAGTGTGGGTACTCTTTCAACAGATAAAAATTAGAACCCTTTTGTAGCTTAGTAGATGATTTTTTGAGCTGCTTTGGACAAAATAATTCATTCTTTGAGAGATGAACCTCTTGTGTACCTAGCTAAATATGTCATTGGACAAGAAGTAGAAAAATCTGTTGGTAGGCCTGCAATTGAACACTTTCAGTCTTGGCAGGACGTATCTGTGGTTTTGTTCCACTGTCAGAACCTGGACTCAAGATCATTCTATTCCTTAGTTGGGTGTGAACTTTGCCCTCTGGCTCCAGCCTATCTGTCTAGGCTTATTTGACATTACTCCCCTTCACATACTCTGAAAAAATTTTTAAAAAGGCCTACTTCTGATATTTTATCTCCCAGTGGAAGGCCTTCGCCCGACCCTGAAATCCACACCTTTCTCACTTCTGCCATTTTAGCTCGTGTATTACCTTCTATGGAAGATCTTTGCTGATGAATCTAATTGGTAGTACACTTCCTCCAAATATCATGCACACACTTTTCTGTTTACCTGATGTAATTCCCTAAGTAGAATCTATGTTACTTTGGAATAGGAACAGTTTTTCATTTTGTTTTTTGTATCTCTTAAAACTAGGATGGGGTCTTGAACGTGGTAGACAGGTGCTTAATACATTCTTGTAGGATTTAATTGGATTAGCGTATGACTTTATTAGAGCAGACAACAAATCCAAAAATTATTGAAATGTAGTCATGGAATACAGTCAGAGACATACTCAGACCACTTACTACTTGACTTATTCTCCATACCTAAACCCTTTCTGACTTGGGTTTGCTACTATAGATTTAGAAACTGAATGAGAAGGAATCTGGGTCACTGTATCTTATCTGAAAAGAGGGTAACACATTTACAAACAAGCTAGAGCTTACTGGAGATTACATACACTAAAACCCTCTTAAGGAATTCACACTCTGAGAATTTTCTCATAGGAGATGTGTGCAATTTTGGATTCTAACTATGTCTATCATTTGCATTTTTGTTCTTTGGATCAGTCAATCAGCAAACATATATTAAGTGCCTTTTATTATTGTTATTCAGTCATTTCAGTCACATCCAAATCTTTCAGTCATGTCTGACTCTTTGTGACCCAATTTGGGGTTTTCTTGGCAAAGATACTAGAGTGGTTTGTCATTTCCTTCTCTCCAGCCCATTTTGCAGATAAGGAAACTGAAGCAAATAGGGTTAATTGACTGGGCTAGGATCACAAAGCTAGCAAGTATCTGAGGCTGGATTTGAATGCAACTCTTCCTGACTAGCTACCCCACCACCTAGCTCCTTATATTTAGTACCTACTACGGGCCAAACACTGTGCCACACGCTGGGAATACATAAGGGGAAAAAAGTGGTTCCTACTCTCAGGGAGCTTATGTTCTGTCAGGAGAAGTGACATGCATGCATGTAATCTGATATTTGGGCAGGTGTCAGAAAAGACCTTATATGGGATTGAACTGATCTGTGAAGAAAGCTAGTAATTCTAAGAAGTAGAAATGAGGGGAGAGTGAACCTTCCAGGAATGTTGGGAAGCCCGTGCAAAGGTTCAAAGATGAGAGATGTAGGGGCAGCTAGGTGGTGCGGTGGATAGAGCACTGGCCCTGACGTCAGGAGGACCTGAGTTCAAATCTGGCCTTAGACCAAACACTTGACGCTTACTAGCTGTGTGACACTGAGCAAGTCACTTAACCGCAATTACCTAAAAAAAAAAAAAAGAAAGAAAAAGATGAGAACTGTTGTATTGTATATAAGGAAGAGCAAGTAGGACAATTTGGGCTGGAACCTAGAGTCACTGAAAGGAACATACTATAGGCCTGGAAAGGTGGGCTGAAGCCAGATTATGAAGGTCTTTGAATGCCAAACAAAAAAGTTTGCATTTTGTCCTAGAGGCAATTGAGAACCTCTAATGCTCCCTTTGGGGCTGGACTGGGAGGTGAGAGGTTAACATGGTCAGACTTATGCTTTAGGAATATTACTCACTCCCCTTTCTCTCTGCACATGTGCTTGGTTTCAACTCTATGGAACCCTGATCTAAGTACTTCATGGTGGGTCCCCCTCTCCCCTCTCAGCCCTACCAAGCTTCTTTTCTTGTGTTGTCTTCCCCCATCAGACTATAAGCTTCTTGAGGGTAGGGACTGCCTTTTTTTTCTTATTTTATTCTTAGTGCCTGGCACATGATAGGTGCTTAATAAATGTTTATGGAATTGAATCAAACTTAAGGAATATCATGTCCAAGAAGTCTTTCCTGGTCCCTTAAGTCATTTTGAAAGATCTCTTTAGACAAATGTTACCAAAATTATCTATCTAGCTAATGTTTATTTTTGGATGCCCTACACCAGGATTTCACAAGATAATTTTAGGCATAATATATATTAATTGAATCCATAAATAGGCCATTTATGAGTTGGGTACAATAGCCAGACTATATTACAACATGGACAGAGTTTGGATTGTTTATGAAAGTAAACCACAAAAGACATATATACTAATATACCATGGGTAAAGCTGTGAATTATTATGACTATTCTATAAAGTAAGTTGGAATTATACTAAGAAATTGATTAAAATGACCATATCTTTTGACTTAATGATACCACAGCTAGGCACATATACACATATACATACTTATATATACATATACACATACATACATGGATATACATTATATATATGCATATACCCTATGGAGATCAAAGGTAGAAAAAAGGTTCCATATACATCAAAATATTTATAGAAGCTCTTTATAGAAGTAGTAGCAAAGAACTGGAAATGGCTATGAATTGGGGAATGGCTAAACAAATAATGGTACATGAATGTAATAGAATATATAAAAACTATGACATAATAAGTAAAGAATGTGGAAAATTCAAGGAAGCATGGAGGGACATATGAAATGATGTGGAACCAGGAAAACAGTATATACAAGTACAAGAATGTAAACAGAAACTTTTTTTTGTTGTTGAGTTGTTTTAATTGTGTTTGACTCTTTATGTTCCAATTTGGGGTTTTCTTGGCAAAGATACTGGAGTGCTTTGCTATTTTCTTCTCCAGCTCATTTTACAGATGAGGAAACTGAGGCAAACAGGGTTCAATGACTTGCCCAGGGTCACACAGCTAGTACAAGTGTCTGAGATTGGATTTGAACTTAGGTCCAGGCCTGATGCTCTAGCTGCTGCACCACCTAGCTGCCCAGAAACAATAACAACACCATAATCAAAACTGAATACTATGTGATTATAATGACTCAGCTTGGCCCCAAAGGAGATGATAATTCACCTTCTCCCATTCTTTATAGAGGTAGGAAGAATATATGTGGAATACTGAATATACTGTCAGACTTAGTTGACGTATTTGTTAGTTTCACTGATTTTTTTCCTTTTTTTCTTTTTTTTTTTTGTTCCCGTCATAAAGGGATAATTCTCTGGGATATAGAAAATAGGGTAGAGACATGTGGGAAAAGGAAGGAGGAAGATGATTAAAAAACAAAATATATCAATACAATTGTTCTGTTTTATCTTAAAGAAAACCACAAAGTAGAGTTTGGGGCTATAGTATCTCACTTGTTAGCTTTTCTTTTGCAGATTTTTTTTGGGTAGAAAGTACCATATGGGAAAAAAGAGAGATGATGAAAACTGGGAAGTACTAATTGGGAATGATGATCAGTGGGCATGGAAGGTATTTCTTATCCCAGTTTGTGCTTTTCCCTAGTAGATGTTGGCTCTTGTAAACCTTGGGACAGCCCTTTGCGGGTTGGTGTTGGGAAGAGGATGGCTATCCATCACCCACGTTTTCTAATAGAGCTCCATCTGGGAATATAGTAGGACGTGGGGTTTCCTTTATCTCACTGGGCCAGTGTTGTGCCAACTGGCAGTGGGCACACTTGTGTGACAATAGTGAGATTAGTAACATCACTTTAATTGACTGAGGAATGTATTTTTGCTTCAATTGGCAAAACTGTAGGAAGCATTCACCAAAAACAAAAAAAAAAGAGAGAGAGAGAGAAAGAGAGAAATTTGACAATTTTGCTAGAAGGATAATTCAGCCTTCATTTGAGATCTGGTATAGAATTTCTCTGTGGATGACTGGGTCTGGATATTGTTTTAAAATTGGAATGGGTTCTAGTCTTTGCTCTACTGCTAAATCTCTGAACAACTGATGGTAAGCAAACTGTATCACTCATCCATTCTTCTACTTTCCTATCAATAAAAAGGAATATATTTCTTTGAAATAACTCTGATTAGAAAGAGAGAAAAGAACATCTAGTGGGTAGGAAGCTGTGGAATTTAAGAGCCGGTTTCTCTATGCCTGGCTCACTGAGTAGAATTTATTTGCTATGTGTATGGGTGCCTTAGTTTTCTAGCTATTAAAAATGGGTGTAAAATTTGCCACTTACCCACCTGTCAGCGATGGTGTGAGAATAAATGAGAATGTCTGAGTTGTATTTCTGCTCCTTGGAAAAAAGGTGCTATATAAATACAAAGTGTTATTTCATTACAAAAAATACTTGTATGATAACAGCATATGTTAAACTAAATTTCCTTGACCAATTTTTAAAAATACATTTTGATGTTACAATATGGTTATGTTTATGGTTAGTATGTGTGTATCCTACTCTCTGTCTTCTATTTTCTCACTAATATGTGGTGATACATATCAAACATTTAGGAAAAATACAACTCCTTTAGATCTCCTATGGGAGTGTGCAGCTACGCTAAACCATGGATACTTTTCACATGTTGATGTCAATAGTATGAAAAAAAAAGGGTAGCTATCTATGGAGCAATATAAGATGAAACATACAGTTGGGTGAATCATCTCCCATTTACCTTGTTAAACTGGTTACGATCATGATAAGGTACACAGACAATCAATTCTAAGATATGTATATTCCTCATCCCTTGTCTTCATAATTGCTGATGTTTGGGGGTATTGCACTCTTGTCTGTGTGCGAAAGAAAGAAGACAAAAAAGCCTGGCTGGCAGACCTCCCTACATTGTGTATGCACATTGGCTCAAACCCATAGTTTTACCACTTCACAGATTATCCTATGCCTTTGCTTAAAATGAGTCACTGTGTCTAATTGCCGCGCGTTATGTTGGTTGGTTTGAAGTATACTTAAGGTAGATTGCAATGTGTTCCAAATTGGAACATCCTAAAAACAGCCTCTATGTGTATTATGCTGATTCAGGCTCCGTGGTTGTTAATCTATAGAGCCAGGAACAGAAAGAGGGTAAGATTTTGTCAAACAAAAAAGCATTGTATTTTACGAAGGCAAAGGAAGAGTGTTTTTTGCCTATGCTTGCATGACACTGAACCAACTGGCCATTTCTTGTCAAACAACAATGAAAAGAATTAGTCAAACTGGTTGGTACACTGAATTGACCTGGGAAAAAAGGATTTATCCCATTAAGCTGTGCTGGGTGGTTATAGACTTTCTCTACTGAGAGCTAATTTGTACAAGTCAAGATTCTGTGACCTCCCATGACCTGTTATTGTAAGGGTCTCCTAGCCTCTGAAGTCAGTATTCCTTAGGGAAGGTAGGATGGTGCTGAAGGTGTTGTCAAGGGCATAACTGTTGTTGATCTCATGATGCTGAGTCCTTGCTGTCAAATCCCTTTGGTCAGTCAACTAACATCTATTAAGTGCCTACTGTGTGTAAGGGACTGTGCTAATCACTGGGGAGGTCTGTGTCTTACATATGTAAATTCCCTGAGGCAGGAACTGTTTAGTTTTTGTCTTCTCTCAGTATCCTTAGTGACTGGCACATGGTGCCTAATAAATACATATTGATTGATTGATTGGATATTGGACAGGTTGGCAAGATGAAAGGCACACAAGATTTCCCCAGGGATGTGCATAGCACAGGGGGAAGATCCCCACAGACGGACCCAGGGCAAGACGATCAGCAGCACTGCAACCTTTTCAATGCATCGCCTTGTTCTTCATGCTGTGTATATTCTATCTCAATGGATCCTCACAATAGCCTTTTGTGGTAGGTGCTAGAGGTATTCTTATCACCATTTTGCCGATGAGTAAGCTGGCTTTAGACAGATTAAGTGACTTGCTCATGATTGCAGATCTAGTAAGCATCAGAGGCAAGATACACATTCAGATCTCTCCTAACTTCAAGCTCAGTGCCATTTCCATTATACCACACTTTCTCTTGAATATTACAAAGCTCTAAAACATGATTATGATTGCTAGGCTCATAGAACAACTGTGATCATCCTGTTTCTCTCTTCAAGGGCTGGCTATTGGCAGCACCAGAGTGGATTGCTTAGGCTTTTTTGACTTTCACCCTTGCTTTTCTGTGCCTATAGATCAGATACCTTATTTTTCTTCTTTCTTTCTCTTTCTTTCTTTCTTTCTTCCTTCCTTCCTTCCTTCCTTCCTTCCTTCCTTCCTTCCTTCCTTCCTTTCTTCCTTTCTTTCTTTGTTTCTTTGTTTCTTTCTTTCTTTCTTTGTTTCTTTGTTTCTTTGTTTCTTTGTTTCTTTCTTTGTTTCTTTGTTTCTTTGTTTCTTTGTTTCTTTCTTTCTTTCTTTCTTTCTTTCTTTCTTTCTTTCTTTCTTTCTTTCTTTCTTTCTTTCTTTCTTTCTTTCTTTCTTTCTTTCTTCTTCCTCCCTTCCATCTCTTCCTTCCTCCCTTCCTTCCATCCCTTCCTTCCTCCCTTCCTTCCTTCCTCCTTCCCTTCCTTCCTTCCATCCTTCCTTCCTTCCTTTCCTGTGTTCTACTGAAATCAAACCTCATTAGAACCATAAATGAACCCTATAAGGCAATAATAATAATCAAAGACAGATGTATTTTAAGTTTTCTAAATTGCTTTGCATATGCTTGCTAATTTGGGCCTTATAGCAACTCTGTGCAGTAGATGGGGGGGGTTGGGGTGCTCCTAGATGCACAGAGGTACCCCAAGATGGCAGGAAAAAGCCCAAATCACGGTGCAGATCTGCCTAAAAGAATTTGACCCAGATCTTCTTCCAGCCAGAGGAAAAATTTATTAAAAATAAAGCATATAAAGCATATAGGCCAGGTCGTGCCTGTGAGGACAGGCGGGCTGAGTCTCAGCTTCTAGGGTGAGAGGTTCTTAGCATCAGAATAGGGGTAAAGATGAATCTTGAGTACAGAAAGATTGGGGGGAGGGATCTTAGGAGTGGCCAAGTAGTTTAGGGTAATGGGAGGAGGGGTCTAAGGAAATCTAGATGGGAGTGGCCACCCCGGACCTCCTGGCACCTAGCTAGGATTAAGGGTAAGAAATGGCCAAAGGCCACAGGAAGGTGAAACAATGGGAAAGCCAGTTGATGGGGGAGGTGGTTGGAAAAAGAAAGGGTTCAGGTGAGAATTTCCAAATGTCTGAGGGATTTGAACAGACAATGAGAATAGATAATGAAGGGAACTGGAAGGGGGAGTTTGCTTTTAAAGGGAAATAAAAGCAGTTTCTGAAACTTTAAAGTTTTCCTGGGACCGGCAAACAAACTGAAGCCAGGTTCTTTTTAGGGCCAGAGAAGAAAGATGCATTTGAATAAGCTTCCAAATTGAGAGAGATAAAGTGAGTCTACAAGGAATCTAAAAGTTTTAAGGTTTTTCTGGGAACTATAAACAAGGAGCCAAATTCCTTTTGGCGAAAAGGGGTACAGGTAAATCTCTTCATAGATACTATACAATATGATTTTTCCCATTTTACAGATGAGGGAATTGAGGCTTAGACAAGTTAAGTGACTTGTCCATGGCCACATATAAAGTGTCAGAGGTGGGATTTGAACCCATCTTCTTGATACCAAAATACCATCTTCTTGATTAGCTTAGCTCTGCCACCAAGTGGGTGGGTTTCTATGTCTTCTAGTGTTTTCATTAGAACAAATGCAGTCAGAAATCTTATATAAAATTCAAGTATGACATTTAAAAGAAGATATAAAGTAATATTGTTTTATATCACATAGACTTTCTTGAATCTAAATGTGAATTTCAGGGTGGGTTTTTTATGATTTGGGAAGTGGGGTCAGAGTAGAAATAGGGATAGGAGTGACAGATGAAAAACAGGATAAAATAAAGTTATAGAATGACCTAATGTTTTGGACTTCTTGTTTTATAATAAACTAAACTCATCAGTTCATATTTAAGCAAATATTAATCTTGATGTCATTTTTAATGCAGCACTCTGATACTTACATTTTAAATCCTTGAGAAGCAATATCCTAAAGCTGAAACAGGTAGATTTATGATTAAATGGAAAATGACTCTTTGATCTGTAAAAATAAGATGAGACACTGTTCACATTCCAGAGAATAAAGTATTTTTTTACCCTTTGAAAAAATGAGAGTGGGAGGTGCCTCAAAAGATTCTGGTACTTCCAAGCTTTTGGTAAGAATTAAAACACTTTTGAAATATAAATTCTGGCAATATGTACCCATGTTTCTAATCTAGAAAATGGACATTTTTGGAAAGGCAGCTAGCATTAGTAAATTAGATATTTTCTTCCTAAGAATTTGGCAAACAAAAAATGCTTTGTTTTCAAACTGTCACACTAGGGTTACATTTTAACACACAGAAAGGGTCCATTTGCATAAAACTAGGGGAACTTTTTAATGGATTTTCTGCAATTACTGAAAAGGCTATGGGGTCAATCTCTTTTCTCACCGTACTTTAATTTTGTTTCATACTTCTTTGTCCTATGGGAGGGTACTTATCATCAACTACATGTAGAAAGGAATAGGTGTGAATTCCACTGTCAATGCTTAAATGTTACTGAAATTTCAGAAAAGTGCCAAAATACCTTTTGAAGGTGTGTGCTTTTTTTTTTTTTGTTATTGTTATTGCTGGGTTGGTTTTTTTATTTTTTTTTTAAGCAGAAAGCTTGTTTGAGTGATCTGAAGAGTTCAGGGAAATTTTTTTTTTTGGTAAAGCCTAGAAAAGAGGTATTTTCTATTCCTAAAATATTAAGTAGTAAATGAATAGAGATTTAAAAAAAATACATTCAAGCCTATAGTTGCAAAAACACAACATGAAACAATCATTCATTTTGTTTGCTTTGATGATTTTTAAAATATGAAATGATCCAAAATCCACTTTATAAAAAGATATCAATGAACATCTGTTAGGTATTGATTAACTGTACAAAAATATGTTTGCAATTAACTCCTGAAAAGAGAAGCACAGATAGAAGATGCTTTCTTACTTCCTCATGACCTAATTGATGTAACTGCCCTTCCCATTGGTGCAGATCACAACCAGCTAATACCTTATCATCCTGTAAAACTCTTGATGCTATCTTCTTATAACATTAACATGACCTTGTATCATTTCAGCTATTCATCTGTTATCCTTCACTCTCACATGACCAGCCGACCTCCTTTTTCTATCATGAACCTCCTGTAGAAGTCTTTTATGTCACTTCTTGTATTCAACTACTCCTTGGGTATATGCTACGGTCTATTGCTGCCCATCATCTGTCTCTTCATTACCCTGTAAAATGCCTGAAATTTGGATTTCTTGGAGATGGTAGGATACTATAATTTCTACCTATAAATTCTTAATGCAAGGTTATTATTATTAAAAAAAAAAGATGGACTTTTCTTTCAGGGAGAAACTTGGTATCATTGAAAGCACTGAATTTTCTAAATGCACTCTAGCCCTGTTTCTTTTTCCTATTCAATTCAGGTCCCAGTTCATTGTTCAGCTGTAGTCTATTAAAGATATATACATATATGTCTATAAGCATAGGCATATTTACACACATATGCATATGATAATAATACCATCCAAGATTTTTCCCATTCATTTGGTATCTTTCCTATTTTCAAATAGAAAAATCAATCCCTCAATCCCTTCAAAATTTTGTCACCTTCAACATAAATTTTTTTTCTGAGTATACTTGACCCAGGATAGTTACTTTTTCCATTTTTGTCTTCTTTAGTTACCCTTGGTAGTTCCTCATAAACCACATCAATGAAGGAAATGTTATAGTCCAAATGTCACAGATCCATTGTCATGGATGAAGAAAATAGTCATAGAAAGATTGAGAAATATATTCTATTTTTTGATGTTTGTTTGCTGTACTTTGGGTTTCATTGTTAGATACTTGAGATGGTCTGGTCCCAAGAGACAGAACTGAAATGGGTGGAAATGGAGAAGGGGCAGACTAAGGCATGATGTAAAGAAATATTTTCTAAATGTTAGTGCTTTCTAAAGATGGGATTAATGTGTTTCTCTTCTCTGGTGATCTTCAAAAAAAGAATGATGACTTTGACATGTTGTGGATGGGATTCATGATTAGGGATGGGTTGGGCTAGATACCTCCTGAGGTCCTTTCCATTTCTCCTTTCATCCACATACAAAGTGAAAGGTTTTTCTAGATTGAGTAGAGCTAATGTGGTGGTCAAGTTGATGGGGTATCATTCAGCTTCAGAAGCCGAGACGTTTGCCCTTTTCTCCAGAAGGAATTCGGCTCCCATTTGTTTACAGACCCCAGAAGACCCTTAAACTTTTTTTACTCTGGTCTAACTCCCCTTATCTCCCTTTGAAAGCCCTAGCCCCACCTGATCCTTTCAAACTTCTACCTTCCAGTTCCCTTCATTATCTATTCCCATTGTTTATTCAATCTCTCAGACCTTTCAATCAGAATTCTCACCCAGACCCTTTTCCCAACCACCCCTCCTTCCTCTGGCCACCCAAAGTTACTTTAGTGTATATAAGATCCACCCTGGCCCCCATTCAAACGCTGAGCTTTTCTCATGCCCAAAAGGCTGAGACTCTCATGCCCGCTTGTCCCTACGGTCGTCACTAATGTTCAGATTTCTTAAGAGTCTGGACTATATGTTTTATCTCTAATAAACTTTTTCTCCGGCTAGAAGAAGATTTGAGTTGAATTCTTTCAGGCAAGGCCTACATCGTGATCTTGGGGTCTGAGCACCCCAAAACCTCTAGACCTCTTCAAATTTAGTTTTCAAAGTCTCAAAAACTTTAGCCTGGTCAGGACCCCACTCTAGAGGGAGTGAGTCAGGGCCTTGGGTAGAGTCATAAAGGGCAAGGAGGTTACATTTGAATGGGGAAGACAACATAAAAGTATACATCCAATTGATAAAAAGTTAACACAAGGTAGTTTTTAGACGGATACTAGCAGCTGAATGAATCAGAATCACATATAAGATGTTACTTGAGCTAAGTCTTGGAGGAAGTCAGAGATTCTAAGAGATGAAGGTAAGAAGGGAGTACATTCTAAGCATAGGAGAGAGCAAATGCATGGAGATAGGAAATGTTAAAGTTAAGTTATAAAATCAGGTATCATCCAGATGGGATTTATTTAGCAGTGAATGCAGTTGCAAAACAAATCAGTTTTAGGGCTCTCGTTAACCAAAACCCAAAAACTTTGGTTTTTATGTAGTTAATATACAGTTTGGAGGGAATGAAAAACAGGATGAAAAGGTTAAGAAATCTGGTTTCTTATTTGAGGAAGAGAACTGGAAACAACAAAGTGAGGATAAGGATTGGCTTGAGGGGATAGGAGACACTCTGGAGACACTGAGGAGAAAAGGAAAAATGGGTAGTTTTGTAACATTTTTTAGGTCATGTGACACTTACAGAGACGGGGAGGGAAGTAATTTTGTGACTTCTCCAAACTCTGGTGACTTTGAGGTTTAACTTCACAAAATGGTGGAAAAAGGCAAAATGGAGTCACTAATATGCTATTTTAATATTACATCCTAGAGGTAGTAGGAAGCCACTGAGATTTATTGAATAGAGGAGAGGCATGGCAGTTACGTGGAGCAGTGGATAGAGGTCCTGGAGTCAAGAAGACCTGAGTTCAAATATGACCTCACACACTCACTAACTGCGAGACCCTGGGCAAGTCACTTAACCCTATTTGCCTCAGTTTTCTCATAATAAGGAATGTAAAATGAGCTGGAGAAGGAAATGGCAAATTGCTTCAGTATGTTTGCTAAGGAAACACTAAATGGGGTTGTGAAGAGTCAGACATGACTGAAAAACAACTGAACAATAACAACAAATGGTTAGAACAGTATTTCAGGAAAATCCCCTTTGGTGGCTATGTGGAGGATGGATTGTAGAGGCAGGAGATTTGAGACAAGGAAACCAATCAAGAGGCTACTGTAGTTTGGGTTGGAGGAATGGATCTAGGGAGAAAGAATAGATCTCTTGGAAAATTTAAGATCTAGGAGGTTTCTGTGTATGTGGTAGTAGAAAACAAGGAAGATCCAAGCACTTTAAGTATATGTCATCCTATTGCTGACTCATGCTGAATGTGTAGTCCTCTGGACTAGTGGTCATCAAGCTTCTTTGATCATATGACTTTATCAGTAAAAAAAAAAAAAATTAGCATGTCCCCCAAATGGATTTATTTCTTTATTTATAACATATATACTTGTGTAATGAGGGTCATCCCATGGGACATTTTCAGAGTTACTCTTTCTGGTTCTGGTTTACCAAATAGAAGTTTAGGGTCACATCCATCCACTGTGACTCAATTCTGAACAACTTGTGCTTTGAGATGATCTTACTACTGAGCAGAAAGAGTTGCTGACTCAGTGGATATTCATAAGGAAGTGTCCTCATCTTTCAGACATTCTTCACTTCCAGTTGATTATCCTGTTCCCCATCCTCACTGCTTACTCCTTTGGTCCCACCCCTCTCAACTGATTCTCCCCTGTCCAAAATCCCACTCAAGATCTACACACCCCTTCTATTGGGCTCTCTGGAATACCCGTACCATAGATAATATACTTGCTTTTATCTTAAATATTTTCCTTTCTCATTCCTTCTATCTTCTTGTACCCACTGAGAGCTTGCTCCCTTTTGTTAAAACAGCTTCCTTGGTCATCCTTTCCAGCATTAGTTGCACTGCCAATCATTCCCCTTGACTAGTCACTGGTCATGATTGGGGAGTCATAATAATCCTTGCACCCCTTTGCCACTTTCAGGATTTCCTTCTACCAGTATCACTCTCTTCCTGTGAGGTTCACTTATTCTAAATTGAATACTCGAAAGATTTTGGTAGCTTTTATCTATTGCCCTGCTAGATATTTTCCTTCTTTTCTTAATGGGGTCAGTGTCAGGCTCACAGTCTTTCTTTTCCTCCCCATCTCTTGCTTTCATACTAAGGAACTTTACTATACATATTGATACTTCTTCCAACACCCTAACCTACTTCAACTTTCTTATTTCTCTTAACCTACTTCTCCATCCCACCTCAGCCATACACAGTGATGGTTATAACCTTGCTCTTGTCACTAACCCCCAAGTGTTCTACTTCCATGTCCATGAACTCTGAGATTCCTTTATTTGATCATAATCTTTTATCATTCAATTTTCCTCTTTTTCTTACAACCCCTAACTCTGTTCTTTACCTTCATCATAACTTCAAGTAGCTCCACCCCTGGACATAATCCCAGCATTTGGTATACTCTCTTCCCTTCCTCATCTTGACCCCTTGGTGAACCAATTGAACTCTATACTATTCTCTTCTCTCTCAAGTTCTTTGCCCCCTTATCCTGTTGCCTATCTTGCCCCATGAAGCCCTAGCCTTGTATTACTCCCAGCAATTGCTGCCTTTGCTTCTATTCATGTACTACTGAAGGAAGCAGGGGGAAAAAAATCACAAAACTTTGCTGAATGGTCCACTACAAATGTATGTTGCATAATCTCTGCTGGGCTCCCACTGTGTCAAGGAAATCCTTTTATACTTCCTTTATCAATTCACTATCCCACTCCAGTAGTGGCTTTTCCAAACAATTCCTCCTCATACCTCCTGTGCCTTCCCTTTGACCTCCCCATTCATCTGAGAATTTGGCTTCATATTCACTAAAAAAAAATCAAGGTCATTCATCAAAGCTTCCTCTTCTCCCCTCCTCATCTCATATCACCTATATGCCTTTCTCCATTATCTCCTTCACTGATGTCTCACATGAAGAGGAGGTCTTTTCTTTGCTAAAGCTAACCCCTCTATATGTACAAATGATCCCATTTCATCTAATCCTCTTTAGCAGATCTCTACAATTCCTGGCACATGATAGGTGATTAATAAATATTTCATGACTTGTCATGTTGATTTAGCCACTTCCTGAAAAGGGGGGGAGGGAGGCGTGATTTGCCCTCTTCCTGATCCTTGCTACCATGTGGCTGTGAGCACATCTGGTCTAAGTGGATTGTGTGTGTGTGTGTGTGTGTGTGTGTGTGTGTTTCTTTTCTGTTTGAAAATGAAGTAGTATCTATCCTGAGATGGATATGTCCAGGCTTAGAGGTGACTTTGGGAATCCGGGAGGAATGGTAGTCATACCCAGGGTCTCATTAGGTTGGAGCTGACTAGCAGCAAGGCCAGGGTGGGGGTGGTGAGTCCTGAGCAACTGTTTCCAACATTATTGAAGAATATGACCACAAACGAGTTTTGGTCCAAACCTGGTGGTTTTACCTAATCAAGAGTCCTACAAATTGCTTTTACTCTCAGATGAGGTTTGCATCGGACTCTTGAGAGAATACAATACTAGCTATTACTAAATCCTGTTTGAAGTTGTTCTCTTAACACGTTTTGTGTCTTCTGTGCCAGTTAGCATTTCTTTAGTGTGTAAGAAATAAATACTTTTCCTATAACTCATTTACATTATACATTGAGTACTTTCCTACTACTCTTTAGAGGGACCCAGACAGAAGCCAAAACCTAAGCTTTAAATAATTTGTCCCTTGGGCCCTGGGTGGGAGGTTTAATGAGCTGAACAGTGTGAGAAAAGGCTGCCTAAGCCCTGTCATTAGAGCCCAGGGTCCCCTAGGACTAAACCTCATAGAATTCACTTGCATGGGTCTATAGCATAAGTACCATTTAGAGAGAGGGAGTGGGTGCAGTGCCCCAGCCCAATGGGCAAAGCAGAGGTAGATTTTTTATGATATATGCATGCTACTATTCTAATAATTATATGCATCATAAAACTTACACAAAAATAGAGAATTTAAAAAAAAGAAATAAAAAATAATATTATATCTTAGAGTCAATAGAGAGCATTGGAATATATTGAGTAGGGGAATGACATAGTTACACATTTTAGTAAAATCACTTTGGCAGCTGTGTAGAGGATAATCGGAAAAAGGAGAGATTTGAGGTAAGGAGACCAATTAAGAGGCTATTGCTATATGATCTAGGATAGAGGTGATAGGGCTTGAACTAGGTTAGTAGCTTTGTAAGTAGAGAGAAAGGAGTATATGTGAGAAATATGAAAGTAGGAAGAGCATTTGGCAACTAATTGGATGAGGAAAATAAGGCACAATGAGGACTTGAACATGACAGTGAAGTTGTGGACTTTGGGGTATGGGACTGATAGTTATGTCCTCCACAGTAAGAAGGAAGTTTTGACAAAGGATGGGTTTGATGGGAAAGTTAATGTAATGAGATCCATGATGCAGAGTATAACCCATGCATCCCTATTCATCGTGTGTGACTCACTACATCCCACCCAAAACAGAAAGAAAAAGGAGGAAGGAATTTTTACTCAGCAGCCACAACATTAGAGCTCAGAGCCTACCCTCTGGAGTCACCTTCCATAGCCCTAAGGTAATGTAGGAGGGGAGAAAGGAATAATTATACTGGGAAGGAGGAGGAATTTTTCTAAAGCCACCTGTATAATTGCTGCTGTGGATGTCTAGGTAGAAGTTAGGTTATACTTGCCCTAAGCTACCAATACCTTCCCCCAAAGGGAATAGCTTCTGAAGAAGATGAGAACATGAGCAGAGGGAGGGGGCATTTGGGAGATAAGAATAGGTGTGATTATGTTGGAGACAAGCCTCATAGTTCACTATCATGAGGAAGGTTTGGATGTAACACACATTCCCAACCTCCACTCCTTGGGGTAAAACCATTGTCCTCCAGGGAGCCCTGGGCCCTGCTTTGGAGATCACTGTTATGGAACATTATGTATTTACTAAATTAACGGCTTTCAAGCCACATCTCTTCCATTTAGTATTTATTTATGACTTTTTTTAAACCCACGTGGGACTTTATATGTCTCCCTATTAAACTTCATCTTGTTAGATTTAGCCCATCATTCTATCCTGTCAAGATAATTTTGGATCTTGATTCTGCTATTAAATATTTTAACGATCCCTTTCAGCTCCATGCCGTCCATGAATCTGGCAAGTATGTCCCCCATCCCATTTCTTATAATAGAGAACAGTTAACATGATCACATCATATTGTGGCCAGGAAATTTTTGAATGATATAAGTGGTAATATGAGCATGCTGCCCTAATGTTAATTGGTTCTCTGGAAACAAGTTTTTAGTAAAGTAGTGGTAAAAGGAGAGGTAGTTAGTTTGATGATAGCAATGCCCATTTATATGCAGTAAGAAATATAGCTAGTGATAGGTCAAAAATTGAGTATATAGAATGGTAAAAAATTAAGCGTGTCCATCTCGTGAACCTCTTGTCAGTTTCTACTACACCCAGTGTTCTTCGACTTCCTTTCTTTCCCTTGACACTGAGCACACTGGCTACCCACACTGGAAGCTATATGGCCTAATAGATAGAGTACTAGGCCTGGAGTGAGGAAGTTGTTGTTCTGTTGTTTTAAGTTGTATCTGACTCTTTGTGACCACATTTGCAGTTTTCTTGGCAAAGATACCAGAGTAGTTTGCCATTTCCTTCTTCAGTTCATTTTACAGATGAGGAAACTGAGGGAAACAGGGTTAAGTGACTTGCCCAGGGTCATACAACCCATAAGTGTCTGAGGCCAGATTTTAACTCAGAAAGATGAGTTGTCCTGACTCCAGGCCCAGTGCTCTACTGACTGGGCCATCTATCTGCCAGAGTTAGGAAGACCTGAGTTCAAATCCAGCCTTAGATATTTACTAGCTTATTACTTAATTACTTAATTAATTACTTAATCTCTTAGCCTCAGTTTTCTAATTAGTAAAATGGGGATAATAATAGCACCTAACCTGCAAAGGTGTTGTGAGAATCAAATGAGATAACATATGCAAAGTACTTTGCAAATTTTAAGGTGCTATCTACATGCTATTGTTATCTTTGCAGATCTTTTCCATCTTCTCTTTGTTATACTTTTGATTTCATACTTAAAAGCCCTCCCTATGACTTTGCTGTGTTTCTTTAAGCTGGCTTTACTTTCCAATGCTTTTTTCCCCTGTTTGAAAGAGTCAGACTGTACAATCTTCTATCATTTTTCTCTGTAAGATTTTTAAAAAGAATTTATATTTTAAGCCAGTTGCCCTTCCCTGCCACTTTTCTCTGCTTGTCAAATGTCAAGAGTTTGCTGATTAAGGTGCTTTTTAGGTTCTTTTTGTTTCCTCATCATGACATTTGATTTACATCAATTGAATTTTCTTATGAAATTATTTTAATAGGCATCTATGTCCTTTCTTCTGTCTATATCCCATTTTTCATTATCAGTAACTTGTTTAAATAGTTCAGATTGGGGTTATTTTAATTGCATGTCATAATTTTTCATTCTTATTCTTTCTTCTAGCTTTGTACTAATTTTGATCTTTGCTCTAACAAGTTGGTAGCTTGACTGTACAGAGACAGCTGATTCAAGAATGACTCCCACATCAGTAATGAGTCATTTTCTGACTGTTAAAATATAATCAATTTCATTTTTTGTGATGCTATTTGTAAACACCATATCCAGTGCCTTCCCATTCTTTTCCTAAAAAAAAAAGTATTCATGGTATGTAGGTATTAGAATTATGTATAGTCTATAAGGAATTTGTCCCTTCTTATTCCTTATTCCTGACCCATATTTTCCAAAGTATTTTTGATTGGCCTCACCCAAACTCAACCTTGAATTTATGTCACTGAGCATCAAACTGTTTGTTGATTTAATTTTATGACTCCTGCCAAGTTCTTTGTAGAATTGTTTTACTTATCTTCTGCAAAAGATGTTAGAGTTATTTTCATGGTGTTCTTGCAAATACATATAAAAAACTACTGGATGAGATGATTAAGCAGGCTATAAGATGACATGGTTTGTTGCCTTTGCTTGCATGATAAAATCATCTTCACCAACTCCTTAATTTGCCTTTCCAAGGGGAATCTGTGAGCCATCCTTCTATTTAGCTTCCAATTCTATTTGTCTTCTGCTTTTACTTTTAACAAAAATATTAAGATTTCTGTGTTGTACTATTTTAAAAGCTATCTGTGAAAGAAGAATTGAACTTATTCTGTATGGCCCCAGAGGAGGAAATTTCAAAGTGATAAATTTAGGCTTGATACAAGAAAACACTTGGGAGTGGGGAGTAAAAGCAGTGACTTGCTTGAGCTCTCCCCCAAACTCCTCCAAATATCTGTAAAAAAAAATGGCTCTAAACAAATTCTAGAGCAGCAGAACCCACGAAAAGACAGAGGAAAACAAATTTCCAGCCCATTGCAACCTGGATGGGTGATTAGAAAGGTTTATCATGCCCTGATGGGAGAGGAACGCAGTTTGGCGTGGGCGTGCAGGAAAAACAGGCCTCAGTCATCCTGGAGCAGACCTCAGAGGACTGAATCACCAGCAGCTGTGGCAGTTTCCAGATTTCTCAACCCATAAATGCCAAAGACAACTTAGGAGGTCAGAAGGAAAAGTCTGTGACTGTGGTGAGAGAGAAGTGTGGTCCCAGCCCCTGCCCCAGATGCAGCCCTGGGGCAGCAGCTGCTTCCTGAGCTTCTGGCCCACAGACTGAGGGGGAATCCAGTGGCTGATCAGAGAGGGATTGCAGGGATCTCTCTGCTGGTGAAGGATTCTCTTGCTTTGCCCATGCTTGAATCTGGGTCACAGTTCTGGATGGTGGTCCAGGGGTGAGGAGGAGTGCTGGTGTAGTAGAGCTTGTAGTGGTGGTGGAGAGGGAATCCTCCTCACAGTTCCAAGGCAGAAAAGAGTGCTTGTGGTCACTCATAGACCAGAGCGAAGGCCAGGAAAGGAGTAAACACCTCACCTTTGATCATACCACCTTGGAAGAACTGAAAACTTACAGGTCCCTAGAAGTATCTTTGAAAACAGTTGCACAAGACCCCCAAAGCTTGAGACAGTACATTCTCCACACTGGAAGCAGACCCCTACCTTAACAAAGAGTTTAAAACTCAAGTAATTGGCTGGCATCATGAGCAAACAGCACAAAAAAAAGTCAAACCATAGTATCTTTGGTGACAAAGAAGATCAAAACATACAACCAGAGGAAGACAAAGTCAAAGCTTCTACATCCAAAGCCCCCAAGAAGAATATGAAACAGTTCCAGGCCATGGAAGAGCTCAAAAAGGGTTTTGAGAAGCAAGTAAGAGAAGTAGAGGAAAAACTGGGAAGAAAAATGAGAGTGATGCAGGAAAATCATGAAAAACAAGTCAACAGCTTGCTAAAGGAGACTCAATAAAATACTGAAGAAAATAACACCTTAAAAAATAGCCTAACCCAAATGGCAAAAGAGGTACAAAAAGGCAATGAGAAAAATGCCTTAAAAAGTAGAATTGGCCAAATGGAAAAGGAAGTCCAAAAACTTACTGAAGAAAATACTTCCTTAAAAATTATAATGGAGGGACAGCTAGGTGGCGCAGTGGATAGAGCACAAGCCCTGGATTCAGGAGGACCTGAGTTCAAATCCAGCCTCAGACACATAACACTTACTAGCTGTGTGACCTTGGGCAAGTCACTTAACCCCATTGCCTAACCAAAAAACAAAAACAAAAACAAAAATTATAATGGAGCAATTAGAAGCTAGTGACTTTATGAGAAATCAAGACATTGTGAAACAAAACCAAAAGAATGAAAAAATAGAAGACAATGAAATATCTCATTGGAAAAACAACTGGCCTGGAAAATAGATCCAGGAGAGATAACTTAAAAATTATTGGACTATCTGAAAGTCATGATCAAAAAAAGAGCCTAGACATCATCTTTCAAGAAATTGTCAAGGAAACTGCCCTGATATTCTAGAACCAGAAGGTAAAATAAAAATGGAAAGAATCCACCAATCACCTCCTGAAAGAGATCTCCCAAGGAAAACTCCTAGGAATATTGTAGCCAAGTTCCCCGGGCAAGGAGAAAATACTGCAAGCAGCCAGAAAGAAACAATTCAAGTATTGTGGAAACACAATCAAGATAACACAGGATTTAGCAGCTTCTACATTAAGGGACTGGAGGACTTGGAATATGATATTCCAGAGGGCAAAGGAGATAGGATTATAGCCAAGACTCACCTACCCTGAGTATAATCCTTCAGGGGAAAAATGGACATTCAGTGAAATGGAGGACTTTCAAGCATTCTTGATGAAAAGACCAGAGCTGAACAGAAAATTTGACTTTCAAATATAAGACTCAAGAGAAACATAAAGAGGTAAACAGGAAAGTGAAATCATAAGGGACTTATTAAGGTTGAGCTGTTTACATTCCTGCATGGAAAGATGATATTTGTAACTCATGAGACCTTTGTCAGTACTAGGGTAGTTGGAGGGGAAAAATATATATAGATCTAGATAAATAGAGGCCACAGAGTAAGTTGAAGATGAATGGGTGATATCTGAAGAATAAGGAGTGAGAATAAGGAGTGGAGAATAAGGAGTGAGAGAATAAGGAGTGAGAAGGGATTATACTGGGAGAAGGAGAAAGGGAGAGGTCAAATGCGGTAAATTATCTCACATAAAACAGACAAGAAAAGGCTTTTACAGTGGAGGGGAAGGGGGGGAAGGTGAGAGGGAATGAATGGATCTCATTCTCATTGAATTTGACTTAAGGAGGGAATAACATACACATTCAACTGGGTATGGAAATCTATCTTACCCTACAGGAAAATGGGGGGAAGGGAGAGGACAAGAGGGCAGGGGGAAAATAGAGGGGAGGACAGATTTGGGAAGGGGGTAATCAGAAGCAAACACTTCTAAGGAGGGACAGGGTCAAAAGAGAGAATAGAATAAATAGGGTTCGGGATAGGATGAAGGAAATATGCTTAGTTTTTCACAGCATTACTACTATGGAAGTGTTTTGCATGACTACACATGTATAACCTGTATTGAATTGCTTGCCTTCTCAATGAGGGTAGGTGGGGAGGGAGAAAGGGAGAAAATTTGGAACCCAAAGTTTTAAAAACAAATGTTAAAAAAAAATTGTTTTTACATGCAGCTGGGAAGTAAGATATACAGACAATAGGTTAGAGAAATCTATCCTGCCCTACAGGAAAATTGAAGGGGAAGGGAATAAGAGAAGGGGGTCAGAGATAGAAGGGAGGGCAGGTTAGGGGAAGGGGTATTCAGAATGTATGCTATTTTAGGGTGGGGGGAGGGATGAAATGGGGAGAGAATTTGGAGCTCAAAATATTGTGGAAGTGAATGTTGAAAACTAAAAATAAATAAATAAATTAAAACTCAAAAAAAGATATAGAAGAAAAAGAAAAAAAGAAAAAAAGAAAACACTTGCTTACAATTGCTGTTGTTGTTCAGTTGTTTTAGTCACATAAGACTCTTCATGAACCCATTTGGAGTTTTCTTGGCAGAGATACTGGAGTGGTTTGTCATTTCCTTCTCCAGCTCATTTCATAGGTAAGGAAACTGAGGCAAACAGGGATAAGTAGTGACTTGCCAATGGTCACACAGCTAGTAAGTGTCTGCAGCCGGATTTGAAGTCATGAAGATGAGCCTTCCTGACTCCAAGACAGACACTTTATCCACTGTGCCACCCAGTTGCCTCTCCTCACAATTAGCACTATCTAAAAATTGAATGGATTGGCTTGGGGAATAAGGGGTTCCCCTTGACTAGAGGTCTTCAAGAAAAGGATGGATGATCACTTCTCAGGGATGTCGTAGAGGGGATTCTTATTCAAGTCTGGTTTGGACCAGATGGCTTCTGAGGTTCTTTCTACTCCTGATGTCCTATGATTCTGTGATTCTATGTCCCTAGAAAGCAAAAGTTTTAGTATCTGGAAATGATTGTTCAAACATCTGGAATTCTTAATAAGAATTTTTAAAAACCTAGCTATTTCTATAAAGCAGGCAAATTTAAGGAGAAACACTTTTTCCTGGTGAATTCCATCACTAGATAGTATTTATCTCAATAGGGATTGAATTAGAATTTATGAGCTAGAAAAGATCTTAGAAAATTATTTAGTCAAGCTCCTTATTTTATAAATAAAGAAAATGATGTATCCAATTACACTGCAAGGTAGTAGCAGAGTCAGGACTCTGGACTGCAGTTCCAATACAGTTCCTGCCTTTTTGTATAATTGGATCAGCTAACTTGTCAGTTGTTTAGTTGTTTTTTTCAGTTGTTTCTAACTCTTTGTGACCCCATTTGGGATTTTCTTGGCAAAGGTACAAGAATAGTTTGCTATTTTCTTCTCCAGCTTATTTTGCATATGGGGAAACTGAGGCAAATAAGTGCCTTGCCCAGGGTCACACAGCTAGTAAGTGTCTGAGGCCAGAGTTGGACCCAGGTAGATGATTTTTTTTCTGTCTCCAGGTCTGGCGTGTTATCCACTGTGCCCCCTAGCTGCCCTATCAGCTAATTTGTACTTCCCTGTTTATTAAAGTGAATAAATCAGTCTTTGCTGCGGCTGCTCCTCCTCCCTAGCATTGTCTTTTCCTTCTTTGTTACATAACTTAGGCAGATAGTTAACAGTCCTCTGGAATCAATGCTTTAAACAAAAGACATGATGGTAATGGTAGGAATCACAGATGCCAGCACATTCTAGTAGGGAAGAAATGTTTAGGAAATCGAGAAGATCATAGTTCTAGAACTTCAAGAGACTTCAGATGACATCTAGTACAACCCCTCATTTTACACATGAGGAAACTGAAGCCCAAGTAGACTAAATGATTTGTCTGAGGTAATCATCAGAAACAAGGTTTGAACCCAAGTCCTCTGACTGAAGATCCCATACCTTTTCAACAGAAATATTCTGCTTTTCAGTTTTGTCACTTCATGTAATTGACTGACTGTTCTTCTTCCCAGGGCTGACCCTGCAAAGATGAATACTAAGAAGGAGGGGATGAGGTCTAGATTTAGTTCGGCTGTTGTTCAGTCCTGTCTGACTCTCCATGACCCCATTTGGGATTTTTTTGGCAAAGATACTGGAGTGGTTTTCATTTTCTTCTCCAGCTCATTTTATAGATGAGGAAATGAGGCAAATAGGGATAAATGGCTTACCCAGGGCCACTCAGCTAAAATGTCTGAGGCTAGATTTGAATACACAACTGAACTCCTGACTCCAGGCCCCACACTCTCTCCAAAGCACTATCTAGCTACCCCAGGGCCAAAATAGGGTATAGGAATGAATGGAAGAAATCGATAATAGGAGTGGGGTATTGGGCTGATGCTGGAGGTAGGTGTATATGTTACTTAATGTGGATAAGAATGCTTTCCCTAAGAACTCATTAAAACCTGATTGGTCTGAATATTATTAGAATGTGTTCTACCTTAGGTTAGCTTTGCAGCATATCCTAATTAATTTTCCTAAAAATTATTAGGCAGGCAATGGAGATTATGATCCCCTATTTTATAGATGGCAAAATTAAGAGGTTAAGTGATTTACACTGGACTATTGACCCAAGATGGAGCTTCAGGTGTGTGTTGAGATGTAACTACGTGATTTTTATCTGTAAAACAAATTCAGAGAACTGACCCTATTTCTTTTGTAGGATGCTTTTGCCCTGATTTTTTATGCCTTTGTAATTCTGTGACTGAATTACTGTGGAGTACCCCATGGAGTCACATTGTCCCAGTGTTCTATACTCAGCACTGCTCATCAATTAATTTGAGTATATTTCCAGATTTCAGTCTTAGTTTGCAAAGCCCTCCATAACTTGAGCCCACATTTTATTAAACATCATTTGTCTCTCGGTACCAATGTGATCTGAAGATGAAAGAAGATAGGAGAGTTATGAATAGCCTGCAAATATGTAAATGGCTATCATATTACATTTTTGTGCTCTCTTCCTCAGAAGGACTATCCATGTTAATTGATTTATCAATTAAATCATTGGCTTGAATTATAACCTCTATGCTGATGACTTCTAAATCTAGTTGTCTGGAACTTAACACAGTAGTACAGATGGGGTCTGACCAAGGCAGGGTTCAGTGGGGCTATTACCTCCCTTGATCTACATACTATGCTTCTATTAATGCAGCCTTAGTGGAAATGGAGAGGACGAGTTGCTGGACATTATATTTATGTCATTAAATGTCATCTTGTTTGTTTCAGCCCTTTGTTCCCACCTGTTAAGATTATTTTGAACACTGATTCTGTTATCCAACTTGTTAGTTATCCTTTCAAGCTTTGTGACGTCTGCTTCATTAATAGGAATGATTTTCATTCCAGTCATTGATTTAAAAATATTGAATAGAATAAGTCTGGAGACAGAATCCTGTGGCATACCAGTAGAGACCTGTCCCCAGCTCGACAGTGACCTACTAATCAAAACAATCTTTAGAATTTGATCATCTCCCCAGCTAGGAATCTGACTATTATTAGCTAGCCAAGTTTCCAATCTTGTTTGCCAAGGATATTATAAAACTTCCTAATGTATTAAAGGCCCTGTATTTAAGAAGGTAATTAAAATGTTTGCTGAATGAATGAATGAAGAAATTTATCTAATGTAATGTTTTTCTGAAATAGAAACACACCTTGTTTCTGGCATTTCATTGAGCTAAGAATCAAGAAACCTTGTTAGAGAAGGAAATGTGGTGAGTTTGACATGATTTATTCTTAAAGAGCCCATCCTGACTTCTAGTATCCAATACTTCCTTTCTTAAGTTCTAGAATGTTTTGAGAAATTAATATCCAAGTCAAGTGGCTTAATATCACTTCAAGTCAACAAATGTCACAAACATTTGTTAAGCGCCTATTATATACTGATCCCCTAATTTGGGGATACAAAGAAAGGGGAAAAAACAGTCCCTGCCCTCAAAAGGCTCACTATCTAATGGGGGAGAGAACATACAAACAACTATCTACAAACAAGGTATATACAGGACAAATTGGAAATAATCTCAGAGAGAAGGCCCTATAAGGGGAACTGTCATTTAATAAATTTTTATTAAGTACCTACTATCTTCTAAGAGTTGTGCTAAGGACTGGGAATTAAAAAAAAAAGGCAAAATGCAGTGGCTGTCCTCAAGGAGCTCACAATCTAATGGGAGAGACAACACACAAACAAATATGTACATACAAGCTATATATGTAAGACTGGGAAAGGCTTCTTACAGAATCTGGTATTTTAGCTGAGATTTGAAGGAAGCTAGGGAATCCAGGAGGAAGGGACAAGGGTGGAGAGAAGGGACAAGGACAGGGGGTGGAAATGAAAGGAGTAGGGAAATTGAGAGTCTTTTTCAAAGGAATCAAGAATGTGAGGGTTACTGGATTATAGAGTATGTGGGGGAGGATTCAATGTAAGGTAAAAGAAGACTGGAAAGGTTGGCAAAGGGAGGTTATAACACCCTTTAAAACACAAACAGGTTTTTATATTTGATCCCAGAAGTAATAGGGAGTCATTGGAGTTGATTGAATAGAGAGGGGTGATACAGCCTAGCTCTTTAGGAAGATCACTTTGGCAGCAGAGTGGAAGATGATCTAGAATGAGGAGAGATCTTTGACAGAGAACAACCAGGAGGCTGTTGTAATAGTCAAGATGTAAGGTGATGAGGGTTTTCATGAGGGTAGTGGTAGTATCAGAAGAGAAAAAGGGAGGGCATAAATAACAGATGTTGCGAAGGCAGAGTTGGCAGGATTTGGCAACAGATTGGATATAAGGGATAAGAGAGACAAAGGGGGAGAGATACAAAGGGGGATGGAGGGAGGAGAGAGAGAAAGAGACAGACAGACAGAGAGAAGAAGAAGAAGGGGAGGAGGAGAAGGAGAAGAAGAAGAGGAAGAAGAAGAAGAAAGAAGAGGAGGAGGAGGGGAAGAAGAAGAGAATCGTTATATACTTGACAGTATTCAAAAAGCTAGGAAGAGAGGAGAATTTTGGGGGGGGATAATGAGTTTAGTTTTTAAATGCTGAATTTAAGATATCTAGGAGATTTAGGCAGTTGGAGATTTGAGACTGTAGATTTGAGATTGTAGGGAGAGGTTAGGGCTGGATAAATAGATCTGGAATCATCCACATAGAAATGGTAATTAAATCTTTGGAAGTTGATAAGATCATCAAACAAAGTAATATTGAGGAAGAAGAGAGCACAGGAGGGATCACTGGGGGGGCGGGCATGATTATCAGGAATGAGCTAGATGAATATCCAACAAAGGAGAATAAGAAGGAGCAGTCAGAAAAATACCAGAATCAGGTGAGAGGAGTATTGGGAAAACTTTGAGAAGAGAATATCAAGATTAAGAACAAGATTGACCATGTCACAGGCTGAAGAGAGGTCAAGAAGAATGAGGATTAAGAAAAGGCCATTAGATTTATCACTAAAGAGATCATTGATAAGTTTGGGGAAAAATCGTTTCAGTTGAATAACGGTTACCAGTTTACCAGTTATAGTTTCTGGAATCTACTCTGGAAATAAGGATGACAATGACACATCTTTTACCTCTTTGGTTTTCTATGATTTCTCAAAGACGACTGATAATAGTTCCAAGATCTATTTTAGAAGTATTTTTTTTCAGTGTCGTTGTTCAGTCATTTCAGTTGTATCCAGCTCTTGTTGACCCACTTTGGGGTTTTCTTGTCAAAGATACTAGAGCGGTTTACTATTTCCTTCTGCAGCTCAATTTAAAACGAGGAAACTGAGGGAAACAGGGTTAAGTGACTTGCTTAGGGTCACACTGCGAATTAAGTGTCTGAGGCTGGATTTGAAATCAAGTCCTCCTGACTCCAGGTCCAACATTCTATCTACATCAAGGACCCTTCTCCTTGTTTGTCCTACCATTATCTCAAATCCAACATGTCCACAACTGAGCTTATTAGCTTTGCTTATTAATGTAGTCCACCTTTCTACTTCACCTTCCTGCCAATGGTTACTCTTTCATGTTTGAAACCTTGGTAGCACTGTGGACTCCTCTCTCTCTGTCACCCCTCACATCCACTTACTTTCCCAGTTCTACTGATTTTATCACCTTCCTTTTGAATATAACAGTTCTCACAAGGAGTCCCTACTCTCTCTTCCCACTGAAATTATTCTAATACAGTTCTTCATTACCACCTGCCTGGACATATGCTTATGTACCTTTCTAACAAGTCGACTCGCTTCTGTTCTCTTTGACCTTTAAAACCTATCTCCTCCACGCACTATCCCCTCCAGCTAGAGTGGTATGCTCAGTGTTACTTGAATATATCATTTATTTTCCTGCTTTCGTGCCTTTGATCATACAAGGTGTCCCAAAAGTCTTAGTGCAGTTTTAAGCTATTTGAGGAATGCCATAGAAGCCTTCCATTGTAATTTTTTAATTAGCTTGTGAGTTCTTTGATGACGAGGATTATCTTTGCCTTTATAGCCCTAATGTGTATCACAATGATTGGCACATAGTAGGCACTTAATGAATGTTTGCTTACCTGTTGTTGACTTTGGCTGTGGAATCCCTGCCCTTTCATTAAAGCCTAACCCAAATGTCACTGTCCAGGCCTGCCTGGTCACTCCTAAATGATCAACCATTCTCCTTAAATTTCACAGAACGCTTTGCTCTTATCCCTGTAATGCACATACCGTGGATATTATAGCTAGATGTTGGTCTTATTCCTTAGCATACTATAAGCTACATGAAAATAGGGTGCCAGTCTTATCAAAACTTCACCTCTCCTAGATCTTATCTAGAATGGCGTTCTACACAGAATAGGTGTTTAATATATAAATATTGTTGTTCTTATTGTTGTTCAATTGTTCAGTCATGTCCAATTCTATGTGACCCCAGGTACTTTGTCCGTTGGGCTTTCTTGGTAAAGACACTAGAGTGGTTTTCCTTTACCTTCTCCAGCGTGTCTCCATTTTACAGATGAACCGAGGCAAATATGGGTTAAGTAACTTGCCCAGGATCACACAAACAAGTAAGTGTCTGAGGATGGATTTCCAGTTGTGGTGCTAACTGCCCCTGTAAATATTTATAGAAAAGTCAGGTCAGCAATGCAAATCAGCGAGTATTAAGCCCTTACTGAGACATTCTCTGTGTTTCAGTGGAAAGGACCCTAGAAAGGGAGTCAAGAGAGATCGGGGTATAAATCCGACCTCTGACACTTGCAAGCTGAGAGATCTTTTGTAAAATGGAGTAATGATATTTGGAATACTTCTATCTCATCAGAGTTGTGAGGATCATGTGACATCATGGATGCAAATTGTTTTTCAACCTTAAGGTGGAATGTAAATATAAGTAACTAGCCTTCCAGTGTCCTTAGCAATGTGATAAGCACCTAAAATAAGCTATATTTTATGGATTTCTACCTAATCCCAAAAGACAGAACTTCATTGCTCAAAGGAAAAAAAATGAGGTAATGCTGTCTTTTTCTTTTTTCTTTTTTTTTTGCTGCCATTAATTGTATTTGTATATATGCATCATTTAGCCTTAGAGAAATGCTTGAAAAAGTATATCTATAGCTATGTCTGTAGCTATATATTCATCTAGATCTTCATCATTATCTCTGTCTCTTTTAAAGGGAAGCTATGTCTCTCAAGTACCTAGAGACATAGCTAAATATAAGGAGATATAATTTCTCTTTAACATACTTCATTTATGTGTTGAGGCATATATTTTTTAAAAAATCAAATCAAGAAGATAATATCTGTGCTGAGGCATTCAGGTAGATTCTCTGTTTTACATTTCTTACCTGGATTGAAAAAGCCTATACCATAAATGAAATGAAGAACAGAAATAGATACCCCTCCCACACGTACATACGTACTTTCCAAAAAGTTAGAATATGAGTACCAAGCTGTTAGCATGTGACACTCGCATACCTTTTGCTCAGTGTTCTATATTGAAATGAAAATCTTTTTTTACCTTACTACAAAGCAGTTGCATCTGACACCCTTCTCAAAATCAGCATATGCATAAAAAAAGCCTTTGTGATATAACCCAGGGGATCAAAGAGGTGATGTTTGATGAAAGCTTGTCCAACCTTTTATGGCACTTTGTGGAATTTATATGAGGGTGAGGGCAAGGAAAGAAGTTGTGGTTAAAAAGCAGCATCAATATAGTTTATTTAAAAAAACAGGCCACAGATTAGTCTGAAAGTTAGCTTAAAATTTAAACATCTAGGATTCAAATTACTCCCTTCTATCTCTTCTCTTTCACTGCTACACTTTGCAAAAAGTAGGTTACAGGGAAATTCTAAGATGATGTCTGAAGGAGAAGTATTCTGGGCTCAGCTGTCTTACTCACCAAACCAAAAAATGCAAGATAAAAGCACCAAAATCCAGAAAATTCAAAGATGACAGTAAGAAGAAAAGTGAAAGAACCTGCCAGAAAGTAATTTTTATAGGAAAAAATAACTCAAGAATAACTTACCAGCCTAGAAGGAAATACAAACTTAATAATTTTAACCTAAAATGTGAATGGATTAAATTCCCCAATAAGAAGAATACTAACAAAAGATTTTTTAAAACCCCAACAATTTGCTGCATAGATAAAATAATTTAAAACATATAGACCTATACAGAGTAAAAATAGGTAGGTCAGCAACTATTATGTTTCAGATGACCCTTAAAAAAAGAGTGAAAGTTTTAGTCACAACCTCAGATGATATAATAATAAAAATTAATAAAAAACAGAGTGAGGCAAAGAGGGAAACTACATTCTGTTTAAAGGTAACATAGACAATGAAAAAAAGAAAGAAAAATTAAGTATATAAACACCAAATGATGCATTAACTAAGTGACTAAAATAAAAGTCAGGAGAATTATAAAAATTTTGGTAACAGCACAATCAGACTTTAATATTCCTCTGTCAGAACTGAACAACATCAACAAAAATGTGGAGATGAATAAATTGTTGGATTATCTAAATTTGATTCACTTTTGATAACTTTTCAATGGGAATATTAAAGAATATGTACATTTCCCAGCATGACACAAAATGATTACAAAAATTGATTATGTGTTTGTTAGGGCATAATGGAATTACAACCAAATGTAGGATGACAGATTTTTATCATAGGATCATAGATAAAGTGGCAGATGTAATAAGAATGTTCTCTGCAGAACACAACACAGTAAAAATAGTAGTGAATAAAGGACGTGTGAGCAAAAGATAAACATAAATAAAAAATAAATGATACCCTGAAAACAAATCATAGAAATAATAAATTCTTAAAAAATTATAACACTGAGAGAACATGGCAAAATTTATGGAACACAGCTAAATTATTCTTTATAGAAAACTTTATATTTTAAAACTTTTGTAAACAAAATAGAAAAAGAAAAGATGAATAAGCTAAGCATTCAGTTAAAAATATGAGGAAATAGGGGCAGCTAGGTGACACAATGGATAGAGCACTGGCCCTGGAGTCAGGAGGACCTGAGTTCAGCATCAGACACATAACACTTAACTAGCTGTGTGACCCTGGGTAAGTCACTTAACCCCATTGCCTAGCCTCCCCCCAAAAACACAAACAAACAAAAAATTTGAGGAAATAAACTACCCAAGAACAAGTAGAAAAGAAGTCTTGAAAATTAAAGGAAAAGAAAATTTAAACAAAAAGTTATAGGACTGATAAAGAGCTGACTTTTTTTTTTTTAACAAGACTAACAATATTAATAAACCATTAGCTAATCTGGTCAAGAAGAAAAAAGACAAAAATCAAATTGCCAAAAACAAACACACAAACAAGGTAAATTCACAACAAAAAAGGAAAATATCAGAAATGAGTATATAAGCGAACAAAACAAGAAGTAGATATCTTAACCCAATAATAGAAATAGAGATCCAACAAGTCATAACTGAATTGCCAAAAGAGTGGTACAGAAAGCTGAGCCAAATGGATTTACAAATTAATTCAGTCAAACCTTTATTGTTGTTGTTGTTGTTTTTTAGGCAATTGGGGTTAAGTGACTTGTCCAGGGTCACACAGCTAGTAAGTGTCAAGTGTTTGGTCTGAGATCGGATTTGAACTCAGGTCCTCCTGACTTCAGGACCGGTGCTCTATACACTGTGCCGCCTAGCTGCCCCTCAGTTAAACCATTAAATAGCAATTAATACCTGTTCTAAAATTTGTTTTCAAAAATATAGATCAAAAGATCCCCATCAAACTTTGTTTTTTTTTTTTTTATGAGACCAATATGATCCTAATACCCAAGTCAGGAAGAGAGAGAAAAAGAGAATTATATATAGACCAATATAATTAATTAATTTTATAGGACCTATGATTTCATTGCTGTAGAGATCTCCCCCCAACACTTCCCCAGCACCATGAAGGGACACCTTCTATTGATACAGATCATGATGTACTTGCTCTGCAATATGGAGTCTTAGATAGTAGTGTCTAAGAGGCAAGTGAGAGGTTAACTGACTTGCTTAAAGTCAGAGTTAAAACCTGAACCCAAGTCTTCCTGACTTTGAAATCAGCTCTCTATGTCATTCTTCCTATCTCTTAATTAATATTGATGTAAAAATTTTAAAGAAACATCTTATGACAAGACTATAACATTATATCCATAAAATAATTCATTGTAAATTAGATAAAAATCTGGGATGCAAGGATTTTATTTAACATTAGTAAAATAATCAGCACTATTCAGTATATAAACAACAAAAATAAAAATCCGTGATTATTTCAAGAGATGAAAATGACTTTGATCAAAATGTAGCACTCATTTGTGTCAAAAATCCTAAAGAACATGGGAATGCAATGGTCCTTTTAAAAAATTCTCTCAAAAGCATATATTTAAAATGTTTCTCCTTTGTTTGAAATGAGGGAATAACAGAAGTTTTCCAAGTACAAATAGGGGCTAACCAAGAATACCTTTTATCCTTACTATTATTTTATATAGTTCTAGAAATGCTAGCTATAACATTAAGATGAGAGAATAAAACAAACAGTATAAACACTGGTAAGAAGGAGGGGAAAAAAAACCAGTGCCTATTAGCAGATGACATGATACCATACTTAGAAAACCACAGCTAATCAGCAGAGAAACTAAATAATATGGTTAATGTCTTCAGTAAGGTAGTAGGTATAAAATATATGCAAAATTATAATAATTTCTGTACAGTATTGACAAAACCCAGGAAGAAATGTGAGAAGTTCCATTCCAAGTAACTACAAAATACGTAAAATATATGGTAGTTATACTACCAAAACATTCCAAATGTATATAAATTCAGCTCTAAAACATTCTCTATAGAAATAAAAAGCCTTAAATAATTGGAGAGCTATTCATTGCTCATGATTTGGCCATGCTAATAATAATAATAATACTAGCTAAATTTATTGATTTAATTGTATACTCATTAAGCTCATCAAATCTATACTAATAAAGACAATCAAATCACTGGGTAGATTCTTCATAGGAGATAAAAGAATTATAAAACTCATTTTGAAAAGCAAAAAGTCTAGAATCTTTAAGGAAGTAATGAGAAAAGTATGAAGGAAGGAAACAATGAGAAAAATGTGAGGGAAGGGGACATAGCATTATGATCCCTCATAATATACAGTCATCATCAAACTATTTGGCACTGGTTGCAAAGGAGAAAAAATTGATCAATGGAATGGATTAGATAGGCAAGAAACAAAAGTAATTTAAAACAGTAGCCTGATGTTTCATAAACCCAAGAACATAAATTATTGGATGAAGGACTCCCTTTGTGACAAAAATTTCTGGGAAAATTGGAAAGCAGTTCGGCAGAAATTAGGTTCAGATGAACAGCTTAAATCATATGCCACAATAAGCTCAAAATGCCTATGTGACATAAATATAGTCACAATATTAAAAAGCAAACAGAAGAGAAGGAACTAAAGTACCACTATTGCTAGGGGGAGAATTCGTAGCTAAATAGATATAGCAGAACATAAGAGGGAAAATAAACAGTTTTGACTACACTAAATGAAAAATCTTTTGCCATGATTACAAGAATGAGCATAGATTGAGAAGAAAAATGGTAGATTGGGAATATATTTGAAGCATATATCCCTGATAAGTCCAAACTATACTTAGAATTGACTCAAATTAGAATTGACAACATGAGCTCTTATCAAATGGATGAATTATTAAATAAGTTTTTTTTAAAGAATTACAAATTATAGATAATCACAAAATAAACTTCAAATGAAAAAATATTGAATTAAAATATGCTTCAAATCCTTAATAATGAGGAAAATATAATTTTAAAACTCTGCAGTTTTACCTCAGACTATACTAACAGACAAAGGTGCCAAAATATAGGAGTTGGAAGGGCTATGGCAAAATAAGCACCCTGATGCACTCACTGTTCGTGAAGCTATGAAGTGATTCAACCATTCCGGATGTCAATTTTGGAATTACACAAGAAAAGTAATGAAATTCTCTGTATGCTTTGGTTCAGTAATCCTACAACTGGGTCTATATCCCAAGGAAATAAAATACAGAAACAGAGTTCCAAAATAAAAAAAAAAATTCATAATTGCACTGTGGTGGCAAAGAACTGGGAACAAAGTGGATATCCATTGATTAAAGAACGGCTGAAAAAAGATGATTATATATGCAGGTAATGGAATGTTGTGTAGGAAGAAGTAATGAATATGGATAATTCAGAGAAATACAGGAAATTTATATGAATTGATAAAGAGTTTAATGCAAAGAACAAATATGTGTAATGATTTCAATAAGGTAAATGAAAAGATCACTTGAAAGGAAAATGAAGTCTGAAAAACTGAAAAAAAAAATCAGTGAGTCTGTTCTAGACAACAGATAATCAAACACACCACCCTACCTCATGGCAGAGATGTGGGATACTACCAGGAAAGAATGATGTATGTATTGTCAGATGAATTCACAATGTTGGATGTTTTTGCTAAATTATTTTTCTTTGTCACAAGGGAGGGCTCAGAGGGTTAGGATTGAAATGATTGTAACATAAAGATAAAAGGCATCAGGAAAAATTAAACTTAAGTGAACCCTTCCTTTCCTCCAGTTACTTCACACTTACTCATTTCTTTCCCAGTCTTTTTTATTTTGGTTTCTCTCTCCACCATTGCCCTGAATCTGCTCTCCTGAAAAGCTACCAGTGTCTTTCCAACCATCAAATCCAGAAATTCATTGTCTTTGACCTTCTATATATGGCTTGATCACTTCTTTCTCATTCTTTCTTTAGTCCCTGTAATAGAACATTTTGTTCTGCCTGTTTGACATTTTTATCTTTTTTTCTTTAAAAACTTAAAAAAAAATACATGTATGGAAGTATTTTGTTTTTTATATTACAAACACTTCCTACTACTCCCATGTCACCCTATAAAATTCCACATTCTTTCTAAAGAACAACTCGTCAAAGACCATCATATGTTGCTCCCACAAGAATTTTCTGTTTCCTTTACCTCTTCTTCCTTTTGCCTCTTCAATACAATTTTTAAAAATAGGTGCTACTGAGTACAGAACTCTGGGCTTAGGGATAGAAAGCATCCCCCGGATGCTGCCATCTTTATATTTTCTTTATTCTTTCTACCTCAAACAAGGTGTGGCTTCTGGAACACAAAAACTTTCCTCCCTCTCGACTCTGTTCATCTCTTACTGCAATTATAGATATTTCCCACTCCTTCCTCCTGCATTGTTTCTTCTTTTCTTTTTTTAGGGGTATGTGTGTGTGTGTGTGTGTGTGTGTGTGTGTGTGTGTCTTGAGAAGCCTTCTGATAAGCCTCATTTCCAGAAATAATTATTCATGAAGGAGGCCAAGCATATAGTAGAGGTAGCTTTGTATTGCAAGTCATAACTTCCAAAATAAAGAGATGATGGACTCACTGTACCCTGGGCCTGGTTATATGATATTTGGAATATTTTGTAAATTTCTCAGTATTGCAGTTTAGGAAAGACATTGATAAGCTGGAGATAGGCCAGAGGAGGACAATCAGGATGGTGAAGGGTCATATCTCATGAGTAGCCATAGAAGCAACTGTGGTTATTTATCCTGGAGAAAAGACTTAGCAGGATGTGATAGCTGTCTTCAAGTATATGAAAGATGGTCATGTCTTAGACATGTAGGGATTAGACATATTCTGTTTGACCTTTGAGGGTAGAACTACAAGGAGTGATTAGAAGTTACAAAGATACAAATTTTGGTCCATTTACTAGGTTCTTAATAATTTGAACTGATTAGGAGGAGAATGGGAGAATCCTTATCTTTCGAATAAGAGAATTCTCCCTCATTAGAGATCTTCAAGAAGAGGCTGTATAACTGCTTTACAAATATATTTACAAATATATTTAATAGGGATTCCTTTTTGGGTTTGGATTGGACTAGGTGTCACCAGAGCTCTCTTCTCACTACAAAACTCTAAGGTTCCATCACCTTTGGAGGTCAGTTCTATTCAATGCCCTTATATTCACCGCTTGCTTATTCTAAGGCCAGTATATCCTACCTCTTGTACGAGGGTAGGCCAGAATAGGAGCATGACCTATGATCCCACAGAAAAATGTAAACTAACTTGAGTAAATGTAAATAGCAAAAAAAGCTCCAACGGTCCCATGGGGATACCTACACATGATCCTGGGCCACTGCTGGCACTATGCCTTCTTTGCTCTGTTTCTATACTACCTGACCTGGCCTGGGGTTGATGTTGGGATTCATCACACCATTAAGTCCTCCTGCTGCCAGGCACTAGGTCTCATGAGTAAACTCCCCCAAACCTAACAAAATTGAAAATTTAAAGTTAAGTTAAAAAATTAACTTAAGCCCCAATAAACATATTTTACAATGAAGCTGGCATGGGCCCCTCTTTCTTCAGCATCTGGTCTGTGTCCTTACAATTGTCAAAGCTGGCAGGATAGCCTGCCTCCCTACAAATCTTGTGTCTTTACACCTTTGTATCTTTGTGTCTAAGCACGTGTCCCAAATCTACTTTGGAGACCCCTAAGATCGTCTATATGTCTCTTGGACTACAATGGATTGAGTGCTGGGCCTAGAGTCAGGAAACCCTGAGTTCAAATTTGACCTCTGAAATTTACTGACTGTGTGACTTTGGGCAAGGCACTTAACCTCTGCTTGCCTCAGTCTCCTCAACTGTAAAATGGGCATAATAGCACATACCTTGCAGAGTTGTGAGAGTCACATAAGTTACTATTTGTAAAAAGCACTTAGCTCATAAGTGCATTTGTGTGTTTATGGATGGACTCTTGTGTTTTGATGATTCCTGGTTTTGCTTTCTATTTATTAAATGTTATGTTATGATTATGAAAAAAAAAGCACTTAGCACAGTGCCTGGGAACATTGTAGGTTGTTATATAAATGTTTATTCCTTTCCCTTTGCCTTCCTTTTTACACACCCTTCTTTGAATTTTTTCCATTAGCAAGTTCTGCTTCCTATACCTTCAAGTGTCACTTCTACATAGCTAATTCTGAAGTTTGTATCTTCAACTCTGACTTCTCTCCTGTCCTCCAGACTGTCCTTTCTGACTGCTTGATGGATAGGGCTACTTGTATATCTTCATTCCCCTTCCCCTCTGGAAAAAAAATTGCCTTCTGCTAACTCCTTATTTCTCTATGAAAGGTTTCTAGGCTTGAAAGTTTTTATCTCTTACATCTATCCTCTCTGTTCCATTTTCCACTGTCACTACCCAAGATCTAGGGCCTTCTAATTTGTTTCCCTGCCTCTGGTATCTCTTTTCTCCAATCCATCCCACCTATCAATGCCAGATTTATCATTCTAATTCAATGCATGGATCTTTTCACATCGTGCCCTCCTCTGACTCTATGTTACTTTTTCAGCCTTTTAACCACTAATTTTCTTTTATTTTCTTATTAGGACCAGAGGGTCCCAGACATAGATCTGAAAGGCCTTTCCAAAAAAGGAGTCTCCTATTAATGGCCACACCAGTATTTTCATCCCACCATGACACTGGTTTCCATTTAGTGTCTCCCCAAATTGTTTTAGGCTATCAGAAGTTACTCTCTTTAATCTTAGTGTGGGCAGGAATATACCCTGTACAGCCATCCAAAGAATAGTACTGGATACAATCACAAGAAAGAGAAAGAAACCCCCTTCCAAAGTATTCCAAATGCATTTACAAAGTTTTTCAAGTTCATAATCCTTTTATTTAAGTTGAAATTCTCTTCCTTTTAAGCACTTTAGAGCAAGCTTCCTTAACCTGTGAATCTGTAAATTTTTAAAATATTTGATAATTCATTATATTATTTTATAATTTATGCATTTGATTTTATAAACATTTAAAAACATTCTGAGAAGGGGTCCGTAGACTTCACCAGACTTCCAAAATGATTCATGACCCAAAAGAGTTAAGGATCCCTGCCTCAGAGCAGCTCTACACTTCTACATTGCCATAGTAATGGAGTTTTTGTATTAGAAATTCCTTTCTATTAAAAAAAAAAGCTCTATTAGTGCTAGATGTGATTATGATGACAATATGTGCAATGGATGTCCATGGTGGGACATGAAACACATTATAGATGCTGAATTTTTCCAGGTGATGGTTTTATATCTAGTTTTCCTCCTCCTTCCTCTCAAATTCTACCTCACGTAAATCCAATTCACTTACAAGTCAAGACATCACCCTCCTGATGTCATCGGTCCTCTTTGAGAACAAAGGACAAACAAGAATAACAACAAAATTCTCAAAGATAAGGTATTAATTCCAGAGTAGTCCAATAGGATACTGGTTTGACATCAGCATGAAACTAATCCTCCTTTGGAAAAAAAAAATAAGAGTTCTTAAGTCTCTTTCCTTCCAATAACAACACTCCTAGTTGGAAAATGACACTACTCCTTTGTGGAAACTATATACATTTTCTTTTAGCTTTATTTGGAGAACATTTCCTTTTCTATGATTAAGGAAAAATTGGATCCATTTTGAATGAAGGCAAATGGCACAACATTCCTTTTCATGAAGTTTCTGGACCTGTAATTACATCTCTGCAGCCCTATCTAACAGTCATGAAAGATTAGCAGTATTTTCTCTGTCTGCCATGCAGTCTTCTCATCTATCTGGAACAGATGAGTGGCTCAAGAAATTCGACTTTTTTGACTCTTTCTAATGCTACTGAATTTTGCTGTAGGCTTAACATGTAAATCTATAAGAACTATTTCCAGAAAATACATACCTTATGCTGCTGATGGGGCCTCTTTCTTCCTTTTAAGTTCCTATTTCATAATTAGAACAAGATGAACAATGGTATCCTCACGGAGGAATAAAGACACGCTCTTTGTTTTCTTTTTTTTGCCTTTGAAAACTGAATAAATGTCATTTTCTTTAGCTTTGCTAAATCTTCTGTTCCCTTTCACACCTTGTTAGATTTCTGAGCATTTCAATAAGAATAAGTGAACTATTTAGATAGGAATCACCCCCAGAAAGAACTTCAAAGGCCCAGACAAGACTGGGAGAGGAGGGAACAGTCACTGAATTTTACTAGTAGGACATGCACTCAGATATTTGGCACCTTGATTTCTAAGATTGACCACTGTTTTGTCCTGTGAATATTTCTTCTTGACCTTCTTACTCTACCCTATTGTGACTCTTAAACCCAAGTGTTTTAAAATCCTTAAACTTCTTCAGTCTGTCTTCTGTTCTCTACTCTATGCTTTCTGCCTGGGGTGGGGGAGGGGTTTGGGGCAATCAGAGAACAAATTTGCAAAATGGAAATGTGACATTTGAGTCACTTCATGTAAGGCTGAATCTTCAGGCATATCCCCAGAGAATTTAATAATTACCTCTCTGAGACTTTGTGCTTCTAATTCAGGGTAGATTCCACCAAGGGTGCTCCTGCTTTGCCTTGGGAAACCCAACAAGTGATCTAGTTTCCAGCAGGGCTAAAATGTATTTAGTTCTGGAGATAAGCCACTTTTAGAAAAATGAAATCCTTTATTAAATCATACTATGAATATTAATCAACTTACACTCCATGAGCTTTTTTTAATGGGATTTTTTTTTTGTTGTTCATAGTGATGATTTCACGGTTTTGGGTATCTCCTATTGGTGAAGATCAGTTATCCATCTGTAACTCAAAATTGTAGAGTATTGTCTGAGGGCACTAAAGGTTTGAAATAACTCACACAGTGTCACCCATATAGTATGTAGCAAAGGCCAGACTTGAACTCAGGTCTTATACTCTCGGAAGTTAACTTTCTACTATGCTGCTCTGTCCCCTGAAGAAAAAAAAAAGAAAAAGAAAAGTGAATCTCTTTAATGTTATTTCTAAAATAATTCAAAGTTCTTTTTAAAGTGCTTTTTAAAACACATTAGAACAAAAGACTCAATAAATCAACAGAGAAGACAGCCCTAGAACAGAGTGGCAAAGTCAGAAAGACCTCAGTTTAAGGCCTGTCTCTGACACATACTACCTGTGTGGTTGAACAAACCACTTAATTTCTGAGTACCCTTGGCAGTTGTTGAAAACTATTCATTTCAGAAATATTGTTGATCTGCATTGGTGGAGAGGGATTCCTCATCAAGAGTTCTCTTACAGTATACCAGTGAAGTCATGAGTCCATATTCCCATCTCCCTCCAAAATTTTACTCTATAAGAAAGTTGTGAGAAATAACAAATGAATTTAAATATGAATGAAAAAGCATGTGTATTCCTCAGCACTCTAAAGAGACCCTAACTTCTATTATGTCCACTAATCAATTGATAGTACCTTAATCTGGAATTGCTACCTTATCCTTAACCTTCTTTTTATTTTTATCATATTTTTTGTAGTTATCCTGCTCAGGCATTCGCTGTAAGCCAAGGAGTTGAAAACTTTCAATTCAGTTAAACTTGCATTCTGGGCAGCTAGGTGGCACAATGGATAAAGCACTGAGCCTGGAGTCGACTTGAATTCAAATTCAGTCTCAGACACTAGCTTTGTGACCCTGCTCAAGTCACTCAACCGTGTTTGCCTCAGTTGCATCAGTTTAATGAGCTGGAGAAGGAACTGGCAAACCATTCTAGTATCTTTGCCAAGAAAACCCCAAATAGGGTCACAAGAAGTCAGAATGAGTGATCAACAACAAAACTTGAATTGTTCTTTCTCAGTATGTAGGCTATTGATGAAAAGAAATGTTTACCTTTATATAACCCTTTCCTGCATCTGCTCTCCTGCAAATACAAAATGGAAGCTATAACAAGTAGAAGACCGCCCCCCCTCTTTATTTACCATGATTATAGTTTGTCTAATCTGGGAGAAATACACATGTGTACTTCTAAGTCTTCTACTTTTCTATCCCATTGCGGGTATAATTCAGTTCCTCAATCATGTCTGCCCTATATTTTTTTTTTCCTTGTTGTTCTACCCTCTAGATACCTCTCCCAATTCTAGAAATCTGCATATAGTCATAGTTGTTTTCAGCTCTGGAAGTAGAATTCTATATGAATCTGAAAAAAGATCCCAGGATTCTTTGTCTGTTTAGGATTTTAATGGCTGGTGGAGAGTGGGCATTTGAAGATATTGCCGGTAATATTCTCCTTTTCTACCTCTTCACAAAACTCTCCTGGCAATCTCAGTACAGAAGAAGGGGGGTAAATTGAATCAATTACTCTGCCCCCACTTAATGTAACTCACAAGATGCACCATGCCCTGATACCTTTATCAGGTGAGAACACTTTTACTCAATCAATCAATCAAAGATATTAAGCTTAGTAGAAAAAGTTCTTAATCAGTTTGGATGAAGTGAATCCATTGGATAAATGAAATGATGCTATGTGGGAAGTGTGTTTGAATAGCTTAAGAGTTAGTCACACACTGTGACTTGTATGAAAATAACAGGCTTAGAATTGGGCATTTCAATGTCAGACTAGTCCAGTGTTGAAAGCAGTTTCAGCCACACTCCTGCCCTCTGAAAGGGAATCACTTAGAGGGGGTGGGGGTGGGGTAGGAGTAGAAGACCCTCTGATTCTTCACTCTTTTCCCTATTGACCAGACGAAAACCTTCAGGAGTTTGCAAACTTGGAATATTTGGAATGCCTCATTAGCTGTGGTAAAAGTGTCCCCAGGATAACAGTGGCTGACAACAGTCACTGGATATAACGAGGAAAGAAAGTTTTAGTACTCTATAATGGCTATGTTTTGGAGTAGAAAGCTTCATCGTGCCTGAAGGGAATTTCACAAAGACCCATAAAGAAGAGAAAAAGACTTCTGGCAACCAGGAATTGTTTTACCCATTTCCAACATGTTCTCTCTAAGCCTGAATTCACTTTGCCCTGGACTCTGTGTGTATCTGTGGGAGTGTGTGCCCCTGATGTGGTATGTGTGTTCTGTATCAACTGTTCTCACTACGTCATTGTAGTAAATATGTTTTCCTAAAACCTAATTTAGTCTGTCTGACTAATTGATTTCAACTGATAATAAGTGAGGGAGGACATTGGTGGAGGCTCATAAATGGTAGTATTAGAGTAACCTCCCCAACCTCTTAGGATTACCCCTTGAACACAGAGGGGAGAAGCAGGCAGCTAACTTCTAAAGATAAAACTGCTAGTCTCAATGAGTCTTGGGGAAATGAGCCCAGAGTTTGTACTACATCAGTATATTATATTTGGTTGTCCCAAGGTTTAATCTAGCCAGTACTTTCTAATGCAGAGAGCAATGGGGTTAAGTAACAACTCCTTTTTTCTCTTCCCTTTACCACCACATTTTCCCTCTCTTGGTTTCTAAAGAGGAAGCTCTAGCTGATGCTTATTTTAATCATAAGTGGTACCTGGGAAAGTGCACTGCATGAACCAATGTGGTGTGATATAAAGATCCAGAATCAGATTCAGAATCAAATCCCAGCTCTGCTACTTTTAATCCTTACATTACCTTGGGCAAATTACTGTTCTGCATCTGAATTTCCTCATTGGTAAAATGGAGTTGGACCATTAGATTATCTCTAAGATCATGTTCAGCAGACATTCTCTGCTTCATAGAAAAGCACTCTGGATCTGGAGTCAGAAGATTTAGATTCAAGTTCTGGCTTTGTCCAGGACAAGTCATTTAAGTTGTCTGGGAGTCAATTTCTTCATCTTCAAATGAGGATGTTGAACTAGATGATCTCTAAGGCCCTCCCAGCTTTAAATCTATGATTCTATGAAAGCAGTGGTACTTTCTCTCTCTCTCTCTCTCTCTCTCTCTCTCTCTCTCTCTCTCTCTCTTTTTGGCTAGGCAATGGGGTTAAGTGACTTGCCCAGGATCACAGAGCTAGTGAGTATTATGTGTCTGAGGCCAAATTTGAACTCAGGTTCGACTCCAGGGTTGCTGTTCTATCCACTGTGCCATCTAGCTGCCCCCTACTTTTTCTCTCTTCACAAAGGAAAGGAAGCTCTGAAGAATAAAGGTTTTTCTGTCCTTCTTTGTCATAATAAATCTTTTTCTTTCAGGGTTTTACTCTTATCCTAACTGTAGTATTAGACTTATTAGTATTATTTAATAATTTTAGTAATAGCATTAGACTTACTCATTTTCTAACTATGGTATTAGTAATAAACTGTGAGAATTCTGTCCCCCTAGGGTCATAAGGACCAGGGGCAGGGGCTAGGGTTTGCTTTTTTCTACTCCTGTCTTTGTCTTTGGAAAAAGGCATCATCTTGTTAATATCCTTTACTGCCAACATCTTGTAACACTTGGACATTGCTTCAAAAAGATGGTTCCGGGTCTTGTTAATTCTTCTTCATATCCCCAGAATTATTCCCTGGCCTGCATTTCTATAGGCTTTTGCCTCTCCCAAACTTGCTCTCTCTCTCAAACCTTTACCCCTACTTTTGTAAAGAATCCTCCTTTTGCAAAGAATCTTTTTCTGAATCAATTTGGCTCTCCAGAATTTTCTCTATTTTGATGCCTTGTCTTTAGAGTTTGACATTCTGCTGACAATGAAGATTTTGTGTCTGAGTAGGATTTGCTTGAGGCAGATTGATATTTGACACATACGGCCCAGGCTATCTTTGGGTTGATGTACATGTGGATGCAACAGAGACATGCTGCACAGCTCCCCTGTGATCCCTTTAAGTAATGTTAAAACTCTTTTAGGTTGGACTTTCAGGTTAGACTTTTAATTGTAGACTCACACTTTTTTATTTTTACTTTTGACTAATTCAGGAAATATTTTTCACTTATTTGAGTATTTCTGCACATATGTACCCATCACCACCTCATTATAATCTTGTCCTTAAGGTTCAGCAAATACAATCTGATTTAATCTAGTAAGTATTTATTTGGTTCCTGTACTGTACAAGACACTGTTCTAGGTGCAATAAATTCAAGGACAAAATAAAATATGGTCCCTGCCCTCAAAGAACTTAAATTCTATTGAAAGGATTCGACATGTGAGCAGATAAGCATATGCATGCACAAATGAAATACGTCATATGGTTGTTGTCCTTCATTCTCAAAGATGACCAAAATGACATCACTGTGTTGGAGTCAAGGTACATTGTGTCCAACTGTGGCTGATCAGATCATTATGAGCTCAGAATGCTCTGCCACAGGTTGAGCACTAATAGTCCATATGAACATTTGGGGTGGAGATGTCTCTAAATTTGCTCATCTTACATTTCTTTTGAGCTCCTGCAATTCTGCTTTGCTCCTACAGCACAGCACCTTCTTTGATGAGGGAATGACGTGTTGGACAGTCCTGTGCCAGTGTCTCCCATATCATGCAATCAATTCCAAAGTTCTTCAGAGAGACCTTGAGAGTGTCCTTGTGTCACTTCTTCTGATGGTATATATGTATGGATGTATGTATACATACGATAATGTAGATAAAACACCTTGCAAACCTTAAAATTCTATATAACTGTGAGTGGTTGATGATTGAGGATGATGACGATGATGATGATGATGATGATGATGTAAGGAAGATGCAGAGATCACTAATATTGTAACTAGGGGGAATCAAGAAAGAGTTAAGATAGGGATTCAGTCAGTCAGTCAACAAGCATTTGTTAAATACTTTCTGTGTTCCAGGCTCTGTGCTAAGCACTGAGGACACAAAAAGGACAAGAACAGCTCTTGCCTTCATGGAATTCCCATTCTAATGGCAGGAGACAATGTGTAAATAATGTCCACTGTCCATATAGGAAATAGTACCAGAAGGGAAGGCACTAGCAGGTCCAGTGACTGGGAAAGACTTCCTGAAGAAGATGAGATTTGAATTGTCTGAAAGGAAGTGAGATAGGTGGAGAACCAGAGGAGAGTAGTACTGTTTGTTATCCCTTGCACATCGCTACTTTCCCCATCCTGGTTTCAATATGTCATGGGTCAGCACAATAAATTAAATGAGAATTTTTGGAGAGTTTTGTGCAAGCCACAGATGAAATATGAAGGCCAACAGATGACACAGAAAAATTTAGAAACTCAGATATGCACAAAATATATGTATAATATTATATAATATCAACATATTTTGAATCCCATAATAATTCAGATTTCTTCTCTGATATGAAGGGCCAAAAATTTTTATGTGGATTTCTAGATTGCAAGGGGCACCATGCTCCTAACCCCCCCGATGTTGGAGAGATAACTGTACAATGAAAACTCAGAGGAAAGAGTATCTAGGATGAGAGAAGATCAACAGTGTGAAATGATGCAATGAAGTCAAGGAGGATGAGCATTACTCAAAGGCCATAAACTACAGTACTAAAGACACCTTTTGTAATGCTGGAGAAAGCAGCTTCAGTTAAACAATGTGATCCAAAGCCAGATTGCAGAGGGTTTAGAAGGGGAGATGGGAAAACATTTAAAATTGATCAAGGAGTTTAACCATGAGGGAGAGAGAAGACAATGGCTAGCATGGCTGGTAGAATCAAATTAGTGTTTTTTTAAGAATAAGAGAGACATAGGCTTTTTTGTGGGCCTTGGGGAAGAAGACTTGAAGAAGGCCAAAACCTCTCGGAGGCAGAGGTTTGTATCCCAGGCATCAGAGTCAGCCTAGGCAAAGGCAAGGAAGGAAGAGATATGGTACTGAGTTTGGGGAGCAGCAAGCAGACAAGTCTGGGTGGAATATAATGTGTAAAGGGAAATAATGTGAAGCAAGTCTAGAAAGGTAGAGCTGGAGCTAGATTGTGAAAGGCTTTAGATGCCAAGTTGAGGCCCTGGTATTTTATCCTTCAGGCGTTGTCAGTTTTCTCAGCAATGAGAGTGACTTACTGAAAGGTTTCTTTACACAGTAGCTAGATCTTCTTGGATGAGTTCCAATACAGACCTATCTTATGCCAAATTCTGCTGTATAGCAAATAGTGTTATATTGGGAATCCAGTTTGCCTTTAATGTGTGGAATGAATAGTAGTTACAGGAATGTCATCCTTGACTCAGAATAAGAAAGAATTCCCTGTTGATTAAAGTTACATAAAAATGGAATAGGATACCTCAGGAGGCAGTGAGTTCCCAGGCACTGGAGGTCTTTAAGCGGAATCTGAATGATCCCTTGTCAAGGAGGGAAGAGAGAATCCAAGTCTTAGGCAGAATTTAACTAGATAAGCCCTTCTAACTCTAACACCTTATGACTTTATGACAATTCTTTTAGGCATTTTAATCAAATCTGATGGTCCATTTGTAATAACTTTAAAAAACAGCAGCAATACCACACAAATATCTTCTAATTTAAAGTAATGAACTAAGTTTTTTGTTAATATTTATTGGATCTATATGTCAACTCTGCTACAGAGCTCAAGATGTTGCTCATAAAATGACAAATATGAAACATTTAAACTAGAAGGAAATTATCCAGTGAAGTAGGGAAAGGAATAAAAACATAATAAATCAAATTTCATGAAAGGATCAGGAAGAAAAGGAGTTGAGAAGGATCAGGGGTAATGGCATCCTGTGAAGATGACTGGCTTTTGGTGGTACTAATCCACTTCTAAAAGTTAAATCAACCCAGTGACTGGCAAATTTTTGTTTGTGGGCCCAATCTACCCTGCCTCTTGTGTTGGGAGGGCCTGTGAACTTCCATTCTTGGTTCGTAGGGCCATACAAAAGCAGATGGTGGGCTACAGTTTGCTGACTCCTTTAACCAACAGTCTATTTGATGTCATATGCCACAGAACAAAAAATGTGTCACAAATCTCCTGGGTGGTGAGATGGGCAAATGTATGTGGACCTCATTGCTAAAAACACATTATTGCTAGTCTGCAGTCTTTTGTCTAGTTACCTTGTCATTTCTTCACATGGCATTAAAAGGGATACTGTTTAAAAGCATGAAAAGCCTAATTTTTGGGACTCTTTCAAATGGTTGTCTTTTTTGAACCCTATAATTGTTAAAATAACTTAATTGTTTAATTAAATAAGTGAATTTAATTCAATTAAACGAACTCAGGGTTTAGGGAAGCCTGGTGATACAGTGGAAAAAATGCTGGCTCTGATGCCTGAGGACTTTGGTTCAAATCCTACTTCTGATACTTAGTACCTATTTATCCTAGGCAAATCACTAAATGTTCCTGAGCCTCCATTTCCTTATCTACAAAGTAGAGAAGTTGGTTCAGGGGTGGGGAACACATGTGGCCTCAAGGCCACGGGTTCTCCACCTGTGGTTCAGATGAAATCTGAGGTCTCTTCCAAACCTAGATCTATGATACTATGTGCAACTTACTCATACATGCACCATCTCATCTGAGCCACAAAATAATCCTATGAAGTAAATACTACAGTTATCATTACCCTCGTTTTACAAATAAGGAAACTGAGGCAGGCAGAAGTTAAGTGATTTGCCTGGGCTAATATAGCCAGTAAGTGTCTGAGGCTGGATTTGAACCTGGGTCTTTTTGACTTCAAATTCAGTGTTCACTTCAATATGCCAAGCTACTTCAGAGCATTTTACACATAATACATATTTTTTGAATATATTATATTTAAAATTCTATGATACTAGGCATGCCACTGAAATTGCAAAATGAAAGAAAATAGATCTGTTTTCTACTTACTTCCAAATACCTTAAAGATGCCATTTAAACAAATAAAAAAAAAAACAACCCATAAACCTTTAGAGTACCTTGGGAAGAGGCTCTCTCTGGGTTCACAGTATTCTATCAAACGCTTTGTGCTGGACCACCTGTGAGGCAGAGAGCTGGAGCTTTCAAAATAGGCTCAGCAAACAGCTGTTCCCTGACCCCTGCTGCTAACTAGGGGGCCATTTTATGTGTGCACTCCCTGTAGAAAGGCTATAGGTCACCATTTTTATCCACACTTACATGTAGGCCTTGCCATCTTTTCAACTGCTGCTTGAAAATGCAAACTAATTTTCTTTCCGTATCTACTCTTACAAAAAGGGAGAAGGATTGGACCTGGAGTTTCATGGACTTAGGGAACTCCCCCCAAAGAAATCCTTCCACCAATATAGATTGACACCTTCTCTGCAACTTAAAGTCTTGGAGAGAGTTGCCTAAAGCACTGAAAAGCTGAATAACTTAGGTTCACACTGCTTGGTCTTACAAATATTTACGATAAAATTTACGGGCCTGCTAAAGTTTTCCATGAGGAGTCAGCATTTACCTCAGAGGTACTATCATGCTGTCGATAATCAGTAGAAAGAAATGGGCCACCAGTGAAATGGAACCCCAACAGATTGCAGTGAAAAAAAATCAGCCACATTTTGCACAAAATCAGAAATAATGAGTTTTACCCAATTCATAGCTCCCATGTATTTAATAAATGCCTAACCAGTGCTTCTTAACTTAGCACTTATGAACTTTAAAAGATATTTATCATGTATTTCAATATAATTGGTTTCCTTTGCAACAGTCATTTAAAAACATTATTTTGAGAGGGGGTTCTGCCAAAGGAATCCCATGACACAAAAAAGGATTAAGAACCCTTGGCCTAAACTAAGAAGGGACCTTCTTTTTGCTTTCTTTAACCTCAATGCTGAGCACAGTGCCTGGCATATAGTTTAATAAATACATTAGAACTAGGTCTGTAAAACAGCCTCTCCCCCTCACTTCTACCCCAACCCCAACAACAGTGTAACTTGAAAAAAGAAGTCATTGTGGAATTGTCTGGTGATTGACTGGGATTATTCGAGGATCTAAAGGTGCTGGTGGTGGCCAAACACAGGAGTGTAACAGGAGGCAGTTGGGGGAAGGGCCCCTATTGCTCTGCTGACAGGCTGGGTGGTGTCTATTAACAGGTGGACTGCTTCACACTGGGACTACTGCCAAAAGCAGGATATTTCCTCCTGGTGGGCGTCAGACTTCCATCACCTTCACCTGTCTGCTTGCGTCTCTGGTCAGAGGGAGACTCAAGTGACAGGAGTCTGCTGCTGATACTGCTACGACTACAGCTGGGGGCCTTTCCCTTCAAACTCTCAGGCCCTGACATTGGGATTAAGAGTTAGGAACTTGAAACTGGTTTTAGAATTTCAATTTTGGTGACTCAGGATGTGACATACAAAATAAATAAGTACATGCAATTTAAAAATATCCCTAAATGCTTTACACAATAAAAAGAGCACCCAAATAAAGCCCGATGCAGGTACTTTCCAAGTTTGCATTTTAAAAATTAGAAATCCCTTTTCTTCTCCACACAGTAGGAGCACAGAAACCATCAAGGATGTCATAAAAGTTCTTCAATTTTATTTTTATACTTATAATTTGGAGAACAATCTTAACAGATTTAATCCAAATTTAGTGCAATGCTCTAGGACTGCACAGTGAATGCCAAGTTTCAATCCAGAGCAAATTTTTTTTACAGCTGAGCTGGCAGGCCTTAAAAAGGTGCTGTCAAAATAGAAACTGTCATTTCCAAAAGTTCTTACCTGTGTTACTACTAATGCCTCTGGATGTGAAAACTGGGAGAAATATTAATGCTCAAGAATTCGGAAAAAATATTGTTGCCATTTCTGCACCATTCAACTCTCCAGCCTTCTAAAACTTGGATTGGAGACCATAGATTGTCACTGACTGGAGGAAAGGAAGAGTCTGATCTGATGTTTTCTGAAAAAACATGGGAAAGAAAAATCTACAGAAGCAAATTGAGCCCATTCATTTTTTTAATATAATATTTTGAGTCCACTCATTTTTGACAAATCTCTGGGTTCACTTTTAGTCTGTTTTACAAAATCTAAAATTTGCACCTAAACTAAGCATATTTCCTACCCACATTCCTCTGAACCAAGAAAAACAAGTGAAATGTTCTTTATTGTAACTAAGCCACACTCTAGGAGTTAGTGTCTGCAGGCAAAGATTTCAGTCATTATACCTCCACTCCCTCTTTTAAATTAACAAGACCTTTCCCCCTCTAAAGCACTCTCTTAACTCTTTGTTCCTGATGTTTTGTCTCAGTAGCATTGATTCATTTCACAAAGGAAGCTCCCTGTCCCCATCCTTTCTTCCATTGATTACTCTACTTTCCTCTTCTCCCTCTTCCCTAAGTCTCCTTTGCACTTTAGTCTAATGTCTCTGTCTGGGTGCTTAGTTATAATGGTGCTAGGGGGCATTGGGATGCATGACAAGAGAGGCAGGTGCTCCAAGCTTGGAAAGAGTCCTGGAACTATATGGGACAATATATGCTTGACAAATAAATGTCCATTTCATGTCACCCTTACCGCCTTGTTTCAAATACATCATCCCTTTTGCCATAATTTTACAGTGGCTTCCTAGGCATTCCTATGAAAGTCTCACTCTTGTAATGAGCATAAACTTGTCTATCTTGTAGGCTCCCTCTGCCCTCAAAGGAACTTAACTATTTGCTTTCCTGTACCTTTGATACTTTCCAGTATATCCACAGGGGGAAATGGATTATAAAAACTGCTTTAAAGAGGTAAAGTCAAGACAGTGAAATTGTAAGGAGTACAGCCTAGTTCCCTCACCAAAACTCTTCTATGAAGACTTAGAAAACCCACCAGACCAAATTCTAATGGGTAAACCCAAGAAAAAGTCACAGAGAGTTATTTTTCTAGCCCAGTGTGACTTAGGAAAAGACAGAGATTTCCAGTTATAGAGGACAGGGTCTGACCTGGAACAAGTCAAACTGAACATTCTAGTACCCAGGGCTTGAAAGAGAACCAAGACTGAGCACCAGAGTAGGAACCATCAAGGGAAGAAGAGATCTCAGGGGATTTCTGACCTAGAGCAGGGTGCAGGAATGGGTGCTATATGTCAGCTCTGCCACTCACTATTCAGTTCTGGGTCATAGATCCAGAGCAGAGAGGAGTGGTCCAGTGGAGTGGGTTGCTAGTGAGCCCTTGTTCGCATATTGATCAAGGAATCCATTCCAAAAGCAATCAGGAGCTGTATGTCTCTGATCCCCAAAGTAGAGCAGAAAGTCATTTCTAGCTTTTAGTCCAAGGTGGAAGCCTGCAGTGTAGTAACCAGGGAAGACATCCCAGACCAAAGGGAAATCTGCATTTCAGTCATTCTGAGCCTACAGAACCTCCCAGTAGGTTAATAGTGACTGAGTCCAGCAATAGTCGACTGAAAATCCCAAACAGGGATAAACTGAGAGACCCAAATCTGGATCTAGAACTTGCAGAGGTCAGACCAGGGGGGCAATGCCCCAGATCATTTCAATTTAGAATCATTGAAAGCCTGCAGGCCTCCAGCTGAACTACAAAAGTAGAAGGAGATAAGAGGACAGAGATCAGGCCAAACATCCCCTCCCAGAATTGTATAGTCCTCAACACTAACATAAAATTCAAAGTCAAAAAGTAGGTTGAAAGAATGAGCAAACAAACCAAAAAGAATCCCACCATGAAGAGCTATTATGGCAACAGGAAAACTCAAGAGAGACCTAGAAGAGAATGACTCCAAGACATTTACAAGCAAAGACTCAAAGGAAAATGGAGTTTGTACATAAGTCAAAAAACAGAATTCCTGAAAGAGTTACAGCAAGTCTTAGAAAAAGAGCTAAAAATAAAATTTAAAACCATTTGAGAATAATAGAGAAAAAATGTATGAAGAAATGAGAGCTATGGGAAAGAAGATATAAAAAGGGTACAAAAGCTTACCCAAGAAAATATTCCCCCCAAATTAAAATGGACCACATAGAAGCTAAAGATTCTATGAGACATCAAGAAATAATAAAACAAAGTCAAGACTGAAAAAAAATATAAAATACTTCATAGTATAAATAACTTACCTGGAAAAACAGATTGAGAAAATATAATTTAAGAATCTTTGGACTACCTGAAAGCCATGACCAAAAAAAGAGCCTAGAAAGAAGTTATCAAGAAATCATAAAAGAAAACTCTCCAGAGCTTTTAGAACCAGAGGGCAAAGTGGAAATAGAGATAATCCACTGCTTACCTCCTAAAAGAAACCCCCAAGTGAAAATTCTCAGAAATATTTTAGGCAAAATCCAGAGCTCCTAAATCAAAGCAAAAAGTATTGCAAGCAGCCAGAAAGAAAGAATTCAATCATTAAAGAACTACGGTTAGAGTCACACAAGGTTTAACCTAGAATATGACATGCAAAAAAAAAAAAGATCCTAGCTTATCATCAAATATTAAGCTACTCAGAAAAAGTGAAATAAGGGGGAAAAATGGATATTTAAAGAAATAGAAAGCTTCCAATCATTCCTGATGGATGGACAAGAACCGAATAGAAAATCTGACATAGAAATATGTAACATAGAAAAAATGACATAGAAACTGTAAACAACAATGGCATGACTCACCCATAAAATTGAAGAGAATAGCAGAATGGATTAGAAATAATCCAACAATATTTTGTTTACAGGAATCACACTTGAACAGAAAAATCCACACACAAATTAAAATAAGAGCTGAAATAGAGTCTATTACGCTAGTAAAAAAAAAGAAGAAAGGTGTAAATCATGACCTCAGACAAAGCAGCAGGAAAAAATGGGCTTAATTAAAATAAATAAACAGGGAAACTACATTTTCCTAAAAGTACCATAGGCAGTGAATTAAACACAATACTAAATATACATGCACCAAATATCATAGCATCTGATTTTTAAAGGAAAATTTAAATGAGTTTCAGGGAAAAATAGATTATAAATTTATAAAAGGTGGGGACCTCAATTCATCCCTTTCACATCTTGATAAATCTAGCCCCAAAAATAAACAAAAAGAAGTAAGAACTTGAATAGAATTTTAGAAAAATTATATCTGATAAAATTTTATTCAATAAATGGCCTTTGAAACAAAAATTTAATATTAATAAGAAACTAAAAAACTTAATCCTAAAGAATGGATGGATCAGAGAACAAATCCTAGAAACAGTAAATCATTTCATTAAAGATAAGAATGACAGTGAAACAACAAAAAATTTGGGGATGTAGTCAAAGTAGTACTTAGGGAAAAATTATATCTCTAAATGCTTTCATCAAAAAAAGAGAGGAAGAACAGATAAATGAATTTACATGCAATTAAAAAAACCCTAGAAAATAAATGAATTAAAACTCTCAAGTTAAATAGCAAAACAGAAATTCTGAAAATCAAGGGAGATATTAACAAAACTGAAAGCAAAAAAAAACTTTGAATTAATAATAAATATAATTTTGTCATTGTTTTTTGGTCATTTAGTCATGTCTGACTATTCATCACCCCATGGACCTTTCTTTCCTCCACTATTTCCCAAAGTCTGTCCAAGTTCACATTTGTTGTTTTCATGACTCGATCTATCCATCTCATCCTCTGCCATTCCCCCCTCTCTTTTTTTTTTCCTTCAATCTTTCCCAACATCAGGGTTTTTTCCAATGAGTCCTATCTTCTCATTATGTGGTCAAAGTATTTAAGCTTCAGCTTCAGTATTTGACCTTCCAATGAATAGCCTGAATTAATTTTTTAAAATATTGACTAATTTGATCTCCTTGATGTCTAAGGGACTCTTAAAAGTCTTTTATAGCACCAAAATTCAAAAGTGTTGATTCTGCAGTGCTCAGCTTTCCTCTTCTCTCACATCATGCATTGCTACTGGAAAAACCATAGCTTGGACTACATGGACCTTTGTCAGTAAGATGATATCCCTGCTTTTTAGTATGCTGCCCAGATTTGCCATAGTTTTCCTTCCAAGGAATGAGTATCTTTTAATTTCACAATTGTAGTCACTGTCTGCAATGATCTTTGAGCCCAAGATCTTACTGTTTGTTTTTTTTATGTTAAGCTTCAAGCCAGCTTTTATACTCTTCTCTTTCACTTTCTTTCATTAAGAGGCTTCTTAAATCCTCTTCACTTTCTGCCACCAGAGTAGTATCATCTGCATATCTGAGATTGCTGATATTTCTCCTGGCAACCTTAATTCTGGGTTTTGGTCCATCCAGCCTGGAATTTCCAGTGATGTACTCTGCATGTAAGTTAAATAAATAAAGTGACAACATACAACCTTGTCGTACTCCTTTTGCAACCTTAAACCAATCAATTGTTTCATGTTCAGTTCTAACTGTTGCTTCTTGACCCACATACAGCATACACATATGCTTCTTGATCCACATAAGAGACAGATAAGATAATCTGGTATTCCCATCTCTTTGAGGACTTGCTGTACCTTGTGATTCACACAATCAATGACTTTAGGGTAGCAGAAATAGATGTTTTTTTCTGGAACTCTACTGCTTTCTTCATAATCCAATGAATGTTGGCAATTTCTAGTTCCTCCGCCTCTTTGAAAAATCAGCCTGCTCTTCTAGTAATTCTCAGTTCACATATTGCTGAAGCCTAGCTTGCATAATCTCAGGCTTAACCTTGCTGGTGTGTGAAATCACAAAATAATTACTTTGAAATTTGAACATTCCTTGGTATTGCCCTTCTTTAGGTTTGACTCATAAAGTGCTCTTTTCCAATCCAATGACTACTGTTGAGTTTTCCAAATTTGCTGACATATTGATTTGAACACTTTAACAGTATCATCTTAACAGTTTTTTAAGGGGAAAAAAATAGGCAAGCCATTAGCTAACTTGATTTTAAAGAGAAAGAACAAAACCAAATTTTCAATATCAAAATTGAAAAAAGGCTAATTCATTTTCAATGAAGAAGAAATATAAGAAACTATTAGGAGCTGTTTCATCTAAATATGTGAAATAATACTGATAATTTAAATGAAATGATTGAATATTTACAAAGATGTTCATTGCTCAGATTAACAGAATAGGAAATAGACTACTAAAATAACCCCACCTTAGAAAAAGAAATTGAACCATAAATGAAGTCCCAAAGAAAATAATCCCCCCAGTCAGGGGGATTTACAAGTAAATGATACCAAATATTTAAAGAATAATTAATTCTAATACTACATAAAATTTTGAAGAAAAAGAGAGAAAGGAGTCCTACAAAACTCCTTCCATGTATGATGCAAATATGGTCTTTACATATAATCAAGGGAGAAGCAAAACTGAGAGAGAGAACTATAGACCAATATTCCTAATGAAGGTTGATATGAACATTTTAAGCAAAATATTTGTAAGGATACTACAACAATATATTACAAAGATTATCCACTATCACCAGGCTGAAAGAATATAAGGAATATGAGGCTGGTTTAGGATGAAGAAAACTATAAATAAAATTCACCAATTTAATAGCAAAAACAGCAAAATATTATACCATTATACCAGAAAAAGCTTTTGATAATTCTTGTTAGAAAAAAAAACCCAGGAAGCATAGGAATAAATGAATTTTTCCTTAAAATGATAAGTAATATTTGTTTTAAACCAAGAACCAGCATTGTTTGTAATGGAGATAAACTAGAGGTCTTTCTAATAAGATCAGAGATAAGACAGAGATGTTCATTATCACCATTATCATTCAATATTGTGCTAGCTATGGCAATTAGACAAGAAACAGAAATTGAAAGAATAAGCTTAGGCAAAGAAGAAACAAAATTATCACTTTTGCCAGATGATATGATGACTTACTTAGAAAACTCTAGAGAGTCAACAAAAAAACTAATTGAAACAATTAAAATTTCAGCAAAGTTGAAATATATAAAATAAACATACACATCATGAGAATTTCTACATATTACCAACCAGCAAATCCAACAACAAGACATAGAAAGAGAAATTCCACTTAAATATAGACAGCATAAAATATTTGGGAATCTACCTGTCAAGATATGCAGAGAAATTAAATGAACACAATTACAAATAACTCTTTGCACAAATAAAGACAGATAATTAGACAGCTATTAATTGTTCATATGTAGGCTGTCAACAAAAACAATAATGTTTCCTAAATTAATTTGTTACTCAATGCCATACCAATTAAACTACCAGAGAATTACTTTATAGAGCTAATAAGATAATAAAAAGATTCATATGTAAGGATAAAAGAATATCAAGGGAATTAATAAAAAACAAAAGTTATAAGGAAGAAGGTCAGGAAGTACCAGATCTCAAACTATACAACAAAGCCTAATCATTAACACATCTTGATACTGGGTAAGAAATAGAGTTTGATCAGCGGAACAGATTCAGTATGTAATATGCTGAAGAAATGAGTAAAATAGCCTAGTGTTCAATAAATCCAAAGATTCCAGTTATTAGTTCAAGAACTCACTATTTGACAAAAACTATTGGGAAAACTGCAAAGTAGTATGGCAGAAATCAAATAAATACAAATCTCACACTGTATCTCAGGATAAGCTCCAACGAATACATGAGTTAGACATTAAGGGGGACATCATAAATTAGAAGAGCATAGAAGAAATTACCTGTCAGATCTGTGTATGGTGGAAAGTATACTACCAAACAAGATATGTTCATAGCAGGTAACATGGACAAATTTGATTACATAAAGTTAAAAAGGTTTTTTTTGCATAAAAAACCCAATGCAGCTAAAATTAGAAAAGAAGCAGGAAATTGGGAAAATCTTTGCATTAGATTCTCTAATAAAGTTCTTATTTCTAAGATATATAGGCAAGTGAGTCAAATTTATAGGAAAAAGAATTATTGTCCAATTAATAAATTGTCAAATGATATGAATAGGCAGTTTTTAGAGGAAGAAATTCAAGCTATCAATTCACCAATGATTAGATAAATGTAAATTAAAATAACACTAACATGCCACCTCACACTCATCAGTCTGGCAAAGCTGACAAGAAAGGAAAATGACAAATGTGAGAGGTACATTAGTGCACTGTTGGTGGAACTATGAACTGGTCTAGGCATTCTGGAATGTAATTTGGAACTATGCCCCCAAAGCTATTAACTGTTCATTCCCTTTCACTACTAGGTTTACACCACAAAGAGATCAAGGAAAAAGGGAAAGGACCCATTTGTACAAAAATATTTATAGTAGTTCTTTTCATAGTGTCAAGAATTGGAAACTGAAGGATTGCCTATCAATTGACCAATGGCTTTATGTGTATATGATGGAATATTATCCAGTAAGAAATTATGAAAGGGATGGTTTCAGAAAAACATGATAAGACTTATATGAGCTGATGAAAAGTCAAGTGAGCAGAACCAGAGAATAATTTATACAATAACAACAACACTAGGAACTCTGATCAACACAATGGAAAAAACCACAGTTCCAGATGATTCATGATAAAACATGCTAACACTCTATCTATCAACAGAGAAGTAATAAACTCAAAGTGCAGATTGAATTATCTCTATCTCTATCTGTATACATACATGCATGCACGCATATAGTACATGGCCAGTGAGGGCATTTGTTTTGCTTGACAAAACATATTTCTAATTGGTTTTGTTTTTCTTGCTTTCTCAATGGGTGGAAGATATAGAGGTGGGAGGGAGAGAATTCAGATCTAAAAATAAATAAGATGGAATTAAAAAAAATTTGGCTTTACTCCCTGTGCTTTAATAAATTATAGTTCCATCTTGTACCATACATCACAACAAATTCAAAACAGACATGTCAACTGAGTATAATAGGTAACAACACCAAAAAAATTAGAAAAGAATAAGGTACTTTCACAACTACAGTGAGAGGGACATAATTCTTAAGTAAATGAGAAATAGAGGATATCATAAAAGAAAATTTTGCTACATAAATTAAAAAGCTTTTACATGAATAAAATCAGCAAAGGAAGATAGGACTATGAGAGAAACAGCAGTGAAGGAAGAAACATTTTCATTAAATATCACTGATAAAAGTCTACTATCCAAAATATATGTGATTGATGCAAGCATACAGGGTGTCCCAAAAGTTTTAGTGCAGCCCCTCTGCTTTCCTGATAGTACAGCTCTGATAGCCATAAAATGCTAGCTATGAAGAAATCAGCAAAGTCTGAGAATTGTGAACAAATACATTGAATAAATTAATGAATTAAAAAGTATTTATTGAGCACTTATGGGCACAATGGATAAAAGAGAAAATTAAGATAGTCCCTTTTTCTTAAGGAGTGTGTATTCTAATAGGGAGATAGTAGATGTGGAAGGTTTCAGCTGTGTCAGATGGAAAAATCCTGTGGTCCTTAGATGGTAATGGCTCTTACTTAATGTCATTTCCACTGATAAAATCATAGTAATTTGTGATGTTGAATTATTTTCAGCACCAAGAAGTTTGGTGGCAAGAACTTTCTTCTCTGAGTCTCTAGAATCTGTGGCTATGGAAGCAGCAGGTGCCATGTTGCATCTCTATGGGAGCTACTTCCCAGGATGATGGCTGAGGTTATTGGACTGGAAACTCCCTTCCTATTATGCTTACCTTCCAAATGAATAACCCACCTCTGAGACTTAGCTGTCAGATTTTCCCTTCAAAGTAGCACCAGTAAATTTCAGTCTTTCCTGCTTAAACAAATGGCGTCCTTAAATAACTTCTTTCTACTGACATTTATTTTCTTCATCCTCTAGGAGTAAATGTCAGGACCGGGGGGATATAGAAAATTCCTCTTTCATCTCCCCACAAAAAATTTTTAAAAAATAATCATCTACCTTTGTGCTCCAGTTTCCATATCTATTACAAAAAAAATCTATTACGGAAAAGGGTGTTAGATTAGACAACCTCTAACGTATATTCCATCTCTATGGCTATGATTCAGTATGATCCAGTACTCAGAATTTTGTGTTTTTCCCGAATCTGAATTCAGGGTTAAGTGTGGCATAGGTCTGGGATAGTCAGTAAATTCCTTTTCCACAGTATTTTTTTAGATATGCCAAACAAATTGTGTTTGTACTTAACTTCATTTTTGTAACCTTTATGTGTTTAGAGGTCTTAGATACTATTGAAATTCATATCTCATGTGATACCTCCCTTAGGTATGAGAAATAGGAAGAAGCAGATATGCAGTATAACGTAGTGTAGAGAAAGCTGGCCTCAAAACCAGTAAGAACTGTATTCAATGCCTTCCTTTGATTTTGTAAGCTACTCCCACGGTAATTGCTTGACCTTAGTGCTCTAGATAACTCTTTAAGACTATAAGAGACAGAGAAGGTGTTACCCTGCTTTGGTATAGGAGATTTTCTCACTTGGGAGTTCCCTATGCCAATGAAAACACAGGTCTATTTCCTATCCCTATGAAGAACAGGACATATTTCTTGCCTTCAAGGAGTTTACAATTTATTTGGGAAATATTAACCTGAATGTGAACTGCCCTTTTTCTTTATATCTAGCTTTTATGAATCTGAATATGGTCTATAATGAGTTTGCCTTTTCATTTTATACTTCTATATTATATTTTTCCTTTCAAAGAGATCTCATTTTAGGCATAGCTCATATTTGGTTCTGGTTTATATTTAGACCAATATAATGAATGCCATAGTCTCCAAAGAATCAAAAATTAGTATCATTCAGAAGACAATAGAAAGGCACATGGTGGGCATAAGTTGACTGGGACACAAAGTACCTATATATCAGGAATAACATAGGAGAAATGCAGTAATAAGAATATAATCAAAGAAATGTACAAATGGAAAACAAAATGGACTAGTCATGGGTCTAGAGCATGGGGAAAACCAATCCTTTGGGCTCCACTGGTATTTTTGTGATGTCAAGAGATGTAGCAGATAGCAGACTTATAGAAGCCATAAACAAAAATCACAAGACATAGGGAGTAGTGTGTTCAGATCTATATTTTAGGAATATCATTGAAATTTGGTATCCTGGAACATCCTTTACTTGTTTCTCAGTGGATCTGAGTTGTTGACACAACTTACCATTATGATTTGGCATGCTTACTGATAAATTATAAAGAACACCCCCATTCACAGCCCAACCAGCTCCTTGTGCTGCTCTGTGGGATTCAGTGAGTGTAAAGCATTCCCAGAAAGTCTCTTTGAGTCAGTCTGATCTCTTAGCCTAATTACAGTACAGATGAGGTTCATTTTTTTACATGTTTTCTTTAATGCCTTCACTACCTTTCTCCATTCTAGGTCTGGGATGCCTCAGTCAAAAAGCTTTTTAGGACACCAAGTGACTAAAGTGCATTGTTGAATTTGGAAGAGGAAACAGAAAATAGAAAATGTTGTTTTGCTAACATGTCTATTATTTTTCTAATGTAAATGTAAAATGTAAAGAGATTAGATGTAAATTTTATTTGAATATTTTATTGATACTTTGATCATTTGTTTTTGTTGGTTGAGTTATTAAAATTATAATAACATAAAAAAGAGAATGGAGGGTTATGGGACTTACTGTTTTTGTTAATTGCATACTTGTTATTGTTTATTCCACTGGAACTCTAAGGTAGAAGCCAAAAGAAGGTGTCTTATTTCATAGGACAAGGTGCTTTATCTGTTTGGGAAGAAGTTGCCAGATGTCTTGACTGGTGTAAAATCACAATGATTGTAGGAACCATTGAAAATTTCCAGTCTGAGCTGTGAGTTTGTGTTTTGTCACTTAGTCTTAGACTTTCCAAAAAACCATGTCTTTAAAGAAACAAATTCACAGCAAAAGGCTATGGAGAAAAGCCAGACACTTAACTTATCTTTGGTTGTTGGCGGGCTTGGAAAAACAACATCCAATTGATTCTCAGACACAGCGTTTGCAATCAACAAATATTGTCTAAGTACTACATATACACATACAGGATTTCTTTGAAACAAAACTTTTGAAATATAAGATGTACTCTTCAGGGAGATATTGGACCCTACTTATTCATAGATACATAAATAGGGATTATCTGGTACTTAATTTAGTCTTGTGAATATGCCTTGAACTCTTTAGAAAAAAAGATCGATTTAATTAAAAAAAAATACAACCACCAGATTTAATAAATAGCCTCTTACCAGTCTCTCAAAGAAGGTAATATTTTAATCCAGGTAAATAGTAAAGAATATGGGTTTCAGTTATTTAGAGTTCCTATAACTACTTGGGTGAAGGAAACTAGTAGTTTTTTTTCTTTTTCTTTTTCTTTCTTTGGTAACTTTTTTAGATTCTATTTTCTTTTTTTTCAGTTCACAAACATTCATTTTTCCCCCTTTTACTTCTCCCTTCCTTGGAAAAAGAAAAAGGAAACCTTTTGCAACAAACACACATAGTCAAGCAGAACAAATTTCCACAGTGAATAATCCAAAAAAAATGTGCATTTCATTGTGCATATTTAGTCTATCCCTGAAGAGGTCTAGAGGTTTGGGGTGCTGGGGAAACCCCAAGAGCATGGTGCCGGGCCCTGCCTGAAAGAATTCAACTCAAATCTTCTTCCAGCCAGAGAAAAAGTTTATTAGAGATAAATCATATAGGCCAGACTCCCAAGGAACCTGAACATTAGTAATGCCCGTAGGAATGAGCGGGCATGAGAATCTCAGCCTTTTGGGCATGGGAAAGTCTCAGCATCTGAATGGGGCCCAGGGTGGATCTTAAATATAGTAAAGTAACTTTGGGTGACTGGGGAGGGGGGTGGTGGTTGGGGAAAGGGTCTAGGTGAGAATTCTGTTTGGAAGGTCTGAGAGATTTGAATAAACAATGGGAATAGATAATGAAGGGAACTGGAGGGTTGAAGTTTGCTTTCAAAGAGAGATAAAGAGAGTAGATAAGGAACCTAAAAATTTAAGGTTTTTCTGGGACCCATAGACAAACGGGAGCCAGATTCTTTTTAGGGCTAGGGGCAAAGGTGCATCTGAATAAGATCAAAAGGCGAGGCTAAGGCTTTTGAAGAGAGATAAGGGGAGTGTATAAGGAATCTAAAAGTTTAAGGGTTTCCTGGGGTCTGTAAACAAATGAGAGCTAAATTCCTCTTGGCAAAAAGGGGCAAAGGTCTCGGCTTCTGAAACTGACTGATGGGCACATAACCCCATCATCACCAGGAGATGGGTCAAATTTTTCATCATAATTCAATTCGAATTGTGATTGGTCACGGGTCAAATTTGAATTGTGGTTGGTCATTGCACTGATCTGAGTCTTTCAGAGCTGTTCATTTTTACCTTATTATTATAATCTAAGTTGTTCTGGTTCTGCTGACTTCACTGTGCATCAGATCTTTTAAATCTTTTCAGGTTCCTCTGAAATAATTTCTTTCAGCTAGTCCCAACTGATGGGCACCTCCCTTTGTTTCCAGTTCTTTGCCACTATAAAAAGAACTGCTATAACCTTTTCTTTTTTTTTTCTTTTTGGTACATAAGGGTCCTTTTCCTCTTTTTTTGAGGATCATAGATTTATAATTAGAGGGGATCTCATTTTATAGATGAGGAAACTGAGTCAAGGGAGGTTACATGACTTACCCAAGATCACACAGGTAGTAAATAACAGAAATGGGATTCAAACATTGATGAGTTGGAGAATGTAGAGAGGAGGACAACCAAGATGGTGGTGGAATTTAAAACCATGTCCCATGGGAAGTGGGGGGAGATGAAAGAAAGAGAAGATATAGAGAGTATCCATAGAACAGTTGTCCTTGAGCATTTACGGAAGAAGAAAGAGACTTGTTCTGTTTGTACCCAGAGAAAAGAGCTAAGAGCTCGGTTGGAAGTTGCAGAGGCAGATTTTAGCTCAGCATAAGAACAGAGTTTCTAAAGTAGAATGGGTTGTCTAGGGAGATAGTAAATTAAGCCTTGATGGCTACTTTGGGGGATTTTTTTTGTATTAAAAATTAAATTTATTTTTAATTACATTTTTTTTGATCAACAAAAATCTAGCTTCTCTCCCTTCCATCTCCCTTATTTTATTTTTTTTGGCTATTCATGTATAATCATATTAGACATATTTCCATATTAGTCATAGATTTTTTTTTTCTAAACAACTTGTGTGTTGGTTATTTTTTATATCACATTCAGCGCTGCTTCCTTTCTTTACTCTGAAATTGTGCTTGGTGTTTGGGAACCTGGGGTTTCATCAGACTGAGCCAAAGCTCAGTTCTCTTACAGGTCACTTGGACCTGATAGTCACACAATCTGCACACATATTACAGCTGAGTTGGTCTCACTGAAGGTGTCAGCAGATATGAATCCAATTAACTGCTTTAAATACACTTGGTTTTGGAGTAGGAGGGAACCTGGAAATACTTGTCTCTGCCGTTCATGTGGCAGGCCTCCCTAGCTCCATCCAATCCTTTGATCAGACTATTCTCTGTGAGGTATAGATCCAGTCAAACAGTTGGGATGTAAGTGTTTAAAGATTGTTTTTTATTTTCTTTCCTCCTTTGGGTTTTTAGCTAGCCTCACAGAAGAGAATTTCTCTTGATTTGTATTATTGGAGTATAGAACTGCTGTTCTCTCAAGTTGAATCCTAATATATGTAAATACATATATGATAATCTTTTGGAGTAGGGGCAAAATGAATACAAATGATCAGAAATCCCTATTTGGATGTTGGAGAACTATGTAAAATGCCTTTTAAAAACTTTCTCTTCTGGGAACCAAGACTTCATGGGGGTTCTACACGTGTGTTTTCTCTGAAACTCCGCCTGGGGGGGAAAATAGTCCATAGGAAAAGTCTGTTTCCTTTTGTATGGAGCAATGGTCACACCCAGTGGCCAGTTAGGTTAATCACTTATATGTATTCCCTATGGATGCCGAAGGGAGGCTGGCCAAGCCTCCATCACTTTCTCAAGTGGAAGACAGGCATTGAATTGGGATAGTAGCAGTATTGCCTAGTGAAATGGAGACACACTACCTTATTCTTTTTCCTTTGTTCCCAAAATGTAAGGCTTCAGTAGAAGAAAAAAGTCTCACACCATTCATGATGGGAACAATAGGAGAATTAAAAATCATTGGTCTCCCACAGTGTCTGTTATTCTTCAAATTAGGACCCATGAATATAATGAGATAGATTCCCCTCCCCCCAGGAATCTTTAAGGGCAGGCTGAAACAAAGAAGTGGGAATCCCTCCTTTACCCCCTTATTTTAATTCATTTTCTTTTCTTTGTGGAATAATTTAAACACTTGGAACACTGAATGATTTAAATTTTTCCTCAGGCTGGGGCATTATCAGGTAATCTGGAAAAAGAAAAGGGCCACCCCTTTAGAATGCAAATAAGTCCAAAAGTATCATTTAAATATTTTTTTAAATATTGTATATCCAACTCCAAATTATAGCATCCTCCATTAGCATTACAATGCCCCCCTTGTTTTCTCTCTCTTAGCAGAGATTGTTTGTTAAGGTCCCTGTTTTCAATTAGTGGCAGGGGATGAATCATTTGTAGAAACACTGGCAGTATTTGTGACTTGTGCTGTGTGTTAGGGTGCTGAATTTGAGTCTAGGGGAGACATCTCCCCAAATGAATGCCCACTTGACTCCTTTTTGGAGAAAGCCTGTCACTTTTGTGCTTCCTTGGCCTATAGACTATTTTTTTTTCACTTCTTATGTGGTCTTTTCTGTTTCTCATCTGGCATTGTGGTTTCACATCAGATATTTATGTTTAGAAAATAGAAACCATTCTGACTAGTAGTCAGGAGACTTGGATTCTATTCTAGTCCTAGCTCTGAGCCTAACTATGTGTGTGACTTTGGGCGTATTACTTCATTTTTTTTCTTAGTCTCAGTTTCCTTTTTCTGCAAAATGAAGGAATTGCAATAGATGATCTTTATTATTCCTCGAAGCAGTAGGAGTCTGAGTCTCCGAGGTGAAATCTGAAATCTTCATTCTTCTCCCTACTGTTCCCAAGCCCTTGTGGTCTACCTTCTGCCTTTAGCCCCACAACTGATTCTTTTCCACTTGAAGCTTTTCTCTTCTCTATTTAAAATAGATTAAAAAAAATTAGTGCTTTAAGCCTGGGGCATTCTTGCCCCTCCCCCGCTCCATTTCTCTATTTCTCTGTGATTTCTACTTTTATCCAGGATCCCTTGCCAAATATCATGCGTAGGTGGGTTTGTGTGTGTGTGTGTGTGTGTGTGTTTCTGTTATTACTGTAGAACTGCTTCTCTGTTCTTGTGCAGACCATTTTGAAGCTGATGTTCAAATAATGCATTCTGGATTCAAGCTTCAGAGATGGGAAATCAAATATTTTATTATATATGGAACACTAGCTCCACAATCCTTCCGACAGACACTCAGAGTATTGTTGTTGTTGTTCAGTCATGTATGACTCTCTGTGACCCTATCTGAGTATTTCTTGGTAAAGATACTAGAGTGGTTTGCCATTTCCTTCTCCAGCTCATTTGACAGATGAGGAAACTGAGGCAAATAAGGTTAAGTGACTTGCCCAGGGTCACACAGCTAGTAGGTGTCTGAGGCCAGATTTGAACTCGGGAAGATGAGTCTTCCTGACTCCAGGGCCAGAACTCTAGCCACTGTGCCACCTAGATTCCCCTGAGAATTGTTATTGTTTCTGTAAGAGGGAATAGAATCTTGGCACAAGTTACATATGGAAGTTTGCCCACACTTACTTATTTTCTTCCCCCTCCTCTATCCAGATTTTCTGAACTCATGACTTATCCAAAGTAAGTCCCATCTGCACAGCATTTCAAACTCAAAGGGATGTCTAATCTATTCCCCTTTCTTTCACAGATAGGCAACTGAAGGGAAATGACTGGCCCAAGGTCAAACAGGGAATAAGTAGAAGAGCTGAGCCTAAGACTCAGTTTCTGTTATTCTAAATTTGCCTTTTCTATTATCCAAACTGTCTCCTCCCTGAATCGGTCTCTGATAACTCTATCCTGAAGTGATTTTTCCATACTCCAAACTCTTATAGCAATTATTGTCTTTACTTTTCAGTTGTTCAGTCATTTTGTAATCATGTCTGACTCCTCATGACCCCATCTGAGACTTTCTTGGCAAAAATACTGGAGTGGTTTGCCATTTCCTTCTCCAGATCATTTTACAGATGAGGAAACTGAGGCAAACAGGGTTAAGTGACTTGTTCAGAGTGATGCATCTAGGAAGTATCTGAGGCCAGATTTGAACTCAGGAAGATGAGTCTTCCTGACTCCAGGCCCCGTACTCTGTCCACTGTACCACCTAGCTGCTCCTATGGTCTTTACTACTCATGTGGAATATATTATAGGCATGTAGTCCTGATATCTGTTTGGAATTGGGTCTTGTCTCTTCATGAAGATTTTAAGTTCCATGTGGGCAGGTTTCATATGATTAAAGACTCAAATTCAGAGTTGAAAGAGACCTTATAGGTAAATAGATCAATATATGATAATTTGGGGGTTTGACAGTACTAGTATTTGGTGATGTCTTGAAAAACTTAAGGCAAAGGGTGGCATGAGTTGAATCTAATGGAAAACAAAGGTTTCTAGGAAGCTGAGGTGAGGATGGAGTGAATTCCTAACAAAAGGGGACAGGTAGTGTAAAGGCAAACTGAACTACTATTCTCCACACTCATCACTCCACTGTCTTCTTGTCTAACATCTACTCTCTCCTCATCTCTACCTCTCAGAATCCTTGTCCACTCAAGACTCAGATCATGCACCACTTGCTCTGTAAAGTTTCTCCTGGTTCCCCTAACTATCAAGTGCTTCCCCCCCTCTCCAATTTACTTATTGAGGACATGTATCCATCAACCTTCCCAGTAGAAAGTAAGCTGTTGAGGGCTGTAATTTTTGGTTTCGACTTTGCATTCTTATCGCCTAATGACATTTTGAACATAAATGGTTCTCAATAAATATTTATTGATGCTGAGTGAAGTGAGCAGAACCAGAAGAATGTTGTACACAGAAACAGCAACACTGTATAATAACTGACTTTGATAGTTAGTTAGTAGTGGTACTTTGATAGTAGATAGCAGTACAAGGATCTAAGACAACTCCAAAAGACTCATGAAGGGAAATGATGTCAACATCCAGAGAAAGCACTATGGAGTCTGAGTGCAGATTGAAACATATTATTTACTCTCTCTCTTTTTTTGTTTCTTTTTTCTCGTGGTTCCTCTCATTGGTTCTAATTTTTCTTTACAATATGACTAATATAAAAATATGTTTAATATCATTGTATACGTAGAGCCTATATCAGATTAAATGCCATCTTGGGGTGGGGGTAGGGGAGGGAGGAGGAGAAAATTTAAAACTCAAAATCTTATAAAGGTGAATGTTGAAAACTAAAATAAATGAATAAAGAAATAAATATTTATTGAATTGAGGTTAAAGTTCTTAGCCCTGGCTGTGCAGCTGTGAGAGGGAATGTGCTAAAGGAAGCCAGACTTGGTGACTGTGTATGAGCTACTTTTAGCCAGTGTAACAGAACATTGTAGCCTGCAGCCATTTTGAGGGAGGAGTGAATACAGGGCATTCATCCTCCTCAGAATCCCAGATAAGTATTAGAAAGGGTCATGGGGGACAGTTTTGCTTCCTTAACTGCCTGGGAGGATGTGTCATTGAGACCTTTAAGGACAAAAGATTTTGTTACAGTATGTACTGACAGCACAAACTAAACTATGAAAGTGTTTGGAAACATTTCAATTATCTTCAGTAAATTAACTGGCCAAGAGAAAAGTAAGACCATCATGACTGAAAAACAAAGATGGTTTTGCCTGGATGTACTTGACAGTTTTACCCAGAATGAAAGCTGTGAACGTGATTTCAAAAATATAAGGTTTTTTTTAGAGGCTTTTATAAAACATTTCTTATATTGTCCTTTGTTGAAATTTTTAAAAAAAATCATTGGGGCTGTGTGAAACAGCTTTTATTTAAATAAATTTTCATTCCTTCCTTTCCTTAAACCTTTTTTTTTGAGGAGCCACTTTTTTGGGTGGTAGAGAGGGGAGATTATCATTCTGTACCACACACTTACAGTTATGGCATCTGGCCAAGCATGGCTCTGAATTGCTGAAATATAATGAAGAAGGTCCTTGCTAGCAATAGTGGACATTTCACAGGGTCTGATTTTTTCAGGCCTACTTTTGCTGACTTAGAGATGTTGGATAACCTATCCAAGCATTTAAGTATCTGTTCAACTTGAACTTGATAGTCTTTTGAGGTCTTTAAACCCATCTCTATGTAAATTCTGGTCAAGAAAGTCTATATTAGAAGGATACCTGCTTGTGAATGATTCTTGAGCTTCAGTTTTGATTCTTGCTTGGATGATACAAGGGAAATTGATGGTGTACCAGGTGTGCTGAGTTTGGACACATTTGAATATACCTTAAAACACTTGTGTTTCTTAGAGGCAGGCTTGCAATCATTCTACCAAAAGAATCTAGAAAAGCATCAACAAAGCATAATGTGATGCCAATGAATTTTAGTGGTTCCCAACACCACAGAAAAAAGACCAGGAGTGAACACAAGAGGTGTGTTGTCATAGAAATGAAATGCTGCAAAAAACAAAACCAAGCCCAGCAAATTCAGATTGGAGTTCTCATGCTTTTCCAATTTTATTGACATTGTGGGCAGAGCCAAGATGGCAGAGTAAAAGCCGTGACTCGCTTGAGCTCTTCCTCAAACCCCTCCGAATACCTATAAAAATGGCTCTAAACAAATTCTAGAGCAGAAGAGCCCACAAAAAGACAGAGTGAAACAAATTTCTAGCCCAAGACAACCTGGATGGTTGATTAGAAAGGTCTATTGTGCTGGGCTGGGAGAGGAACACAGTTCAAAGTGGGCCAGGCAGGCAAAGACAGGGCCTCAGCAAACCTGGGGCAGACCTCAGGGACTGAATCAAGGGGAACTGTGGCTGTTTCCAGATTTCTCAACTCACAAACGCCAAAGACAACTTAAAAGGTCAGTAGGAAAGGTCTGTCACAACTTGGTGAGAGAGGAGCTCAGTCTGGCCCCAGTCTTGGCACAGGCCCAGGGTGGCAGCTGCTTCTGGAGCTCTCAGCCCATAGACAGAGGGGAAATCAAGTGGCTGATGAGATGGGGATTGCAGGGATCTCTTTGCTGGTGCTGAGGCAGGATTCTCTTGCTTTGCCTGTGCTTGGATCTGAGTTGCAGTCCTGGGTAGCAGTCCTGGGGTGAGGAGGAGCACTGGCATGGTAGAGCTTGTGGTGGCAGTGGAGAAGGAATCCTTGTCACAGTTCTAAGGCAGAAAAGAGTGCTTTTTTTGGCTGCTCACAGATCAGAATACAGGCCAGGAAAGGAATAAACACCTCACCTTTGATCATACCACCTTGGAAGAACTGAAAATTTGTAGGTTCCTAGAAGCATCTCCAAAAACAGCTACACAAAACCCCCAAAACTTGGGACAGTACATTTTCCACATTGGAAGCAGGCCCCTACCTTAACAAAGCATTTAATAGTCAAGTAATTGGCTGGGAACGTGAACAAACAATGCAAAAAAAGTTAGACCATAGAATCTTATTTTGATTTCAAAGAAGACCAAAACATACAACCAGAAGAAGACAACAAAGACAAAGCTCCTACATCCAAAACCTCCAAGAAAAATTTGAATCAGTTCCAAACCATGGAAGAACTCAAAAAGGTTTTTGAGAAACAAGTAAAAGAAGTAGAGGAAAAACTGGGAAGAGAAATGAGAGTGATGCAAGAAAATCATGAAAAGCTAGTCAACAGCTTGCCACAGTAGACCCAAAAAATACTGAAGAAAATAACACCTTAAAAAATAGCCTAACCTAAATGTCAAAAGAGGTCCAAAAAGCAAATAAGGAGAACAATGCCTTCAAAAGTAGAATTGGCCAAATGGAAAAGGAAGTCCAAAAGTTCACTGAAGAAAATACTTCCTTAAAAATTAGAATGGCACAAATAAAAGCTAGATGGAAAATCAAGACCTTGTAAAACAAAGCCAAAAGAATGAAAAAATAGAAGACAATGTGAAATATCTCTTTGGAAAAACAACTGACCTGGAAAATAGATCCAGGAGAGAGAATTTATAAATTATTGGACTATCTGAAAGCCATGATCAAAAAAAGAGCCTAGACATCATCTTTCAAGAAATTATCAAGGAAAACTGCCCTGATATTCTAGAACCAGAGGGTAAAATAGAAATTGAAATAATCTACTGATCACCTTCTGAAAGATCCCCAAAGGAAAACTCCTAGGAATAATATAGCCAAATTCCTGAGTTCTCAGGTCAAGGAGCAAATATTGTAAGCAGCCAGAAAGAAACAATTCAAGTACAGTGGAAACACAATCAGGATAATGCAAGATTTAGCAGTTTCTACATTAAGGGATTGGAGGGCTTGGAAAATGACATTCTGGAGGTCAAGGAACTAGGAATACAACCAAGAATCACCTAGCCAGAAAATCTGAGTATAATCCTTCAGGGGAAAAAGTGGGTATTCAGTGAAATAGAAGACTTTCAAGCATTCTTGATGAAAAGACCAGAGCTGAATAGAAAATTTGACTTTCAAATACAAGACTCAAGAGAAACATGAAAAGGTAAACAGTAAAGAGAAATCATAAGGGACTTGTTAAAGTTGAACTGTTTATGTTCCTACATGGAAAGATGATATTTGTAACTCATGAAACCTTTCTCAGTATTAGGGTAGTAGGAGGGAATATATATAGACAGAGGGTGCAGGGTGAGTTGAACATAAAGGGATGATATCTAAAAATAAAATTAATGGCTGAGAGAAGATTGTACTGGGAGAAGGAGAAGGGGAAAGGTTGAATGGGGTAAATTCTCTCACATAAAAGAGGGAAGAAAAAGCTTTTACCATGGAGGGGAAGAATGGGGAGGTGAAAGGGAATGAATGAATCTTCTCATTGGATTTGGCTTAAGGAGAAAATAACATACACACTCAATTGGGTATGGAAATCTCTCTTACCCTACAGGAAAATAAGGGGGAAAGGGATAAGAGAGGGGGCGATGATAGAAGGGAGGGCAGATTGGGGGGGTAATCAGAAGCAACACTTTTGAGGGTCAAAGGGGAGAATAGAATAAATGGGGAGTGGGATAGGATGAAGTGTATAGTCAGTTTTTCACAATATGGCTATTATAGAAGTGTTTGGCATGATTGCCCATGAATAATGTGTATTGAGTTGCTTGCCTTCTCAATGAGGGTGGGTGGGCAGGGAGGAAGCGAGAGAATTTGGAACCCAAAGTTTTAAAAACAAATGTTAAAAATTATTTTACATGCAACTGGGAAATAAGATATACAGGCAATGGGGTATGGAAATCTATCCTGCCTTACAGGCAAATAGAAAGGGGAGGGAATAAAAGAAGGGGGGGTGATAGAAGGGAGGGCAGATCAGGGGAAGGAATATTCAGAAAGCACACCATCTTGGAGTGGGGGGAAGGGAGAGATAGGGAGAAAATTTGGAACTCAAGATCTTATGGAAGTGAATGTTGAAAACTAAAAATAAATTAATTAGATTATTAACAATAAGTTTGTTCGGGGGGGGGGGTCGGAGCCAAGATGGCAGAGGGAAAGCAGTGACTTGCCTGAGCTCTCCCTCAAACCCCTCCAAATACCTATAAAAAATGGCTCTAAACAAATTCTAAAGCAGCAGAACCCACAAAAAAACAGAGTAAAACAAATTTCCAGCCCAAGACAACTTGGATGGCTGATCAGAAAGGTATATCATGCCAGGTGGGGAGAGAAGTTCAGTTCAGCATGGGTGCACAGGCCACAGCAAACCTAGAGCAGGCCTCAGAGGACTGAATCACGGGTAGCTGTGGTGGTTTCTAGACTTCTCAACCCACAAATGCCAAAGACAACTTAGAAGGTCAGTGGGAAAAGTTTGTGACTGCAGCGAGAGAAGGAGCTAGGTCTTAGCCGCAAGTCCCAAGCGTGGCCTCTGTGGCAGCAGCTTCCTCCTGAGATTCCGGCCCACAGACTGAGGGGGAATCAAGTGGTTGATCAGAGGGGGATTGCAAGGATCTCTTTGCCAGTGCTGAGGCAGGAATCTCTTGCTTTGCCCATTCTTGGATCTGGGTTACAGTTCTGAGGGGTGATCCTGGGGTGAGGAGGAGCGCTAGTGTGGTGGAGCTTGTTGTGGTGGTGGAGAGGAAACACCTCGCCCCTTATCATACCACCTTGGAGGAACTGAAAATTTACAGGTCCCTAGAAGTACCTCTGAAAACAGCTGTACAAACTCCCGAAGCTTGGGACAGTATATTCTCCACATTGGAAACAGACTCTTACCTTAACAAAGAGTTTAAAACTCAAGTAATTGGTTGGGATCATGAGTAAGCAGTGCAAAAAGAGTCAGACTATATTATCTTACTTTGGAGACAAAGAAGATGAAACACACAATCAGAAGAAGAAAACAAAGTCAAAGCTTCTACTCCCAAAACTTCTAAGAAAAATATGAATCAATCCCAGTCCTTGGAAGAGCTCAAAAGGGATTTTGAGAAGCAGGAAAGAGTAGAGGAAAAACTGGGAAGAGAAATGAGAGTGATGCAAGAAAATCATGAAAAGCAAGTTAACAGCTTGCTAAAGGAGATCCAAAAAAATACTGAGGAAAATAACACCTTAAAAAATAGCCTAACCCAAATGGCAAAAGATGTCCAAAAAGCCAATGAAGAGAAGAATGCCTTTAAGGGCAAAATTGGACAAATGGAAAAGGAAGTCCAAAAGATTACTGAAGAAAATACCTCCTTAAAAATTAGAATAGAGCAATTGAAAACTAGTGACTTTATGAGAAATCAAGACACTGTAAAACAAATCCAAAAGAATGAAAAATTAGAAAACAATGTGAAATACCTCATTAGAAAAATAACTGACTTGGAAAATAGATCCAGGAGAGAGAATTTAAAAATTATTGGACTATCTGAAAGCCATGATCAAAAAAAGATCCCAGACATCATCTTTCAAGAAATGATAAAGGAAAACTGCCCTGATATTTTAGAACCAGAGGGCAAAATAGAAATTGAAAGAATCCACCTATCTCCTCCTGAAAGAGATCCCCAAAGGAAAGCTCCTAGGAATATTGTAGCCAAATTCCAGAGTTCCCAGGTCAAGGAGAAAATATTACAAGCAGCCAGAAAGAAACAATTCAAGTATTGCGGAGACACAATCAGGATAACACAAGATTTAGCAGCTTCTACATTAAGGGACCGCAGGGCATGGAATATAATATTTCGGAGGGCAAAGGAGATAGGATTACAACCAAGAATCACCTACCCAGCAAAACTGAGTATGATTCTTCAGGGGAAAAAATGGTCATTCAGTGAAATAGAGGACTTTCAAGCATTCTTGATGGAAAGACCAGAACTGAATAGAAAATTTGATTTTCCAATACAAGACTCAAGTGGAACATGAAGAGGTAAACAGGAAAGAGAAATCATAAGAGACTTATTAAGGTTGAACTGTTTACATTCCTGCATGCAAAGATGATATTTGTAACTCATGAGACCTTTGTCAGTTGGAGGGAAAAAATTATATATATTTGTGTATAAATAGATAGATAGATAGAGGGCACAGGGTGAGTTGAAGATGAAGGGGTCATATCTGGAGAATAAAATTAAGGGGTGAGAGAGGATTATACTAGGAGAAGGAGAAAGGGAAAGGTAGAACGGGGTAAATTATCTCACAAAAACAGAAAAGAAAAGGCTTTTACAGTGGAGGGGAAATGGGGGAAGGTGAGAGGGAATGAGTGAATCTTATTCTCATAGGATTTGACTTAAGAAGGGAATAACATACACATTCAATTGGGTATGGAAATCTGTCTTACCCTACAGGAAAATAGGGGGGGAAGGGAACAAGAGAGTAGGGGGATGATAGAGAGGAGGGCAGATTGAGCAAGGGGGTAATCAGAAGCAAATACTTGTGAGGAGAGACATGGTCAAAAGAAAGAATAGAATAAATGGGGGGGCAGGATAGGATTAAGGAAAATAGAGTTAGTTTCTCACAGCATGTCTACTATGGAAGTGTTTTGCATAACTGCATATGTATAGCCTATATTGAGTTGCTTGTCTTTTCAATGAGAATGGGTGGGAGGGAGGAAGGGAGAAAGTTTGGAACTCAAAGTTTTAAAAACACATGTTTAAAAAAAATGTTTTCACATGCAACTGGGAAATAAGAAATACAGGAAATGGGGTACATAAATCGATCCTGCCCTATAGGAAAATAGAAGGGGAAGTTAGGGAGAAATAGCATGGAAAGCAGACTAGGGGAAGGGGTATTCAGAATGCATGCCATCTTGGGGTGGGGGGAGGGGTGAGATGGGGTGAAAATTTGGAACTCAAAATCTTGTGGAAGTAAATGTTGAAAACTAAAAATAAATAAATTTATTAATAAAAAATAAAAATAAATTAATTAAAAAAAGATTTTATTATCATTGGCCTATAGATTCCTGTCTCTTGTCCTTCCCTAAACTCATAATGCAATAGGATTAAAGGATTTTTATCTTGAGGTAGAAATTCTGTTGAATTTAATATCTACCCTGGAAGGGATAAGATTTATAAGAGGCAGCTAGGAGGTACAGTGAATAGAACATTGGAGCTGTAGTCAGGAAAATCTGAATTCACACCTGGCCTAGAATATTTACTGTCTATGTGACCCTGGGCAAATCACTTAACCATTGACTACCTTAATTTCTTCAACTATAAAATGGGGATTACAATAGCACCTACCTCCCAGAGCTCTTAGAAGAGAAAATGAAATAATATTTGTAAAGCATGTTGCAAACCTGAAATCACTATAGAGCTGCTAATAATAATTATAAGAACATTACTATTGTTAATGTTCCCAGTTCTCACATTTTATAAGGAACAAGATAGGGAGCATCCAGAGAATATTAACAAAAATGTAACAGAACTCAAAAATGTGCCAGACAGAACTGGTGATGTTTATCTTAGAGAAGACTTGGGAGCTAAGGGAAAGGACATGATGTCATCTTTCAACTATTTAAAATATTGCCATGTAGAAGTAGAATTCTACTTCCTCTGTTATGGGATGCAAAATTAGGACCAATAGATAGAAACGATAGGGGAAGCTAGATTTTGGCTAAATATATGAAAGAATTGCCTAATAATTGAGCTAACACAAAGGTGGAATTGGTTGTCTTGGAAAGTAATGAATTTCTTATCACTGAAAGTCTTCAAGAGGAGACTGGATGACTATTTTTTCTGGGGTACATTATAGAGGTAATTAATAAATTAAATAGGTGTTGGACTGGATGACCTCTCAGGTTCCTTCCAACTCAGAGATTTGATGATGCTGTAATTCTGGTAAAAGAAAATGACTATAAACAGACAACCATCCTAAAATTGGATGTGTTCCTCAATACTGCTTCTAGGCCAAAATGTATTAAGTCAGTTCAGGTCAAAAACCTCCACCAGCATTAGGGAAATTAGGAACATACTGTTTTAGATCTGCTTGACAAATACAAAGTGTTTTATTTTTGGTAAGCAGTGTATGTAGGCATGGATCATTTGACCAATAATGTAATATAGTTGAGAGGGGTTCTGGGTTTGGATTTAGCAAACCCTGAGTGACTTAACCTATATGTTTTTGAGAAAGAAACTTTCTGAAGCCTGCCTGAGATGCTTTCCTTCTTCATCTCAGCCTGCTGGAATCCTGAATTCCCTTTGAGGCTAGGTGCATCAACTACCAGGCCTTTTCTGATCCTTGTCCTACCTCCCCGCCAATAACTATGTATTTTCTTGTTATGTATTGTTAATCCTCTGTATTCATGCTATTTTCTTAGCTCCAATAAAATATATTTCTTGACAGTAGGGATTGTTTCATGTTTATCTTTTTATTCCCAGTACCTAGTACAGTGTCTTGCACATAGTAGGACAAGAGTTCTTAACCTAAAGTCTGGGAATTAAAAAAATTTTTTCATAACTATTACAATATAATTAGTTTCCTTTGTAATTCTATGGATTTTAATTTGTGCATTTGAAGACATTATTCCAGTAAGGAGTCTATAGGCTTCACCAAATTGCTAAAGGGGTCCATGACATAAAAATGGCTAAGAACTCCTGAGGTCAACATTTAATAAATAGCCATTGGATTGAATTGAATGTGTAAAATGAAGGTCTTAAACTAGATGAGTTCTGACATCCCTCCTAGCTCTAAATCTATGATCCTATGATAACTGCAGTCATAAAACATGAATTAATAATCAGAGAAGGGGCTTTTTGCTGTATCTTAATGTTTTTATTTGCATGGTTGTGTCAGTTAGTGAATATTTGCACTTGCAAGTATTTGTCGCCTGAGGGTCTCAAAGTAATGTGCTTTTTCCCAGTATAAGGTCTCAGGATGGGGAGAAGTAAGTGCTTTAGGTGATTTTTTTGGTTATTCTTGAGTCATATTCAGTTGTATTTGACTCTTTATGACCCCATTTGGGGTTTTCTTGGCAAAGATACAGGAGTGGTTTGCCATTTCTTTCTCCAACTCATTTTACAAATGAAGAAACTGAGGCAAACAGGGTTAAGTGACTCACCCAGGATCACAAAACTAGTTAAGTGTTTCAGGCCGGATTTGAACTCATGAAGTTGAGTCTTCATGACTCAAGGCCTGCTCTTGCATCCACTGCGTCACCTAGATGCCCTATTCTTCATTCTTTTTGTGAGTTTCAGAGCAATGTTTGTCATAGAAATGTAAGACTTAGATCTGAATCAGACTTCAGAGATCATCTAGTTGAGTCCTCTCATTTTCCCAATAAAGAAACAGATTTGGAGAGATTAAATAATTCTGGTCATTAAGAAACCTTTGCTGGAGTTAGATATACAGTGTGTGCCAAAAGTTTTAGTGCGGTTTAACGTTATCAACAAAAAGACTTTTGGGGCCCCCTGCATAAGGTTTGAGACAAAATGATGTGCCTTATCAGTAATTCAGTATCACTTCCTACCCCCCCAAAGCAAAACAAAACACAAACCCCCCTCATTTTTGAAAGGAGGGATTTGTGTGATATTGTCCAGCCCTGCCCTGCCCAGTTGTTAGAGAGTAGGAAACAGCAGTGAGGAGGAAACCCAATATACTTTCTGGGGTACAAAGGCTGGACAATAATTCTCTCCCACTTTCAAGAGGCTTCAGTGGGTAGGAGCTGGACTATTTTTTCATAGTGTGTGCTCAAGGCTGCCTGGTGAAGGGCTTGTACTCCCCAAAGGGCTCCCCGCTTTATAATCACCGAGTTTTTGGCATGCACTCCCTGACAAAGGAACAGATGTTTCCTCCAAGAACAAAAGAAACAGGGCATTACCGTTGGCCTAACGGTTTGCCACTAATAACATTGAATGTGGAAGCAACAAGTCCTAAAGAGAGTGTCCCCACAGGATCACAAAGCTTGTGCCAGGGAATTAGGGTTTAGGCAAAAAGATCTCATGGCTGCTTTAAAATTTTTATAAGCAGCATATTGGAGTTATTTTCCTTCTTCTGAGTTGTAACAATGGGCCACTTCTGCATTTTTCTAGTGAGTTCACTGAAGTGGCACAGCTGAGAAATTAAAGATGCACCAGATGAGTCTTCTTTAAGGGCCATCAGCTCTGTCCATTTCAAGGAGTACTTGAGATATGGCTTCACCTGTCCCAGAAAATGGGGTCTCCCCAGTGGAACTGAGGAACATATGGAATAATTTAGGGACAGGCTTTTAGAAAATTGTAGTTTCTTGCCAGCCTGGGAAACTTGCTGTAACAATGGGTTGGCCAGAACTTCAAAGTGCAAAGAGTACCCCTCCCCCTCAAAAACCAAAATCAAAACAAGAAATAAAAGGCCCCAAAATATGCTACAGTCCGAGAGACAACTCTCCCTTCCCCAACAATTCATTCAAATTTGTTGTGTTTAAAATCATCTAATCCGTCACATTAGAGCATTGCATGTGATTTCAGACACACTTCTATTATAACTCCCGGTTTTTGATCTCTGGAAAGTTATCTGCTTCATACTTGGCCTCAGCCCACAGGTGAGGGATTTTCTACTTTGTTTTTCCTTTCATGTCTTCCCTCTCACCCGCTTGACTTTTTAAGTCTTGGAATTAAGGACAATATTTTTTTAGCCTCTTTAAAAATGTTAATTATATACTGACAATCACCCAAACAGATCAATGTTCAATGTTTGTTTTGATTTGTCTATGTGGAAATGTTATACCTAGAAAAAAATCTGTAGCAGTTCACTTAGGAAATCATACCTGGAGTACATGTATTTTGAAAATCACTCTTATCAGCGCATTGTGACTCAGCAAGAGTGGAATAATCAAGCTTATTTACCAATATTACTATCATTTATGACATGTACTATGCCGTCAGGAATGCAGTGTTGACTTGGCAGATGAGAAATTATAATAAGTTATTAAGCTGTGGAACTGGGACCTAGCATTTAGAACTGAATGGGAAGTGAGTGATTATTTAGATCAACTCTCTCATTTTACAAATAAAGGAAAAGAGCCCGGAGGATGTTGAGTGTTGGCCAAGGTCATATAGCCTCAGGAAATAGAGCAGGTAAGATTTGAAGCCCAATCCTCTGATTTTTAAATACAGTGTTCCTTTGCCCACTTCACACATCCTTCAGATATTTGAAGATGGTGATACTATCCCTCCACTCCATAGCACAGGATTTTGTTTCCACTGACCTACATCTATCTTTTTTGGATTTGTTTCCATGCTATGGCCATTATATGCATTGCATCAATATTTGAAGGCAGAATTTTAAAAAATTAAAGTGTAAGTTCAGATAGAGACGGTAGTTGATTTGGGGACATTTTTCAAGTACTGAAAGCAAATTGTGAGAATTATTAAAGATCTCAATGTAAAGAACATACAAAATCAAATTATTCATATAGATTGTAGGTTCACAGAATTCTATATTCTATGGTACAGTTTCATTATTATCTTCTAATATATCTCTAATGGGGCAGCTAGGTGGTGCAGTGGATAGAGCACCGACCCTGGAGTCAGGAGGACCTGAGTTCAAATCTGGCCTCAGACATTTGACACTTACTAGCTGTGTGACCCTGTGCAAGTCACTTAACCCCAATTGCCTCACAAAAACAAACAAACCAAAAACAATGACAAAATTAATATACCTCTAATTGAATGATAGCAGAGGTGTTAGCAAATGTTCTATGGAAAGTGCTCTCATCCCAGACATCTCTCAGTATGTATTTTGTATTGAATTTTCTATGTATGATTTGTTTCTTTCTAATAGAATATTAGCTCCTTTCAGGTAGGTACTGTCATGCTTTTGTCTTTATAACTAAAGAACCTAGTATAATGTCTGAAACATTAAAAACATTTACTAAAGCCTTCTTCAGTTGAATTGAGCTGAACTGGACTATAAATCAGATGAGATAGTTATCTAGTGCTAGGCCTGCCACTAACTATTAAATCACTGTTGTCAAATTCCTGACCTTTCTGGGCCTCAATTTTTTCATATTTAAAATTGGTACTACTACCTTCCCTATTTAGTTCACAGAGTTGTTAGAATAAAAGTTTGCATGTGTGCATATGTGTATGCATGCCTATTTTGAAAAGTAACAAACTGATTCAGGCTGCTTAGACTAAGCTTTTTTGAGGGAAGAGGTAGAGAGAAATAGAATAACCAAATGACTCCATAAGCATAGCTTTTGACACCAAAGTAATCCCAGCAACTCCTCTGTTTATTCTCATCTGGTATCATTATGATTGGTGTATTCGGAGGCTTGTAAAAAGTTGCAGGTGCTTTGGTCCTCCTGAATATGAAAAATTGCTATCCCTAAGCACCCCAGGCCACCAATTTGTCTGCAGTTTTGGGCATTGTTGATTTCCTGGGACGGGTTTATATGTACAGTTTCATTTCCCAGAATAAGAACAAGAGTGAGGCCAAGAGTAATAGAATGGCCATGTCTTGTGTCTTTTTTTTTTTTTTTGTGAAAGAGTGCTCCACTGCTATTAATACATCCTGTATTCAAACTAGAGGTGAGGATGAATATATCTCTATTCCTTGAGATCCCAAATAGAAGTAAGTCACAATTTCAAATCCAGGTTATGGTGATAGCAGCAGTACTTACATTGCTATTGGAAAGGACATGCCAATCTGCTCCCCTATGACTTCATTCACCATTTCAATTACTTCCTAACTTAAAATACCCCTTTCTGGCTACCTCTACTTACAAGATTCCTCTCCCCCTGATAGAGTGTAAGCTCCCTGAGGGCAAAGACTGTCATTATTTTGTGTACCTATTGCCTAGCAGAGTTCTTGGCTGCTGATAAGCACTAAATGGCCATCCATCAATCCATGCATCCATTTATTCTCTTTCCACCAAAACAACACTGAGGTCTATATGTACAACAAGGTGAGGAAGAGAAGTCTAGGGCTATTATGTAGATAAGCCACAGCTAAATAGTTCAAATGGAAGGTAATGTCGGAAGGATTCCAAGATATTTTCCTAGTTGCAAATTATAGATATTAATTCATTGCTTTCTCATCTTCACCCTTATAAATTTATCTTCCATCTTGACATAAAGCTTAATAAAACATGCAAATTTATGATTTAAAAACAAATCAGCAAAGATACTCTGGTACTTTACTTTAAGGAATCCGTTTCTGCATTTGTAAGGAAATGTCACAAATAAGGTATTTCTAAGACACTTCACAGTCACATGAAGATGGTTTTAGGTTCTTGAAGGCAATGCCAACAGAGTGTGTGCTTTGGCAGATGCTCAGGAGTTGATAAGGCTCTAAGATGGATGATGGGTTTAGTGGAAGGTATATCTGCTCTCTGAGGACAAGTCTCACAAAGGCCAGGAAGGATTATCAATTGATCTGGTTGAAAGTGATGACTGTTTCAACCATAGCAATTATGTAAGCCCATCTTTCCAACCCTGAACCCCTCAGCTTTCCTTAAACCTTCTTGTACCCCCATTCAAACATGAAAGAAAATATATGCTAAAATTTATTTTGTATTTAAAAATAAATTATTTTTTTCCTTAGTGTCACTATATTATTATAGTATTGTTACATTGTAACATTGGTATTGTGTGTAATATTAATATTGATATATTTTTAAGAAATTAATTTTTAACCAAGAATTTTTATTCAGCACTTACCCATCTTTAGCATTATCGTCATTAAAATGTTTATCAGAACACAATCAAATTCATCAATATGCCCTTGAGTATGTTTCTTATCAATCAACAGTTTTATTTACAGTATAGTTTTTGAAAGACATACCTACGTACTATGTTCAGCCTCCAATTTGTTTCTTGCTTTGGGTTTGATTGATAACAGGACAGAAGATCCTGGGAGATACAAAGAGAAGTTGTAATAAATGGAATTAAGGCCTTATAAGCATGTTTAATAAGAATGAGATATATATCTCCAAGGGTATATTCCATATAATATCAGAGGTTTTTTTTTGATGTATTGATCAGTTTTTTCTGATTTTTCCTATTTTTTTCTCTGGGAGGAGTGAGCAAAGGGTTATGGAGAGGGGGAGAATAAAGGTGATATAAATCAAAATATATCAGTGAAATATATTTAAAAAATAAAAAAGAAATGTTATTCATTTATTAAAATATGACTATTGTTAATGTGCCAGTAGAATAGACATTTGTGGTTTTTAGTTTGCTTATTTGTTTGTTTTAAATCCTGCTCTGATGCTTGTCATGGCGTGGGAAATGCTCTGGGTTTTTAAGCATAAGCTCTGACAAGTTCTTCCAAGCCTCCAAGTAGAGATCTAAGGTGCGTTGTCCAAGTATCATCCCAGCTAAATTTGGAAAAGTTCATAGCTAGAGTAGATGCAGGGAAATGCCTTTGAGGTCACTGACTGAGTTGTAGAGGGGAGTAACTATATCAGTGGAGGGAATGCCCACTCTGACCAAAATCCAGAGTCACAGAATCACTGATTCAACTAAAGGTTTGTTCCTTGTCTTCCTCCCCATCTTCCTCATCTTCTGCTCCTTATGACACATTTTCTCACACAGTTTCAAAACATCTGTTCAGGGTTAGCAGTGTAGTCTGTGGCTCTGGAATTGGTTTTCTTTTCTTTTCTTTTTTAAGGTTTTATATTTTATTTTTTAACATATTCTATTTTTATTTTTTATTTTATTTAGTAAATAGTATTTTATTTTTCCAAATACATGTAAAGATAGTTTTTCAATATTCATTTTTATAAAATTTTGAGTGCCAAATTTTTTTCTCTCCTTTCCTTCCATTTTTGCTCCCCAAAATGGCAAGCAATCTGATAGAGATTATACATGGGCAATCATATTTCCACATTAGTCATGTTGTGAAAGAAGAAACAGAACAAAAGGGAAAAGCCACAAAAAACAAACAAAAAAGTGAAAACAGTATGCTTTGGATCTGCATTCAGACTCCATAGTTCTTTCTCTGGATGTGGATAGCATTTTCCATCATGAGTCTTGAAATTGTCTTGGATCATTGTATTGCTGAGAGGAGATGAGTCTGTCAAAGTTAATCATTGCACGTTATGGCTGTTACTGTGTACAATGTTCTACTGGTTCTGCTCACTTCACTCAGCATCAGTTCATGTAAGTCTTTCCAGGTTTTTCTGAAAATATCCTGCTATCATTTCTTATTGTATAATAGTTTACCATCATAATCATATACTACAACTTGTTCGGCCATTTCCCAGTTGATGGGCATCCCCTCAATTTCCAATTCTTTGCTACCACAAAAAGAGCTGCTGTAAATATTTTTTACATGTGGCTCCTTTTCCCATTTTTATGATCTCTTGGGGATACAGATGTAGTAGTGGTATTGCTGGGTCAAAGGGTACGTACAGTCTGGTTGACCATTGAGCCTATTTCTGGAATTGGTTTTCTGAAGAAACAACTAGCTGATACAAATGGAGACTGAACACATAGCTGGAGCCTTATTAGCACTGTGTACTAACCAGAGGGGCTAATACCCCCAAAGAGAAAAATCTTGCATGAAAAAATCGGATTAGTAGACATATAGCTACCAAGGGACAATAGCTTGGCTAGTCAGACCCCTGCTTCTTTAGTCTCTATTGTCAAACTAATTGCCCTACCAAATTCTCTAAGTGCATTTTCTGGCCTTAAACCTCTTACATAGTAGAGAGGTGCCAAAATCATTAGTCTGTGGAGGCTTCAGTGCTTTCCAGGCCAATTTGCCAAAAAACATCAGAGAGAGTTATTGATCTTTTTCCTTGTGCTCGCTCAGCTAATATTTTTTTTTTTGAGCTCTCTTCCTTTCTTTTCTTCTTCTTGAGCTGACACCCAATAAAAGCGATTTCCTCCAGGTGCCAGCAACATGTCAGCAGCCAGCACCATTCACAATATGAGTTGCGATTCCTCCCTTTTCTTTATAAAGATACTTTTCTCGGTTCTATTGACTGCCTGGGCATCTGTCAAGCTTGCTTATTTTCTGCATTTATTTGCTTGGCGAATAGGAGTCTTGACTGGCACAAGAAACTAACCCCCTCGTTTCATTCGAAAGTTACTGCATCCCACACAACAGTTTATCTCTCAGTATATACAAACTCTCAGGGCAATCTTGCCTTCTGCTTGCTTTTATAAAAAGAAGGCCTATAATATTAGTGAGAAGTATTGGTTTCTTCACAGGAGCAAAGTTTGGATATGGCCTTCAGAGATATGAACAATCCTCCTGATAGCTCTGTCCTTGGATAGTTCTAATGTCCCTTGCTAACAAAACTGTTCATCTCGTGTATCTTGAACTGGAGGCCTAGCCTGATGGACTGGGAGTTAAGACAAAAGAATCTATGTAGGCAAGCACAAGCTTCATGACAGCGGGAGATGGATAGGGCAGATAGTATATGTCAGAATATATGTAAACTCAGAGAATTTAGTACTAGTTAGCTAGAGATAATTTTTTTCCTATGTTAGAAAGCACAACTGACATGTATCACTGGGCCATGCCTTTTGTAAAGTGTGATTTAGTGCTTGAATTAGCCTGATAATAAAGGCAACTAGGTGGTACAGTGGATAGAGTACTAGGCCTGGAGTCGGGAAGACCTGAATTCAAATCTAGCCTCAGACACTTACTAGTTGTGTGACCCTGGGCAAGTCACTTAACCTCTCTCTACCTCCATTTCTTCATCTATAAAAATGAGGAGAATAATAGCACCTGCTTCCCAAGGTTGTTATGAGACTAAAGTGTAGTAATATTTGTAAAGTGCTATATAAATCCTATGTATTATTATTATTATTACTCTATTCATGGCATGATTCTTATATGATCATTTTCATTATTCACCCATTTCAGTTATGTCTGAGAGAGAGAAGGAGAAAAATTGGAAAATTTTTAAAATTGAATGTTAAAATTGTCTTTACATGTAATTGGGAAAAAAAATATTATTTAAAAAGAAAAAAAGGGAGGGCAGTTAGGTGCTTCAGTGGATAGAGTACCAGCCCTGAAGTCAGGAGGACCTGAGTTCAAATCCAGCCTCAGACCAAACACTTGACACTTACTAGCTGTGTGACCCTGGGCAAGTCACTTAACCCCAACTGCCTAAAAAAAAAAATAAGAAAAAAAAATTTTTGCAAGTTTTACCATGTCATAGATATTGTCTGTCCCCTATACCTAGAAGATACTTTTTTCTCACCCTGTCTTCTTAGGATCCCAATTTTCTGCAAAGCTCAGCTCAAATGCTATCTTCTCCATCAAACCTTTCTCGACTGGGCCACAGCCCCTCTCCCAAACTATACTTTTAAAAAAAAATTATTTATTTTTAGTTTTCAACATTCATTTCCATGAGATTTTGAGTTCCAAATTTTCTTCCCATTTCTCTCTTCTCCCCATTCCAAGATGGCATGCAATCTGATGTAGGCTGTACATATACATTCATATTAAACCTATTTTCACATTAATCATGTTGTAAAGAAGAATTAGAAGCAATGAGAGAAACCATGAGAAAGAAGAAACAAACAAAAAAGAGAGATCAAATAATGTGCTTCAATCTGCCTTCAGACTCTATAGTTCTTTTTCTGGATGTGGACAGCATTTTCCATCAAGAGTCCTTTGGAGTTGTCTTAGATCCTTGTACTGCTGAGAGGAGATGAGTCTGTCAAAGTTAATCATCACACATTATGGTTGTTACTGTGTACAATGTTCTTTGGTTCTGCTCACTTCACTCAGCATCAGTTCATTTAAGTCTTTCCACATTTTGCTGAAGTTGGCCTGCTCATTATTTCTTGTAGCACAATAGTATTCTATTGCATTCATATACCACAGCTTGTTCAGCCATTCCGCAGCTGATGGGCATCCCCTCAATTTCCAATTCTTTGCCACCACAGAAAGAGCTGCTATGAATATTTTTGTAGGGGTCCTTTTCCCATTTATATGATCTCTTTGGGATATAGACCTAGAAGTAGCATTGCTGGGTCAAAGGGTATGTACATTTTTGTAGCCCTTTGGGCATAGTTTCAAACTGCTTTCCAGAATGGTTGGATCAGTTCACAACTCCACCAACAATGCATTAGTGTTCCAATTTCCCCACATCTTCTCCAGGATTTCTTATTTTCCTGTTTTGTCATGTTAGCCAATCTGAGAGGTGTGATGTGGTACCTCAGACTTGTTTTGATTTGCATTTTTCCAACCAATAGTGATTTAGAGCATTTTTTCATATGACTATAAATAGCTTTACTTTCTTAATCTGAAAACTGCCTGTTTATATCCTTTGACCATTTATCAATTGGGGAATGACTTGTATTCTTATAAATTTGACTCATTTCTCTATATTTTTAGCAATGAGTCCTGTATTAGAGACAATGATTGTAAAATTCTCTCCAAGTCTTCTGCTTCCCTCCTAATCTTAGTTGTATTGGCTTTGTTTGTACAAAAACATTTCAATTTAATGTAATCAGAATTATCTATTTTGCATTTTGTAATATTCTCTATCTCTTGTTTGGTAATACATTCTTCCCAAAATATACTTTTTGTTGTTTTTAACATTCATCTCCACACTTGGCTCATTTTCTACTTTAGCACTAGATACAATTCTTATTGGAGAATGCTTTTTTAAGTGCATTTTAAAATGCATTTTCTGTTACTTGCTCTGAGTTTGTCTTCTATCCATATCTTTTAAAGTTTGTTAAGCAATAGCATGGTAATTATATCAGTCTCTTTAGGCACTTATTTTTTTCTTCCTCATTAGAATCAATTCTGCTTCCATCTTCAAAAAATCATTCTTAAGAGCTTTGAATTCCTCTTGGGCTGACCAATCCTTCAAAATATTAGATCATTTGATGTTATCTATCCTTTTTCTGAGTCTTTTGAAATTTGTTCTGTCAAAATTGAGGATGCACATCAGACCATGTGCCAGGATCTCCTCTACTTCTCTTTTATGGACTCTGAGAAATCACTTTTTGATTTCTACTTCATCATTGTTTCATCATTCCATAGATTCTACTTCAGTCAATGAATTCCTTCCTTTTGGTCAGAATCAGGCTCCAGAAAGAAGCAGTAAGACCTCTTGCTGCTTCCTTCATGTGAAAAAGGTATTAAATTTATTCTATGTTGTTTCAGGGGGTAAAACTTCAACCAGTAAATAGAAGTTGTAAGGAGATATATTTTGGCTCAATTTAAGGAAAAGTTTTGTATCATAAAGGTCCTGCAGTAGGATTGTGTCTTTAGTTATTGAGTTAATTTTCTGTTCTCTAGTAGATCGTGAACTCCTCGAAGGTAGGGATATTTTCCCCTTTCTTTGTATGACCAGAGTTTAACACAGTTCATAGAAGGCCCTTAAATGCTTGTTGACTCAACTTCTTTGTCATGGAGAGTATTCAACTAGAAGATTTATGACCACTTGTTGGGAAATACATAAAGGGGAGTCTTTTATGGAGAGGGAAGATGGTATAGATAAGTTCTTTTTCAACTCTCTGAAAGCTTAAGGATATAATTATAGAACAGAGATTATAGCTCCTATTTATATAGCTCATTAGAAGATAGGCTCATATAATCTTAAAAAATGTTTTATAAATAAGGCATAACTGGCTATACACCATTCCCAGCTTCTTCTCTGGCTGATATTTTTTAATATTCAGCACTAGGTTTGGAATCAGAAGAGCTCTTTTCAAGACCCAGGTCCAATGTTAACTAGCTGAATAACCTTCAGCAAATAGTTTAATTTCTCTGATATTCAGTTTCCTCCCCTATAACACAATAACATCCATCCTAATACCTACTTCCCATGGTTGTTGTGAGGATCAAGCAGAGACAACTTAGGAAAGATTTTTTTAAATTAAAAAAAAAACCATACAAGATGTCCCAAAAAGGTTAAGTTTAAGCTTTAATAGCTAAAAACTAAACTGAAACTTTTGGGAGATCCTATATTAATAATAGTTTTGATCATTGTTATTGTTACCTGAGTCAATTTCTTTGCTGCTGAAGAAGAGTTAGCTAAAGTGTGGAAATTCAGCAATTTTTATTATTAGTTACTAAAATGAATTTCAGGCCTAAGAAATTATGTTTGCTGGTGAGAGAGGTGCTAAAGAAAACCCTCCACATTAGTGAGATAGTTGAAGTCAATAAATACCCTAATTAACGAGCAGATGTTGACCATTCAGCTTTTAATAGTATATGTTTCTCTAGCACTTTTAATTCTTTCAAAAAATTTTTGTCCCTACTGCTTCATTTTAATAAGAGAACCTTCTTCTGTATGCATTAAAATAGTGGTTTCTTCCTTAGGACTAATTCATTTTAAACTAATGAATCATTTGGGAATTGAAAAAGCAGCAATGTCTTTTTCCTCCCTTTTACAATCTAGTAATAAATAGGTGGGGAAATGAAAGATTAATTTAGTAGTACAATTTAATATATAAACTTTTTCATACTGATGTACTAAAGTTTTCTTTACAAAAATAATATTTCATAATTGTAACCTGATACTTTGAGGGATCCATGATTTCACCATCAGCACTTCTCCCATAAATACAGAGCATCATGTCTTCATACCTTTTCTTCCTATGCAATTTTTGTCTATAACTTTCCATAAATCTACCCTAGAAGATATATGTAACACATATACATTTCTCTGATTATTGTTATATTCCAGAGCTGTCTGTCTCTTATTCTCAATATGTTATTGGTTTACTTCCTTGTCTGGTCATATTTACTCTCAATAATGTCCTTTATGCTACTTCTTGTGTGCCAGTCATTATTGGCAATATATAGTAGCCTACTTATGACTACCATGTAACTGTCTATTGCTTTTTGGTGAGGTCAATGTGTAATTCTGCAATTCTGATTCTTCTAGTATCACTATGACTCGTGATTTATACCAATACAACTTCCCTGGAAGAATATAAAAGAGACAGACTTTTATAATAGTGTACAGTTTGGGATTCCCCAAACATGGTCCAGCCCAATCTCTTCTTACATAATCCTAAACCTCATTCATTGCTTATCTTTGACACTTATCTAATATATACAGCTTGACTAATTTATTGGGCTATCTATTCAACTGGATGTTATAATATGACCATAAGCCTTTCATTCACCATTTTCCAAAGGGAATGATTAGGCTAATTTCTTTTGCATTGTATAAACTTCACTAAAGAGATTTTTTAGTGTTCTAGGGCTCAAAGCAGTTAGGATGACACCAGCAAATAAGAACATTTTTAGAAATTTGTCATCAATAGAAAAACCTTTTTAACTATCCTCTATATAGACATCTTTCATGATGGGGCATATGTCTTAGATGAATCTATAACTGCCTGTTTTAAAACGTAAAGACTTAATAATTATATACTCATATAAATGCATACATATACATGCATGTGCATATACAGGAAGATAAATACACACACATATATATATATACGTATATATACTCTCCATTTGTTATAATATTCATCTCAAGTTCTTAAATTAAATATGCAGAATTTATCATTTGCCTGAGTTGACTATTTAAATGTCAGCTGTATTTGGCAATGATAGTTATCTTCCTAATAAGAGATTAGCAAACATATCCATTATTAACCTGTTGGATTCAACAAACAATTCATTCAACAAATATTTATTGAGTGTTTACCATGTGCAAGGCATTTTGTTAGGCACTGGGAATAAAAAAATGAGTAAGACATGGTTCCTTTCCTAAGTATCTGCTTCAATTAGCTTTGTAAATAAAATTACCAGTTCATCACTTTCTTTTCTAATATAGCTGCAAATTTAATCTGAAAGTATATCAAGGTACATTACTATTTCAAGATGTAAAATAGCACATGTAAATTTAGGACCTACCTCTCTCTGTCTCTGAGTTGTCAAAACCCTGTTCTGAGCTTTTTTACTTGTTCTTTAACTCATACTATACTTTACCAGGAATGCCTTCCTGAGACGCATTTACATGTCGAAATTATACCCATCCTTTATGTCCAAATCAGATTCCAACTTTTCCACAAAATCTTCCTTAATTTTCCTAGTTAGATGTGATCTCTCTTTTCTATTAAGTTTTCTCTTGATATAATAGAAAAAACACCAAGTTTGGATTCTTTTAACTAGATTTTCATCCTCTTTAATGTAATATTTGATAAATTGCTGATTGTGCTTATACTTTGTTGTTTAAATATAGAATTATCTTTCTGATGAAAAAAACATAACTAATTATGAAAGCATTCCATGTTCTCTTTGACTTAGCTTTCCCAAAGTGTAGCCATGGTACCCAGGAGAAAATAGACTATGGATTCCTAATTTTGCTAATTCAAGCCCATAAAATGATGAGAAACATCACTGCCCTGCTTCTCTCCTGGTCTCCTACCTTCTTATACTCCACTCATCTCCTACATCTGACTCTTCCCCAGGCAACTGAAAGAAAATAAACTTAAAATCGTTGTTTTAATAAACCATAACAAGCACCACCGCTACCAAAAGACAATGTTCTTCCTCTTCTCTTTCTATTTACTACCCTCTCTTATACTCTTATCTTACTTCTATTAAGACAGAAGCAAATACCAAAAACTAAGAACAAAGCTTCTATTAATAGTGAAAATCTTTTGCAAAGTTTACAAAAGCCATCCCATTATTTTCTTTTCTGTGGTTCTAATACAGCACTAACATAGTAAAACTGTTGAAAGAGGCAAGAACTAGTTTGCATTTCTGGTACAGTTACAGTTCAAGGCTAACTGCAAGATAATGTCCCACATTCTCCTGAGGGTCTGGCGAAAGTTCAATGTAAATGAAGATCTTTATTTTAGGTGAGAAAGTAACCTCAATTTGGGGACTGTATCTTTGCTCATTGCTTTGCTAAATTAAATATTTCACACCTGAAAGGACAGGAGTGTTGAATGTAGGGTTTTCTTGCATTGAATACTGAACATACGGCAGGTACTCATATTATAGAACATTACCCATCCCTCCTCCTGCTTCCTCTAACTCCCACCCCCACACACATTGAATCAGAGACTCACAGAATTTCAACATTGAAAGAGAGCTCAAGGGCCATTTAGTCCAACATATAACCAATAAAAAGTCCCCTATACAACAAACCCCTCACATGGCCATCCAGCCTTTGATAGGAGACTTCCCCTGTTGTGGAACCTACTTCCTCTACAGGATGATTCTACTTTTGGATAGCTCTAATTTGCGGAAGTTTGTCCCTTATATCAAACCTAAATCTGTTGCTGCGTAACTTCTACCCATTTCTGCTACTTTTGACTTTTGGGGACAAGCACAACGAGGTTAGTTCCCCTTCTGTATGAAACTTTTCAAGTATTGAAGATAACAATCATATCCTCCCATGAGTCTTCTCTTTCCTAGATTCAGATGGCATGAACTTGAAATCTTTCACCATGTGGTTGCCCTCAGATGGAGGTTCTCCATCTTACCAAAGTACTGTATAAAAATATAATGCCTAGAACTGAACACAATACTCTAGATATTGCCTGAAAGGGGCAGAGTACAGTGGAACTATGAACTTCTTATTTTTGAAAAATATATTTCCCTCGATGTAGCCCAAGTTCATCTTTTTTTTTTTTTTCTGGTCTACCATGTCACATTATTCACAGAATCACAAAGGTATGGTAAACTATAGGGTAAGATAACTGTTGGGTAAACTCTATCTGCAACATTCCCCTTGGCTTAGCTAACAGTTTAGTAACCCTATGAAAAAAATAAAATAAAGTTAGTCCAGCATGACCTCATGACCTATACACGATGAAACAATGCTATTTCTAGACAATCACTAACCTTTCTTGAATAATCCAATTAAAAATTTCACCATGAATTAAGTTCACTGAATCATAGTTGACAAGTTCCATTCCTCTCCTTTTTTTTGAAAATTGACATAAGAGACAGCTGGTTGGCACAGTGGATAGAGCACCAGTCCTGGAGTCTGAAGGACCAGAGTTCAAATCTGGCCTCAGACAATTGACACTTATTAGCTGTGTGACCCTGGACAAGTCACTTAACCCTGATTGCCTTGCCAAAGAAAGAAAATCAAGATGTGAACTCTTTTCCAGTCCTTTGTTACCTCTTTCAAATACCAATACTGGTAGTTCAGAAATCATACCTGCCAGTTCTTTTAGAACCTAAGAATGTAGCTTATCTGGTCCCAGTGACTTGAACTCAGACAGATAAATATATTCTGACTATCTCTTTAGTTATCTTGAGCATTAACTCCAAGTTTACCATTTGTTGTTGTTGTTCTACCATTTCTATCCATCATTCTCCTCGGCAAGGGAAAAAGAAATAAAACAGATATCAGGGAATTGCATTTCTTTCTATGGTTTGTTATCGTCAATGTGCCACCCTGAGTGAGGTACCTATTCATTTTTGAGCCTTCTCTTTTTCTTCACATATATTTTAAAAAAAACCTGACATTTTTGTCAGCTTTTCTTGCCAGTCTAAGCTGATTCTGAACTTTAGAACTCTAGACTCTATTCTTAGAAGATTATAGCATTCTTCTCTGTTCATCAACTGTAGTTTGCCTTATTTCTGACTTCTTTATGTGCCTTTAAAAGTCAATTTGATTGGTGAATTCTCCACAAATCCAGTTGTTCGTTTAGCCAACTCCTCCTTTTCCTAGTCATTGAAATATTCTTTGTGTCTTCAAAATTTGTTCTTGAGAATTTCCTGTCCCTCCTGAATTGACTTCCCTCTAGAAATTTTAGACCATGGGATTTATTTTTTTCCCTCTGAACCTTTTCAAAAGTACTCTCCTAAAATCTAGGGTGCATATCAGATCGTGCCCAGCTCTCCTCTCTCTCCTTTGTTTCAAACTGTAGGAGTGACTGGTCACTACCCCATAGGGTTACCATCATTTCTCCACCAGTAACCAATTCTTTCTTGCTGACAATAATCAGAGTGGAATTCTTAGTCCTTCCATCATTTTTAGGGATGAAATTATCATTAAGGAACATTAAGAAGTTATTAACTGCTCTGCTTTAGGCAAGAAGAGTTCCCACTAATGTCTTGGGGGTAAATAAAATTTGTTTTCACTGCTACATCATCTATCTGTGCCAGGTTTTTGATCTAGATACTAGACTCCTCATTTGCTTCTACTTTCTATCTAGGTGGTCTATAGTATGTCCAATGACAAAACTGCTTGTTTCCCCTTTCATTGATCTTTACCCAAACGCTTTCCACCATGCTTCCTCCATGGATTCTTGAATGTCCTCATATTAACACACAATTTTTCTGCTGTGATCTTCTTAGTATTTCAGTAACAATTTTTCCTACATTGCAGCATTTCTCTGTGTTATACTTTGGCAGTTTATTTACTTCATCATTCTTTTGTGGTTTAAAGCTCTTTTGATTAGATTTGCAAGATGCCAGACAGATCATTTTTGCCAAACTGTTAGGTACGCTCCATCCTTGGTCAAGCGCATGACATTCCTTCATTTTAATCTGCGTTCAGAAATCAAATTTATATTGTCAGACACCATCTTCTTTTTGACCCTATATTCTTTAAGTTTCTTGTCCAAGATTGTAATCTGTGGCAATTTTGTAGGATCCTTCTGGTAGTATCATTTATGACAATGTGAGTCACTGGAAATGGTTATTAATTATCCATTTTGAAAAAAATCTCAGTTTGTCCTTTCTATCTTGGATATGTACTCTGTGAAGACAACAGACCTTTCTGTTGTTTTTAATCAGTATGGACTAGTGCAGGGGTAGGGAACCAGTGATCTTTTAGGTCCTTGAGTGTGGTCTTTTGAGTCCAAGTTTTACAGAATAAATCCTTTTATTAAGGGGATTTGTTCTGTGAAGTTTGGATTCAGTCAAAGGGCCACATTTGAGGACCTAGAGGGTCACATGTGGCCTTGAGGCCACAAGTCGCTCACTCCTGGAACTAGTGGATAGGAAGTTGGCCTTGGGATATATATGACCTGTGTTTAAATTTTGCCTCTGATAAATTTTGACTGTTAGATACTAGACAAATCACTTACTCTCTAAAGTGCCCCTGTCAATTCCCAAAGACCATAAGTTGTGGAATAGACACAAAACTCATTATCTTTCCCCTTAAATTTTTCATAACTCCTACCTTCCCTATTACTGTAGAGGGCATCACCATCCTCTCAGTCCTTCAGGTTCACAACCTGGGAGTTATCTTTGATATCTCATTATCTCTCATCCCTGCCTCCCAACCCCATAGCTAAGCTGTTGCCAAGGCCTATTGATTTTAATTCTGCAACATCTTTCAAAAGTGAACTTTTCTCTCCTTTCTATCATCACTCTAGTGTTGGTCCTCATCATCTCACACTTGGACTACTGCAACAGCCTGCTGGTGGGCCTACCTGCCTCTAGTCTCTCCCCACTCTACCTTATCTTCCACTTAGCCACTAAAGTCATTTTCCTAAGGTGCATGTCACTACCCTACCCAATAACTCCATATCACCTTCAGGATCAAATACAAAATACTCTGCTTACATTAAAGACCTTTTACAACCTAGCCCCCTCCTATCTTTCCAGACTTCTTACACCTTGTTGTACTACATGTATTCGCTGATCCAGTGACATTGGCCTCCTCTCTGTTCCATGAACCACCTCTTGGTTCTGAGTATTTTCTCTGGTTGCCCTCCATCCCTGGAATGCTCTCCCTCCCCAACTTCACTTACTGAATTCCCTAGCTTCCTTTAAGTCCCAACCAAAGTCCAATTTTTACAGGAAGCATTTCCCACTCCTCTTAATTCTAGTGTCTTCTCTCTGTTAATTATTTTCTATTTATCTTATATATAACTTGCTTTGTATGAGGGCAGGGACTATCTTCCACTTCTTTTTGTATCCATATCACTTAGTACAGAGTAGGCCCTTAGTAATGTTTATTGATTATTGATTGCTATCCATCTACATTGAAAGAGGAAATTTTCTTCTTAAGAGTTACTTAACAGTAATGAAACAACAGGTTTCAACATCCTCAATTCCTCCCAGCAGGGAGTTGCCAAACAAAGGTACTTTTTTCTTTATCCTCTAATCCTTATTCAATAATCCAACTGGCAGCACCTGTGAAACACTTAATCATTTCTTAGAAGATGCACAATTGCATTTTTTTCAGTGAGCTTTTCCCTTTCCATGTTGTTCAGTTGAATTTGATTCTTCATGATTTCATTTGCAGTTTTCTTGGCAAAGATACTAGAGTGGTTTGTTATTTCTTTCTTTAGTTTATTTTACAGATGAGGAACTGAGGCAAACAGGATTAAGTGACTTGCCCATGGTCACACAACTAGTAAGAGTCCAAAGCTGGATTTGAACTCAGGTCTTCCTGACTCCAGGCCCACTATCCACTATGCTACTTTTTCATAGTCTTAAATTTGTTTCTTAGTTCCAATCATTCAGTATTCTTTTTCCCTTTCTCTCTGTGACTTTTTTCATCTCTCCAACCTTATGACCCAGGTCTGGCTTACTCTTTGTGTAGCTTCTTTTTCTTCCTTATTTTCACACTGAAGTCCTTTTGAGTTTTTTTTAATCTTTTTAAAAAGGGTACTTTGTCTCTGAAAACCCATCATGTAGAGAGGCATTCCTTGATTCCCTTCACCTTCTCTTCTTGAAGGGTCCCCAGCATGTATTTTGTGCATAAGAAGTAGATGCTTTGGTTGTGGCAAGAATAGAAATATATGCTGAGTACAAGTCAGTCTCAATTTTGTCTTTGCATCTTTAATACCTCAGTGCCTGGCACATAACAGGTACAGAACACTAACGCTTGTAGATTGATGGAAGTCACTGAAACATGCTCCCTGTTCTCCCTTTACCCTGATAGTTTATGTACTTTTATCACTTCCTTTTATCATCACTTCCTTTTATTCCCTTTATAGAAGAACTAACTTTTGTTCTCTTTAGAATTTAAATCTCTTCACTGGTTTACTACATCTTATTTGTTTGTTCTCTTTATTCTCTTTTATCACTTCTAACATCTTGATAAGTATGTCCAACTTGGCTCTCTTCTCTAAATAGGTTCTTCTCTTCCATTTCTTACTTTGCTTGACCAATAGCCATTTCATTCTCCTTAAATACTGCTCCTCAGTTCCCTTTCCTTCTTTAGATTGATTTTTCTGCCTTCAGCTTGTCAACTTTTTTTTCAAGTTTTCCCAAATTCTCTAAAAGTTGCATTCTCTGGAGTTTTCAGAAGTTCAAAGCCCTCCAGATTGCCTTAATAAATTTCTTCTCCTTCCTCTTTACCTCAAGTTTATCTTCTTCCCAGCTCTTTCTGCCAATACAACCCTCTTGAGAAACCAAAAATGGAATTATCAACTCAGGACACACCTGAGAATAACATGTACAAATACACACACACATATATTTCTATTTTTCAATTCAATAAATGTCTTTCAAGTACCTACTATGTGCCCAGTACTGTGCTAAGCACTGGAACAGCTAGCATTTATATAGCACCTATTATGTGCCAGTCACTGTGCTAAATGCTTTACAGGTATTATGTCATCTTTTCCTCACAACAACCCTGAGAGGTAGATGTTATTATTATTTTCATTTTATAGTTGAGGAAACTGAGGCAAACAGAAGTTAAATGACTGGTTAAATGCTAGTGAATGTTTAAGGTTGGATTTAAACTCGTGTCTCCCCGACTCCAGACCCAGGGCTCTATCCAATCATTCAACTTCTGCATCCCATAATGAACAGGGTACTCTAGTTTGATAACTTTACCAGTAAAATACATGTTTTAAAAAATGTGTTAATATTGTTTTTATATTTCTTACCACCCACATCTTTCCCACTTCCCCTTCCAAAAAGCCATCCCATGTAACGAAAAATATTTGAGAATATCTCTGTTGAATCAGTCCAATAAAGTCACTAAACTAGTGCATAGCCTGTCACTCCCTGTGCATCTTCTATAAAATAGTCAGTTCAGAACCTGGCACTTGAATATCTGGCAGAACAGTTGAGAGGGAATCTTTTAAGAGTAGGTGGAGCAGAGCCTCTGTCTCTTCCTCCCATCTTAAAAGAATTCAACCATGTGAAGGTCAAACGATTTGGATTTCTTATTAACATTCCTTCAGCATCCCAGGAATAGCTATAACCAGTGGTACTGTATGCATTAGGAGTCAAAGACAAATAGATACAACAAAGAAAATCAGCATTAAAGAATTCAACAGAAAGTCACTCCATGCTTAAAGTGAACTTCAGGATCCTATAAAGGGAGAAAAGGGTTTCCAATAAGCACAAGTTGTGAATTTTTCCTTTTGCCGCATGAGTTCTATAAGTTTGAACCCACTCTTCCCTGGATTCTTCATGTACTTGTGGGAGGGTTTGTCACAGATCTTTGAGAAGTATGTTTATACCAACTATTACTACCTTAGTAAATACCTGCTTCTAAAAGGTAATTATTCTGGCTAATTGATTAATATTAATACTCATTGAGGTGAGCATACCAATGGGGGTTTATGAATTACAGCATTAGAAACACATACCTTATACCCTGAGAGTCCTCTAGAACCCTGAAGGGAGAAATTATAGCCAGCCTCTGATGACCCTGCCTGCCAGAGTAAGTGGTGGACTAGGAAAGTAATAATAACTATAATAGCTACCATTTATTTAGTATTTGAATTTACCATTTAAAATACTGTTGTACAATAAGAAATCACAAACTGGCAGATTTCAGAAAATCCTGAAAAGACTCGTACAAACGAATACAAAGTGAATTGAGCAGAACCAAGAAAACATTATACATAGTATCAGCAACATTGTGGGTTGATCACCTGTGAATGACTCAGCTCTTCTCAGCAACACAATGATCCAAGCACAAAAGACTAAGGAACTGATGGGCTCTGAATGCAGATCAAAGCATATTTTTTTTCACTTTTTTCTTTCTCATGTTATTTTTTTCCTTTCTGATCTGTTTCTTTTTTCGCAACTGTGATTAATATAGAAATTATTTTACATGATAGTACATGTATAAACTATATCAAACTGCCTACCATTTTCAGAAGGGGGGAGGGGACGGAGGGAGAGAGAAAAATTTGGAACTGAAAATCTTATAAAAATGAATGTTAAAAATGTTCTTGACATGTAACTGCAGAAAAGACTAAAATACTATTAAACTTAAAATAAATAAATAATAAACTCACCATTTAAGATATACAAAGTTCTTTATGTAGGTTTTCTCTTGATTCTCACAACCACCCTGTGACATAGGTGCTATAGTAATTATTCCCATTTTTCCAGATAAGGAAACTGAGGCTGAGAGAACTGATTTGCTTTGGGTTATATAGCTTGTGAGGTTTGTAGGTTGGATTTGAATTCAGTTCTTCTTGTCACTAAATCCAGGATTCACTCCTCTACCTAGCTACAATTCCACCTAGCTAGAATGACAGATGCTACACTGTGTAAAAATGTAAATTTGCAAATGAGATAAGTTATAGGATGAATATTCACATTATAAAATAACTATCTGCTTTACAAAAGAGTTCACTAACTAGAGTTCTTTTAATAGCAGGTTCTGGAAGTACATTTCAAATAGGAAACTTCTTCACAAATAGAATCTCCTACACCTTCATCCCATATATAAGACCTGAAGTCCAAGTTAGAACTGAAGTAATTTTATGGGAATACAAGGGTGATGGAAACATTTTAGAAATGTATATTTCTCATCATGGATATTCACTGCATGGGTTGGCAATGTAAATGCCAAAATCTGGACAAATTTAGAGAATTATTCAATACAAGGGACGCAATCAAAACAATGCAGCAGAATTATGACTTGATTGTCATAAGCTTTTTGGAATTAATAATAAAAGTAAACAAGTGGGTGAGAGTTGATGAAACATAATTGCAGAAAACATTAGTTAAAGTAAAACCCTTCTTTCCAACCAAATATTTTGTTTTCTTTAAATGGTCCAAATACTGCAAATAAGATGTTTTAGGACAGAGATTTTCAAATTTTTTGTCTCAGAACCCAATTACACTCTTTAAAATTATTGAGGACCCAAAGAGTTTATATTTATGTGGATTATATCTATAGATATTTAATGTCTTAGAAATTAAAATTGATAAATTTAAAATTCTTTATTAATACATTAAAATAGTGATAAATCATTACATTTTAACATAAATAGCATACTTTTTAAAAAACACCTATATTTTAAAAAATTTAGTGTGAAGAGTGGCATTGCTTTACATATTTTTGCAAATCTCTTTAATCAATAACAGCTGGATTCTCTTACCTGCTTCTGCATTTAGTCTGTTGAGATGTGTTTTGGTTGAAGTATATGAAGAAAATCTGGCCTCATAGATGTATTGTTGGAAAAAGGAGAAGTATTGTATTAGCCTTTTCAGATATTTGCACATATTCTCCTTTAACACTACAATACAATCTGACAAATGGTAATCTCTTAAAGGTTAGGTGTGATGTGGAATCAATCTTAAACCATATCAATGAATGAATGAGGGTGAAAGAGGTAAATAGCGTCTTATGATACATCTATGCATCTATGAAAATAGTTTTGCTGTTGCAGATGTCCTGGAAGAATCTCGGGCATTCCCAGGGGACTGCAGACCCTATTTTTTGAGTACTGATAATTTAGGAGATCTAAACTCTTGGGTCAATAGATAGATGTATCATTTCCCATTTGTCTCTTTTTAAATGTATAAAGCCCTCTAGTTCTATTCACAATCCTCATGACTTTCCAGACAAAAATATTCTGCCTTGGCCTTCTGGTATGTGTATTATTTTCTTCTACTAGAAGGTAAACTCTTTAAAGGCAGGGAATATCTCACTTTTGTATTTTTATTCCCAGGGCTTAGCACAGTGTACAGAATTTGATAAGTTTTTAATACATATTTTTTCATTCATTCATTCATTCACAAAAATGACAGGACATCAAGGTATATTTTTCCTAAAATATTTTTTTAACTTGCCAGAAATGTATGTGCCTATCAGGATGATACCCAGCTTGAGACCCTAGTGTTACAGGTAAGGACAGGAGGGAAAAGATATAGTGTGGGGCCTTCACTTGACAAAATGAAGGAATTCCCTGAATCCCAAGCCAACAATCTATAAGACTGTTGGAGAATGGAGTCAGAAGAAAAGATAGTTTTCCCATCAGGTATAAAAGTGATTCAACATTATAGGCCTTGCTGAATGAACAGGAGGAGTTAAGGGATTTGGGAAATCTCTTCAAATTTAAGTGCAAAACAGTTAGTGCTATATTTTGAGGGCCAGTTCTTTCCTTTTAGGCTTCATATTCTTTGGTTAACTTTAATTGTACCTAAGGAGAAATTTCACTCTCAAAATTAAGGCGATCTTTTCAGTCCATGGCACTAGGCTGAAGTAATTTGCTAATCCACATGGCTTTATTTCCAGGAATTGGAAAAGGAAAGGAAATGAAGGACATTCTTCCTATTGTTGATATTTGCGAGGGAAATTAAATCACAGGAAACAGAACTAAAGGGAGATTGGTATTGAACTATGGTCCTCTACTAGAGTGGCCCAATGCACCCACTGATGTAATTTAAGCTTAAAGCATTCGGATAAAGAAACTCCAAATTGTTCAGTTGTGATATTTGCAACAGAGTCCCCACTGTTGGAGGAATTACAGAAAAGGGATATATTTGAAATACTCATCTTCTCCCAGAACACACATGGTCTTCCTCCTTCACAGCAGGATAAGGTGGTTAAAGAATCAAATGGCTTCAGGGGAGTTTATAAATGAAGAGTCTTTGTGCTAAGGTAAGGGGCATGAAGTCCTCCAGATAAGGCTCAGTGCACGTAAAAGGTGGAAAGGCTAACAAGATAACAAAGATGGTCTAGAGGGAAGTTAGGGAGTGGTATTTAGAATTACAGAGCACAGCTTGAAGCCCAGAAGGGATGCCTTAGAACCTTGGAGGAAGGCAAAGACATTATCTTTAATAACAGATATCCACTTGCCATCAACTCTCGGGGCCAATGTTTGGGGATGAGAGTACGTTAGTCATATGTTTCTATAGTTCTGTCTCTCCATTACTGAGGAATTGGAGCTTTTCAGGGAAAGTATCCTATGAAGAAACCCTGGTGTTTTCTATATGTTCTGAAGTGACAGCTTAGTGAAAGAACAAAGCATAGAAAATGACAAATGGGAATGTAAGGCAGGTACATTTTGTGGTTTATTGGGGAATAGGAATTTAAGAAGATGTCCATGTACAAATGTCAGAGTTTCCACTTAATGTTTAAGAGATGTTTGAGTACCTATAAATATTTGTATACATGTTTCTATGACGTCCCTTTGAATATTGTATCTAGCATTATTTTGGGTTCAGTTGAATTATTACATGGATATGGACTTGTGGTATGGTAGAATTGAGACTCAGCCTCAGAGTCATTAAAATTTGGGTTCAAGTCCTGCTTCTTGGCATATCCTGCCTGTATGACCTTGGATAAGTCACTTAACAATGCCCCAAGGTAACTCTCAAAGACCGTAAGTTGCAGAATATGGAATAGCATACATTTGTAGAGAAAGCTCTTTCCTCTGGACTTCCTTATACCAATGAAATCACAGATTTCTTCTCCTCTACCGCCTACCACGGTCTCTGTTCATTTGTTTAATGTATTTTAAATGACTCAAATGACAACGGTAGTTGTAAGCAGATCATAGGATATTATTAATGGGAACTTGGATGCTGCCAGAGATGCCATAAAAGACATAATTAAGGACATGTGACCAGAAAAGGAGGTGGGTCAGTCATATAGCAAGATTGACAGGTTAACAGATGAGCAACAGCTTGAGTGTTCATTGACATACACAAACCATTAAATGGACTGGAGGAATCCCTCTAGTGCATTAGATCTATTCTCCATGTAAGATTTACAGAATAAATTAGGAGCAAGAATTACACAGGTATGGATGGGTGGCATTCTGTGCCATTTGAAGGAACACTCACCCTGTGATCCATTCACAGATCTGTCAAAGTATTGATGGCAGTTCATGCTCACACATGAGGGAGCTTACAACCTAAAAGGTCAAGACTTACTAACAGACAGGATAACATTTGCAAGTATATACATATGAATACATCTCAAGAGCTATATCTACATACAGGTTCACAGCAGCATAGTTATAAATAGAGTTCTAAAAATGTGAATTGATGGACTGGGGTAGAGATATTGTGCTAAAGGTATTGAAAGGCCTGGATCTAGGAGATGGAGAATGGATGATAATGGAGCACTTAAGCAGGATGAAGTCAGTCAATTCAAAATTGTGAAGCCTGTGATTAGGAAGGTAATCCATTTGGTGCAATTCGTATAGGAAAACCTATGTGAAAAGTAGAGGTTGTAATTTAGCAAATAGCGTGTTTGGCCTGACCCACTCTTTTAAAGTCCTGTGTGATCATCAGATAAAAAATACTGTGTGGAAATAAAGTCCTAGATTTAGTGGCCTTCTTTATTTCTTTCCTAGGCTGAAGAATCCACCCCATACCTCATTTTATGTATAGAAAACACATAAACGTATTGCAGTTCAGTATTGTGCCACACAGCTGATTGGATTTTATGTATGCAAATAGAAAAGCACTGTGATTGCAGAAACAATAGGCTTAGGTTATTTATGGGCTTGTGTTTGGTCCTCATTAGTTTCTGAGCTTGGCTTTGGGCCTAGAGTATGTTTTTAAAGTTTACACAAAATCAATTTGCCCATTTGACTGATTAGAGTGGAGAACAACCTTCTTCTAACCCTGACTCCAAGTTCACAAAGTCATTCGGTTTACCTGATTTCTTAATGATTCACACGTGGCTTAAAAAAAAAAAACCATCTAGAATTTGATACATGCAGTTAGAGGTAGTTTCCTTACTAAATTCATTTAAAAGAAAATGGAAAAACCAAAATGAATGGGAAATTTCATTTGGGACATGAACACTGAGTTTGATTCTTCCAGGGCTCATGTCACTCCCTGAGGCAAATTGAGTGTTTGGTCAGACATGTTAGGTTTTTCAGCTCCAGAGAAGTCATTTAGAATGGTGTTTCTCACATTGAGGATTCATACCTCTTCTCCCCACCCCATTCCTGAACCCCCTGGTGAGTATAGCTTTCTAATTTCACTGAGTTCCACTGGGGAGGAAATATTATCTTTTTAGCTCTTAAAGGGTAGACAATTTTCTATTTTCCTGGTCTTGCCTTTCTCTGGGTAGTTGCATTAACTCATTAATCTAGGTGTTGTAGTTAGGGTAGATTTTCCCAAAGAGAGTAAGTTCCAAGCCCCCATTGTACTAGAGACTCCATTTTGTTCCTAAATATGGTATATTTCATGGAGCCCCAGTCACATGACTTTGGCGTAATGGAGTTGCTCCTCTCTATAACAAACAGGAACATCCTCAGCTAAATGTGTTGTTTTATTCTTGGCCTAGGAACAATAAATGCAAAAAACAAAACATGGTAAAATATATACCACATACTGAGTGCTTATAGCCCTCCTAGATTTACTCAGTCCTTAGATAGTATATAGGGTCTTCCAAACCTAGGAGTTCTAGGAAGGGCACATTTCTCTTATTTAGTCCTTTTGGTTGTACTTCCTGTGAATGGACAGAGAAACCCAGGCAATATAACAGTTCCTAACTTGTGTTCAGCTCACATGATCATCTTTCATATAATTGTCATTATATCAATATTCACAAATTCTGAACATGGCACTTCTCCTCCTCATGACATAGGCATGGACTTGGAACCCAGTGTTTCCTCATTCAGTGTCTTGTCACTGGCAGAGATTCCCCATTACATCTTGCTGTGATTGGCTTGTTCACAGCTCACGAGCAGAAAGAGAGGACTAAATAGCAGGTCTGAAAGGAGAGCCTGCTGCCACTCTGCCCTGGCATCCCTCTGACCTTCAGACCCTCTGCAACCATTTCCAGTAGCTAGGAGCTATGTTGTTTCTCTCAGTTTCTAAGACCTTGCCCTTATCTAGGGCATGTGTTCCCATTGGCACATTTCCTTTCTCAGTCCACACTGGCTGCTCCATGCATCAGGGGAAAGACAGAGTGTGGGGCACTACACTGTCACTCAATAAGTGGGTATTGATTAGCTGGTACTGTCAATGTGAATTGTTAGCACAATTTTCTTGTCTGAGGAAAGTCCTGACTCCTCTGACTCTGACTCCTCTTTCTCTCCTCTCTCATTCTGTCTCTCTCTCTCTCTCCTCCCCTATATTCTCCTCTCTTCTCCTCTCCTTTCCCTACACACATACCCCCTTCCTCTCTCTGTCTCTGTCATTCTCTCTCCCCACCCTTGTCTCTCTCTGTCTCTGTCATTCTCTCTCCCCGCCCTCGTCTCTCTCTGTGTCTGTCTGTGTGTTCCTTTCTGTTTCTCTCTCCTACCCTTCCTTGCCCCTTCCCTCTCTCTGTCTGTCTCTTTCTCTGTTTCATCTCTTGCCCTTCATATTGCCTCTTATTGCTGCATCTCTCAGTTATGTGGCTTAGTTGCTTGGGTGCATGATGCTCTTGAGCCAAAGATGGGCAACATGTAGCACACCTGGAGTTAAAGTCACACAGCAATAGGTTGAAGGATCATGGAATGTTCACCTAGTGAAGAAAAGAGTGTATTTGAGGAGTTGTCGTGGGAAGAGGGTTTAAAAGCTTTTTGTTTTTGTTTTTTGTTTTGTTTTGTTTTGTTTTGTTTTGTTATTCCTGGCCCTGGAGCATAGCACTAGAAGCAATGGATAAAAGAATCCCAGAGGCAGAGTTAGACTGAATATAAGGAATAGCTTCCTAATAATCAGGCCCATTTAAAGATTCAATGAATGGTCTAGGAAGGGAGTGTATTCCCTCTGACTGAAGGTCTTCAAGCAGCCATTGGATGACTACCTGTCATAGACATGATAAAGGAGATTCCTGTCTAGACACAACTAGATTCCTCTAAATTCTATCCAACTCCAAGGTTCTGTGATCTGGCATTCAAAAGTGTTTTTCCCACTATAGTCTGCTTCAGGGAAAAAAATTTGTTTTCCATGGTCATAGAAAGCATCTTTTATTCCAGCTTAGTATTACGAAAGGACTTGGGGAAAAGCATATTGATGACTTCTAAGATCGCTTCTAGCTCTAAATCTATGGTCCTATGGGTGACTTAGCATGAGCCTCTGATAAATATTAGAAAAACAGCTCAAAGTGCACATCTTTCTGATTAGGAGGTGGCATTTATACAACACGTGAGGTTTTGTAAACTTAAAAACATCACAAACGTGAGTTATTGTAAAATTGTTACTATGATGAAGAGGAGGAGGATAAAATAAAGGATTTAATCAGTACATTTCTAGATGTGTTGAGAAATAAAAATATGTTACTACCTCTCTTTTATTGATAGCATAGAAATCCTATTCCCACTTTGTAGGAGCGGTAGAGTGTGGAAAGTTCTTTACTTGGAAGTGGTCTGGGAACTACTAACTTATTACCATGTGAGAGAGAAGATGTAATATGACTATCCAAATACTTGATCCACAGGAAGAAATTTGGGCCTTGTAGGATAATCAGACTCATTCAATCAATAAATCAACTGTCTAGATGGAATAGTTATTTTCTTTTGGGGAAAAAGTTGATGGTGTGACAAGAAGTGTACTAGCCTAGAAGTCATAACAACTGTCTTCATCACTAACTCACCATGTGACCTTGAACTAATCAGTTTCTTTTCTGTGGAAATTGTTTCTTCACATGTTAAAAAAAAGTGCTGGCCTAGTGACATCTTGACTTTTTTCTGGTTCAAACATTTAATGATAATAATAACAATAGCTAACATTTATATGGCCCTTACTATGTTTCAGGCACTGTGCTAAGCACTTTACAATTATCTCATTTGATCCAAACAACAACCTTGGGAGGTAGGTTCTATTATGATTTCCATTTTATAGATGAGGAAACTGAGCAAACAAAGATTAATTACATTGCTCATGGTCACAGAGGCAGTAATTATTTGAAGTTGGATTTGAGCTCAGGTCTTCTTGTTTCTAAGCTTGGTGCTCCATGCACTGTGCCATCTAGCTGTTCTAATATATGATTTTATGACTGTAGAGAGCTGCACATTAGAATAATAAAGTAGTAGAGTTGGCCCACAGAGAACAAATATCAAAAAATTTGCAGGTGTGGAAAAGTAAGATTGAAGATGAGGTCATTTGCCCAAGGCTATCTGCCAGCCGTGACGGAACAGAGAGAGCTAAATAGTTGAGGAGATGCAACATATAGATAAACAACTACTATGCAAGGCAATTTTTATACAAGGGGTGTATGGGGTATTTAGGAAGGACTGGCACTTTTGGTGTGAAGGCTTGCTAAGCCCTTTTCATGGCTGCTCATCTACCTTTAGTGTCTATCTGGTCACTCAGCTCTTACCTGTGGCTCCAAGAAGCTGTAGCATGTGCAGTGGCCATACCCCAGTAAACCACCTTGGCAGATGGGCTAAACTAGATTAAGGGTAACTGATGGGCCTGAAACCCATTAGTGAGTTAGTGGGAGTGTCTACACCAAGCATGTGAAGATTTCCCCTGACAGAATGGGCAGATAAGAACAGTTTGTTCCAATGGCCATGAAGGTGGCTGAAGCAGGGTCTGTGGAGCGTTTTGAGCTTGGTTAGACATTGAAGATGCCAAGGTCATCTACTGCATCCTGGGCCATCTCCAGTCATCTTGACTTTTGTCTTGCCACTGGATGTTGATGACTCTGGAAGAGAGAGTGAGGCTGATGACTTTGTGCAGCACTGCCTCCCTTAAATCAAATTTATGTGCCAGTCAAGACAATACCCCATGATGTTATTGGTCCTCTTTGAAAACGAAGGACAAACAATAACAGAAAATAATAATACAAGGCAAGATGTAATAGCTTTTACAAAATTAAATAGAGGGTTAGGAAGGATGCTCATATCCCAAGGGGAAATGTGTAGATATTAGAAGACATGCTGCATATGCACCAACAAAATAATTTGTTTTGAAGATACATGAAACATCTACGCCTGAAAAAAAAGTTTTAAAAAATAAAGAATTCAATTTTAAAGTATGCATATATTTAGTAAGCAAAGCACATTTCTGGCACTTTCAGTCATGACTTATTACCAATAGGAATTTTGCAATTTGAGTCTTCACCACTGGTAAGCCCAATTTGTATCAAAGGGTTAGTGAATAAAGTGACTTCTCTTAAAACAGAAATTGCAAAAGGAATGGCAAATAAAATGAGGTCTTTCTCAATTACTGACTTTGTGAAAGTCCATACTACTTGAACTAGTATTTTTGTCCACTGACTCATAAATTCTGTGGAGATTAATTAAGGAGGTAGTGAGGCTTCCGGACTCAAAAGTCAAATAAGCACAATAAATTCAAGCATCTCCATTTGTTTAGCAGCTCAAGCCTTGCAGCTTAAAACCTGAAACTTGTCTCCCACGACCTTCCCTCTTGGACCATATTGTGAATTTCTCATGTTGATTCTACTTCTGCCTTTGCCACCTGTTCCTCCCTCTGGGTCTTTCTTGTTTATTGATCCTGATCACTGAGCACTGGGTTTGGGTGGTACTTGAAAGAAAAATTTTAATGAGAGTATTGGATACAGGCTCAGTCTACCTCACAATTTTGTTAAAGGCTGACCCTGTTCATTTAATCTCTCAAATGTGTTCTTTTAAAAGTACTTAGGTATGATCTATGGAAAAGATTAGGTACATATTATAAAAAAGTAAATGACCACAGTAACTGAGTATTTGATAAACCCAAAGATCCCAGCTATTGGGTTAAGAACTCACTGTTTGACAAAAAACTGCTGGGAAAATTGGAAAGCAGTCTGTCAAAAACTAGGGATAAACCAACATTTCACATCATATACCAAGATAAGCTCAAAATAGGTACATGATTTATAAATAAAAAGTTATATCATAAATGAATTTGAGGAACATGGAAAAAATACCTGTCAGATCTGTGAATAAGGGAAGTATTTATGACCAAATAAGAGAAAGAGAGAGGATCATAGAAGGCAAAATGGATAATTATGATTACATTAAATTTAAAAGATTCTGCATAAATAAAACCAATGTGGCCAAAATTTGAAGGAAAGTAGGAACCTAGCGGTGGAGGGGGGTGGTTTACATCATTTCTTTGATAAAGGTTTCATTTCTGAAATATATAGGGAACTGAGCCAAATTTATAAAAATAAAAGCCATTCCACAATCAATGAATGGTCAAAGGTTATATATAGGCAGATTTCAGAAGCAGAAATTATTATATGAAAAATACTCCAAATCACTAATAATTAGAACAATTAAAATTAAAACAACTCTAAGGTACTATCTCCCACCAATCATATTGGCTAATGTGATAGAAAAAGAAAATGTCAAAAGCTGGAGGGGATGTGGAAAAATACAGATACTAATACACTTTTGGCACAGCTGTTATCTAGTCCAAACATTCTGGAGAAGAACTTAGAACTATACCCAAAAAGCTATGAAACTGTGCATGTCCTTTGACCAGCAATACTTCCATTGGTTATATACTCCAAAGAGATCAAGGAAAAGTACCCATATGTACAAAAATATTTATAGCAGTTCTTTTGTGGTAATGAAGAATTGGAAACAGAGGGAATGCCCATCAATTGGGGAATGGCTGAGCAAGTTGTGGTATATGATTATGTTGGAATACTATTGTGGTATAAGAAATGATTAAGGGAATGGTTTCAGAAAAAGCTGGGAAGAGTTACATGAACTGATGCAAAGTAAAGTGAGTAGAACTAGGAAAACATTGTATACAGTAACAGCAGTATTGTAGATAACTGTGTAAGACTTAGCTACTCTAAGTAATACAACATTCCACAACATTTCCAAAGGACTCATATGAAAAATACTATCCGCCTTCAGAGAAACGATGAACTCTGAGTGCAGAAGGAAGCATTTTTTTCAGTTTCTTTATTTTTCTTATTTTTTTCTCAACATGGCTAATGTAGAAATATGTTTTGCATGACTTCATTTGTATAACAAGTATCATGTTTCTTGCCTTTCTATGCATGAGTGAGGGGTTGGGGGAGGGAGAGAATTTAGAACTGAAAATAAAAATAGAAAATTTTAATATAAATAAATGAAAAATGAAAGTATTTATAGATTTAAACAGGTGTGCAAGCTCACTACACAGATCCATAGATGAGCCACACAGCATAGTATAAATGACTATGAATTCTTTTAATATATCTAATTACCAATGTAGCACTCAGGTTATATATTGGTCATTACTCATCCTTACTATGTGATCTCTCTTTCTGGTCATACATGTTCTTAATGATATTTTTGATGCCACTCTCTCAGGAAAGTCATTCTTGTTAACATACTATACCGCATTTATACTGTGTCTTTACTGGCTATATTTGTTCTTCCAAGAGCATGATTTTTGTTGATTCGCAGCTGTGTGCAACCACTGGGAGAGTATTTGTGTTAAGTAAATGAGCTTTTGTAGCTGTGGGCATCTTAGGATCTCTGCATATACTGTATAGTTTTCCAGATCTAATACAGGCAAATTTTCTCTTCATTCGATTTTGAGCCCAGCTCATTGGCATCTGAAGCACTTGCAAGGAGATAATCACAAATCACTATCATTATGACCAATACCAACAACTATCAATTTATATGCCTACATTCCTATCTATAGAACAACATTATGAGACTCAGTTGTACATGCATTGAGGGTGTTTTTAATGAAGGCATTAGTAGGGAACAGGCAGGTTTTCATAAGCAGAAATCTGCAGTAGTTAACATCTTTAATATTTCACAATTGACTGAAAAATGAGACTATATAAAAAGTCCTCCTGTACTTATTGTTCATTTTGAAAAAGAATATGATTCAGTAGAGCAAAATGTCATCTTAAAGGCTCTTCTTCTGAAAAGCATCTTCTGTTCACACATCAAAATTATTCAAGATTCCTTGAAAAATGCAACAGAGATAACCTTATTAAACAATTTTCTGATCACAAACATCAGGTGAGGTATAAAACAGGGAAATCTATTCTTGCCAAAGATTTTTCCATTGTGATGGAGTAAATCAAGCCCACACAGTAAGTTGAAGGATTCTTTGTGGATGGCAATGCACCTGTTTGCAAATTACATTATGCTGATTTCATCAAGCCATGTAACATTTCAGAGCCTCCTGGAAGACATCCATATGAACAGCCAAGAGTTCAGCCTAACCATCTATAGAGGAAAGAACAAGTAGATGAAAAATGTCTATTGTTCAGATTATGACATGCAGCTGGAAACACAAGTTCTAAAACATGTCCATTCATAAGTATATGTACCTGAAAGAGGCAGTACAAATGGAAGAGTTGGACCCATAATTAAAAAGCTAGATTACCTTCAAAAATAGCAAAGTTCCTTTAAAGACTCCAAACTTCTCCCAGAAACAAAGGCCTATCTTTTTAATACCAATATTCTACTATTGGTGTTGTAATGGTGTGAGGCATGGACCATAGCAGTCTCTGGAGAATTGAAAATAGTATCATGCAGAGGATAATGAGGAAGCATACAGTGAATGATAGTGTACTGAAAAATATAACCAATGAGAAATTTCAAAGAAGAGCATTATCAGGGAAATATCAGATAGGAATAGAAGATGAACTGGTAACAAGTAGGGACAAGGGTAGACAGCAAGTGCTCCACTGATATCTTTGCAATGTCAAGAGAAATGAAGGAAAGTATCTAGCACGTTGAGGGATTTTCAGGGGGTGATTTTAAAGTAGGACATGGACAAGAGTCATATAGGACGGGAGTCATAAAGGGGATGCAATCTGCACCTTTGGAGGTAACATCTAATATCCAAATTGATGAGATCAAAGACACATTAAAGTCTTTATGTACGCAGTCTGAGCAGAGTTTTTAAAAATCCATTTTCTTTCACCAAGTCCATTAAGAAACCAACAGACAATAGCTGCAGTATAATGGTAATTATTTGTACCTCTTCCTCAGTTGTCTTACTGTAATGATGTGGACTACTACAGAAACTCATTTATGGAATCTTTGCTCTTCTCTTTTCATGTTTTCTTCAAGGGTAACCTTGGTGTATCCTTGGAACATTCTCATAAACATTGTGTGGATATGAGAAGGTAGGTATGTGAATTATTGGTTAATGATAACTTCTCAGTTGCCTTTTTAAAAATAATAATATAATGCATAATGATGATAGCTTCTGTGTATAGCATGTTAAGTTTTATAAAATGCTTGCTATTTGTTGAATCCTTTAATCTTTATAACAACCTTGTCAATCAGGTAAAACAAATAGAACTACCCACATTTTTTAGATGAAGGAACTGAAGCTGAAAGAATTTAACTGATTTGCTTCTCATTGTATAACTAGTATGTGTCAGAGGTAAGATTCAAATTCAGGTTTCTCCTTACTCTGAGACAAATGATCTTCCCACTGTATACATTATACACTTCCTTTCTCTTCTTTTGGAATCCTCTTCACTTTGAGATGTCTTGAAAATAAATTCCTTACACAAATAAAGTCAAATCTAAATAATTTAAAAAAGATCAGTTGCTCATGGATAGGCCAAGCTAATATAATAAAAATGACAATTCTACCTAAATTGATTTACTTATTCAGTGCTGTATCAATCAAACTACCAAAAAATTATTTTGTAGAGCTAGAAAAAATTATAGCAAAATTCATCTGGTAGAACAAAAGGTCCAGAATATCAAGGGAATTAATGAAAAGAAATGCAAGGGAAGATGGTCTAGCCCTACCATAGCAGCAATCATCAAAACTACTTGATACTGGCTAAGAAATAGAGTAGTGGATCAATGGAATAGGTTAGGTATGCAAGACACAATAGTCAATGATTATAGTAATCTACTGTTTGATAAATCCAAAGACTCCAGCTTCTGGGATAAGAATACTCTAGCAAAAACTGCTGGAGAAACTGGAAAATAGTATGTCAGAAACTAGGAATAGATCAACACCTTATACCCTATACCAAGATAAAGTCAAAATGGGTACATGACAGATATAAAAGCTCATACTATAAGCAAACTAGGGGAGCAGGGAATAGTTTACCCATCAGAGCTATCAAGAAGAGAAGAATTTATGATCAAACAAGAGATAGAGGATATTATGAAAAGCAAAATGGATGATTTTGATTACATTAAATTGAAAAGTTTTTGCACAAACAAAGCCAATGCAACCAAGATTAGAAGCGGAGCAGAAAGCTGGGAAACAAGTTTTACAACCAGTGTCTCTGATAAAGGCCTCATTTCTAAAATATATAGATAATGGAGTCAAATTTATAAGAATACAAGTCATTCTCCAATTGATAAATGGGTAAAAGATATGAACAGGTAGTTTTCAGATGAAGAAATTAAAGCTATCTATAGTCATATGAAAAAATGTTCTAAATCACTATTGATTAAAGAAATGCAAATCAAAACAACTCTGAGGAATCACATCACACCTATCAGATTGACTAACGTAACAAAACAGAAGAATGATAAATGCTGAAGAAGATGTGGGGAAAATGGAACACTAATGCATTGTTGGTGGAGTTGTGAACTGATCCAACCATTCTGGACAGCAATTTGAAACTATATACAAAGGGCTATAAAACTGTGCATATCCTTTTACCCAGCAATACCACCTCTAGGTCTGTATCCTAAAGAGACAAAAAAAAATGGGAAAAGGACCCACGTGTACAAAAATATTTATAACAGTTCTTTTTGTGGTGTCAAAGATTTGGAAATTAAGGGGATGCCCATCAATTGGGAAATGGCTGAACAAGTTGTGGTATATGAATATAATGGAATGCTATTGTGCCATATGAAATGATGAGCCAGCAGACTTCAGAAAAACCTGGAAAGACTTATTTGAACTGATGCTGAGTGAAGTGAGCAGGATGAGGAGACTGTTACTGTGTAACAGTCACATTGTGTGATGACTAACTTTTGTAAACTTGGTTATTTTTCAGCAATGCAATAATCTAAGAAAATTCCAAAAAAACTCATGGAAAATGCTATCTACATATAGCATACATACATACTGTGGAGTCTGAATGCAGATCAAAGCATACTATTTGCTCCCTTTTTTTCTTTTGTTGTTTTGTTTTGTTTCTTCTTTCTCGTGGTTCCTCCTATTGGAAGAACTTCTTTATTTGTACTTCTTTACAACATAAGTAATGTGAAAATATGTGTAATATGAATATTTATGTAGAGCCTATGTCAGATTGCATGCCATCTTGGGGAGGGGAGAGGGGAGAGAGGAGGAGAAAAAACTCAAAAGCATATGGAAGTGAATGTTGAAAGCTAAAAATAAATAAATAAATATTTTTAAAAGATTATTGAAAAAAGAAAAAGAAAATAAATTCCTGAAGGCCTTCAAATTTGGGTTGACTCCAGCATGTATTTCTTCTGTATGTCTTTGATCAAGTCTAGTCAGTCTTATTGACTTCCTCTTCATATGTGTCATTGCCATTTTCTCAGATAGTTGTTGAGTATTAATGTGAAAGAGTGGAAATTCAGTGGTTTCATAACTGTTGTTAATGATAATGCTTCCCTATAGAAAGATCAAAAGAACTGTTCCATTTCACATCTGTTTGTTGTCCTCTTTCTTCTTTCTTGTAGAAATTAACTCAGGATAATCTGACTTAGTTGGGTCTCATACCAATGTTTCTGTATGCTTATTTTCCCCTCAGCTACTTTTATTTTTATTTTTAAAGCAATGTTGCCTTATCTTTCTCATCATTCATCTCAATAACATTTTGCAATTATTTTGTACTCTAAGTTGATGCTGTACTTGTCTACCATGCTATAGAATCATAGATTTAGAACTGGAAGGTACCTTAGGGACCATTTGGTACCACCCTTGCATTTTGCAAATGGCCCAGAGAAGTTAGGTAACTTTCCCAAAGTCACACAACTGGTTAAGGTCATGGGTAAGATTTGAACCCTGGTCTTTCTGGGTTCAGCAGACAAACCCCTATGCCATGCTGCCTCATGATTGACAAAATGATTATGCTTGTTATTGGATAAACCAATCCTAGCCTCTTTTAGCATCCTCGGTGAGGAGGATTGTTTTGCATTGTTTAAGCTTTTCTAAGAAAAATGTGATGGTTATAGTAATTTCATTCATTTCCCTTTTTTTCCAGACATTTAGATGTATTAAGTTAGAAATGGTACAATTATACTCCGTGTCTTCTGACATTCATTAAAAAAAAAGTTTGGCATTTACTTTGACCTTTGCTCTAGCCAGTAGAATGCACACAGAAAACAGATGCTGAAAAAACTGCTATGTCAATCATCCCATCAAGTGGATTCATTGAAATGACTGAGGAAAGCTCAACCTTCCGGGCATATTGATTTATTAAGCAATGCATGCCAATTGCATAACAAGTAGAGACCAGGTCTCATCAGCTTGGCACTGGACCCTGAATATGATGGGAGACAGATTTTTATACATAAAAAGAAAACAATTAACAGGATACAAACCAGGATACAAGATTAGGTCATCTGGTTTCTAATTGAGGAAAGATTAAGGGCTTTCCATGTTGGGAGGGGCAGAGCAAACAGGAGCAATTCCCTGAAATCAGAAGAAAAGAGGTGTCTGTATTCCAAGTGTCTGTATTCAGTCAAAGGAACAAGGAAACAGTGACTGATTGACCAGTATGGGGACAGTTTTCATATAAGACATATGGGTTGCTTGAAAGGTATAATTATGAGAGAACTCCTTTCATCAGTCTTTGGATCTGACTGGGTTTCTATTCCTAGGTCCTTAGTTAAGGGTCTCTAAGGAACAGGTGGCAGTGGCACAGCTTCCTAGTCATGCAGGATTACATTCAAACAATACAATAAACTTTTTCTCATACTATTAAGACATACTTAGCTTCATTCTTTTTCTCCTCTCTCTCTCTCTCTCTCTCTCTTATTGTTTCTGTCTTATGTTTTCTCTCTTTGTCTTACTCTTTGTTGTATGTCCCTCTCTGTTTCTGTAGTTCTGTGTCTTTTTGTCTCTGTCTTTACTTTTTCTCTGTCTCTGTCTGTTTTTCTCTTTACCTTCCAACTCTTTTCTTGAGGAAAGTTATGAACTAGATAATCTTTAAGGTTCCTCCTAGCTCTGGATCCTATAAATGTGAAATATTTATATTCTATAGAGAAGAAGCTTCTAAGTAGTCTCAAGTGACTTGACCAAGGTCACACAAACCTTTGCCTTCTACCATTTCTTGCTCAAGAGCTTTGTTTTCCAATAAAAGTTTGTCCAAGCACCCTAATGTCTACTTTGGTGTTAAAGTTGGTTGAGTTACTTTGCAGGAGCTTGTCAAATTTTTAAAATAATTTTTAAATAAAAAATATTATAAAATGTTTTAAAAATAAAATTCCTCTTTTCATTTTTTGAATAGATATTATGCATAAAATGAAGTTAGCTTCATGGTATTGTTTGTTTATGTTTGCCATGAACATGAGATGACTAGGTGTCTCATAAAATGATGTTGCCTCTGAATGAAACCAGTGCTGCCAAATTCTCTTTTTCCTTGTCTCTAGGGAGAACCTGTGATCCATCCTTCCATTTAGCTGCAACATTTTTATGTCTTCTGGCTTCATTTAGTGAGAATATCAATATGGATTTGGTACATTTCTTCTAGTAGTGTGTCAATTCGTTGGTCATTTGCACATTATTGTACGTAAAGATCGCACATTAAGAGAACCAAAGTTAAATTAATGTTTGTCGATGGTTGAAGAGCTATGAAACCCTTATCAGTCTGTTTCTTCTTTCTCCTTTCTTGCCACTCCAACACTGTCACCAGATTGAAGGCCATTCTGCACCTTTTGTTCATCTTGCAGGTTGTCATGGCACCCCAAATTTATCATCATGTGGCCAGTCTACTGGTGACAAGCTTCTCTGTGCTTGGCTAGGCTGACCTTCAGACAACAGACATAGTCTGTCACTGGATTTGCTCTGGAAGACTTTTCAGCTTGGGAGAACTTGACAGAGCTTGTATAGCCTTTAGAAACTCAGGGCCACTGCCACACCATTTAATAACCCTATTAAATGATGTTTCTATAGTTTGCAATCCTCTGCTGCCTGTCCCCAATCTTAAATGAGTCAATAAAAAATTATCTGAGTAGCTATAAGGGTACAACAGTGAGGTCTACTATCCTCCTCTCTTCTTTTCCTTTCACTTTATTTTCTCCTTTTAAATGAAATTTTACCTTTTTCTTAGTTAATAAGGATTTATTTTTTTCCATTTCACCTCTTCTACTACTTTAAAAAAATACAGTGAACTGATAAAGGATCAAAGGAATTTATATACAGTGAATTCACTGTATATATAGAATCCAAATAATAAAAGTTCCAATAATAGGAACTATTTTTGAACATTCTGTGCTTATGAGGAAAAGCCAAATAAGCACATGGAAAGTATTTATTGAAAATACCAAATGTTAGGTTATGTCATAAGGTCAGTTCAGATTTACTTTCACAATATTTCTCATATATGTGCCCTTCTTTCTACTCACATTGCCATCACTATCCCTCACCATAGACAGAAAGGGTCAGATGCAAGAGGTAAAAAGGTAGAAAGAACAAGGATTAGCAACTGATTGGATATGATGGGTAAGGGAGGATGAGAGTTAAGAATTACACAAAGGTTATGAACCTGGCAGATTGGAAGAATGGTGGTGCCTTTGACAGAAGTGGGGAAGTTTGGGAGGACAGTTTTGGGGAAAAGATAATGAGTTCTAGTTTTAGACATGTTGTTTGATATGGCTTTGCAACATCCAGTTTGAAATGTGCAATAAGCAATTGGTGATGCAAGATTGAAGCACAGGAGAGACAATGGGATTGGATATGAGATCTGTGAGTCATATGCACAAACATGACAATTATACCCATGGGAGCTGATAAGGTCACCAAGGGAAGAAGGCCCAGGACAGGTGCTTGGAGTACCTACACTTTGGAAGTGCAATGTATGATCATCCAAAAAAGGAGTCTGAAAAGGAGTGATTAAATTGGTAGGAAGATCAATCAACAGAAAGTAGTGTCATGGAAAGCCAGAGAAGTGAGAGCATCTAGGAATAGAAGGGGGTCAATGGTGTTAAACCCAGCAGATAGGTCATGCAGTATGAAGACTGAGAAAAAAACCATCCTATTTGACAATCAGGTGATCCTTGGTAGCTTTTGAGAGACTAATTGGTTCAGTGGTCAGTCAGGATACAAATTGCACAGATTAGGGAGTAAATTACAGGAGAGGAAGTTGAAACAGGGAGTATAAATAGCTTTTCCTAGGAGTTTGGCTGAGAAAGGAAGGAGAGATATAGGACAACAACTTGAGGGCATCATTAGGTCTAGTGAAGGTGTTTGTTTTTTTAATGATAGTGAGGAGAGTCTTGGGGATGTTTGAAGGTAAGAGGAGAGAGAGAGAGAGAGAGAGAGAGAGAGAGAGAGAGAGAGAGAGAGAGAGAGAGAGAGAGAGAAATTGAAGAGAGGGAATTATTGATACTACAATCTGCTGGAAAAAATGGGAAGGGTTGGAATCAACGGTACACACAGAGGGATTGGCATAAGAAAGGAATAGGGTTGCCTTGTCAAAGCCTGTGGTAAAGGAGGAAAAAATGAGGGAATGATGTCAAAGGTTTTGAGATAAAAAGGAAGATGAAGGCTCACAATGAATTGCCTCAATTTTCTCAGCAACATAAGAGGTAAGGTCATCAGTTATGAGAAAAGGAGGAGTGTGGAAAGGAGGAGGTATTGGAAACGAGGAGAGAAGAAAAGATTTGGCACAGTTTCTGATTTTTTTTAGGCAAATGGGGTTAAATGACTTGCCCAGGGTCACACAGCTAGTAAGTGTCAAATGTTTGATTTGAGGTCGGATTTGAACTCAGATCCTTCTGACTTCAGGGCTAGTGCTCTATCCACTGTACCACCTAGCTGCCCCTTGGCATAGTTTCTGTAAGGAGTGAGATAGAGAATCAGTTGGGGAGAATAAATGCTTTGCTGCAGTGAGGGCCCAATTAATACAAATCTGTAATATACCTGGTTAGCATGGCTGTGTGACTTCCTTCAGCTCAGTTCAGAATGAAGAATTCAAGAACAGAGAAGAGGGGGCAGCTAGGTGGCACAGTGGATAGAGCACCAGCCCTGAAGTCAGGAGGACCTGAGTTCAAATCCAGCCTCAGACACATAACACTAGCTGTGTGACTCTGGGCAAGTCACTTAACCCCAATTGCCTCACACAAGAAAACAAAAACAAAAAACAAAAAAACAGAGAAGAGCATGGGGCTGAATTGCCCAATTATAGAGTCAAGATTGGAGAGGGAGGAAAGTGAAGTCAGAGTATGGATAATAGCTGGAGAAAGTACTAGGGTGGAAGTATTAGAGATAATGATATGGGCAATGAACAGGTTAGGAGAAATGAAGCATAGGAAGCTAAGGAATGGTACTTGGTTACAGTCAGATAGAGGAATGTAGGACACTTTGAGGAACTAGAACACTTGTGGAAAATGGTGACGTCTAGGATATGACCATCATGAGTTTAAAGAGAATGGAGAAATAGGTTAGGAAGTTTCATGAAGTAACAATATAGATGTTGTTATCCCTTTACCCCTTCCCCAACAACTTCCAGAGGGCCCTTATATTCTAGGAGAGGTGCCAGTAGTCAGTTAGATGAAACAGTATAGGCAGCTAAGTGGTACAGTGAATAGAGTGCTGGGCCTGGAGTCAAGAAGACCTGAGTTCAATTCTGGCCTCAGACACTTATTAACTGTATGATCCTGGGCAAGTCACTTAAAGTCTGCTTCAGTTTCCTCAACTGTAAAAAGAAAATAATGACAGCACCTATCCCAGAGTTGTGAGTATTAAATGAGACAATTGTAAAGCACTTAGCACAGTGCCTTGCTTCCTTCCCTTCCCATCTAGACTGACCAAGTAGGAAGAGATATGACTGTTCATATTACTTAGAAGATCTGAGAGTTACTATCTATAAGTCTTCCAATTAGTCGGAGGACTGTGTGATCTTACCATCTATCCTGCAGCTGTGCTCTATAAATCCTTAGGCATCATTGTCTTTGTATTGGTAATATACTAAGTACTCCTGAATCTTGCCATTTGCCCTGAAATGAAATTCTTTTATGTTTCATCTCACCAATTAGATTTTGAGCTCCTTTTCCCTATGTCTCTCTGTCTCTGTCTCTCTGTGTCTCTGTCTCTGTCTCTGTCTGTCTCTATCTCTGTCTCTGTCTCTCTTTATTTGTATCCTAAGTACTTGGCATATCAAAAACAATGAATACTTTTAAATTTTATTTTCATTCATTAATTCACTGAAGTCTCCTGGCAGAAGCACTGTTGTTGGAGAGGAGAGGACAGATGGCAAGTCTGGTGCAGAAGTCCTTAAGAAAGGAGAGAAAATGACCTGGGAGCCAGTATAGCTACTATGGTCTAGATGTGGTGGAAAATTTTAGTTTAGTAAACCTCAAAGGAAGTGAGGTTACTGAACGATTTTAGTAAAGGGAGATTCCAGAAATGACAATGGGAAGGAAGGTTGATTTCCCACTTCCCCTCAGGACTGCTGTGTTCTGGTGTGTAAATGAAGGTACAACTGATGCTGGACAGAATATCCAGGGATACAGTGTCTTCAGGGAAGAAGCAGCTTTCAGTGTGGGCTAGTAGATAGAATGATTATGTGAGAAAAAAGAAATACAGAAAAGAAAGGTTGTTTATTCATTACAGAAACAGAGTTACAGTAGACACAGTGGAAGGGGTGAGCAGAACTGGAATGGGATATGAGTGGGACGGGGTTGAGGAGGATAGATTGAAGGAATGGGAGTTGGGGATAGTCTGCTCATATGTGACCTATGATTTGGTAATATAGGGTTATACATAGTAAAAAGAGATTGGAGACTGTTAGCTATAAGGCTAACTGTTGTGATTGTGGTTTGTCCTTCGTTCTCAAAGAGGACCATGCCATCAGGGAGATGATGACATGACTTGCAATTGACTTTGATTTGAATGTGGGAGGGTTGTGAAACATCACCAGCCTCACTTTCTCCTCCAGAGCCATCTGGGTCCAGTGGCCAGATATCATTCAGGATGACTGGATATGGCCTAGGATGCAGTGGGAGACCTTGGCCCTTTTTAGCTAAAGTCTTTTCAGGTTCTCACTTTGAATGAGACAATGTCCATTCAATGAATGGGCCTCTTTAAGGAGTGAGTCCAGGGATTGCACCTTTAATAAAAAAAAAAATCAAACTGGGAGGGGAAGATCCTCAGGGTTGCTGGCCAAAAGAGAAAGTTACTATTTACATTCACTCTGAACCTGAAGAGCCCAAAAAAATAACCATTAAGTGGTGCTTGGGCAGGGACTTATTGTTGTCCAACCCATGAGATCCCGAGGGATTTGGGTTTCAGGCTTGGTGTTTGAGAAAGAAATCTAGCCAGTAAACTCCAAGCTAACTAGGTAGCTTTTGGCCATCAAAATTTACCTTCCATTGGGCATAACACCAAGGAGAGGGGAGGGGAGGGGAGGGAAGGAGAAGGATGGGGACAGGACCAGAGAAGCTGAGTTGCCCAACTGGAACTGGCCAGCTGGGTCCCCATTCAGGCAGCTCAGAGTCTAGGCTCTTCTTTTGATCATGGCTTTCAGATAGTCCAATAATTTTTAAGTTCTCTCTCCTGGATCTATTTTCCAGGTCAGTTGTTTTTCCAATGAGATATTTCACATTCTCTTCTATTTTTTCATTCCTTTTGATTAGTGTTACAGTGCCTTGATTCGCAAATTGTCCCTATCTTCCAATTTCTCCATTCTAATTTTTAAGGAAGTATTTTCCTCAGTAAGCTTTTGGACTTCCTTTTCCATTTGGCTAATTTTGCTTTTAAGGGCATTCTTCTCCTCATTGGCTTGTTGGACCTCTTTTGCCATTTGGGTTAGGCTATTTTTTAAGGTGTTATTTTCTTCAGTATTTCTTTGGGTCTCCTTTAGCATCACTCTCAGTTTTTCCTCTATTTCTCTTACTTGCTTCTCAAAATCCTTTTTGAGCTTTTCCATGGCCTGGGACCAATTCATATTTTTCTTGGAGGCTTTGGATGTAGGAGCTTTGGCTTCATTGTCTTCTTCTGGTTGTATGTTTTGATCTTCTTTGTCATCAAAGTAAGATAATACAGTCTGACTCTTCTTGCGCTGCTTGTTCACAATCCCAGCCAATTACTTGAGTTATAAACTCTTTGTTAAGATAGGAGTCTGTTTCCAGTGTGAAGAATGTACTGTCCCAAGCTTCAGGAGTTTTGTGCAGCTGTGTTCAGAGATACTTCTAGGGACCTGTAAATTTTCAGTTCTTCCAAGGTGGTAAGATCAAGGGTGAGATGTTTATTCCTTTCCTGGCCTGTGCTCTGGTCTATGAGCACTCTTTTCTGTCTTGGAACTGTGAGGAGGGTTTCCTCTCCACAGCCACTACCAGCTCCACCATGTTAGCACTCCTCCTTGACCCAGGACCGCCACCCAGAACTGTGACCCAGATCCAAGCACGGGCCAAGCAAGAGAATCCTGCACCAGCAGAGAGATTCCTGCAATCCCTTTCTGATCAGCCACTCGATTCCCCTTCAGTCTGTGGGCCAGAAGCTTAGGAGGCAGCTGCTGCCCCGACGAGCTTGGGGACTGGAGCTGAGACCACCAGCTTCTCTCTCTCCCTGCTGACACAGACTTTTCCCACAGACCTTCTAAGTTGTCTTCGGCGTTCCTGGGTTGAGAAGTCTGGAAACCACCACAGCTGCCCACGTTTCAGTCCTCTGAGGCCTGCTCCAGGTTAGCTGCAACCTGCGGGCCCACGCTGATCCGCGCTCTTCTCTCTGCCCAGTGTTCAACCATCCAGGTTGTCTTGGGCTGGAAATTTGTTTCGCTCTGTCTTTTTGTGGGTTCTGCTGCTTTAGAATTTGTTTAGAGCCATTTTTATAGGTATTTGGAGGGGTTTGGGGGAGAGCTCAAGCAAGTAATTGCTTTTACTCTGCCATCTTGGCTTCTCCCCCGTCGGCAGCTCAGAGTACTCACAGGTTGTGGTTTGTCCTTTCTTCTCAAAGAAGGACCATGACATCAGGCAGATGATGACATGACTTGCAGTTGACTTTGATTTGAATGAGGGAAGGCTGTGCAAAATCACCAGCCTCACTTTCTCCTCCAGACACATGAGGGACACATTAATACTAATATTCAGAGTGTGTTAAAGGGGGTATTATTGCTAGGTCCATAAGGAGGGAGCAATAAGAATCAATCATACAGCAATAATTTATTAATTCCCCCCTCTCACATGGGGATACTCATACTGAAATCGATCTGTGATTTCCCAGATTCAGGAGCTCTCTCCAGTGATACAAATAGTAATCCATCCGTGCCTTCCCACTCTGTGTGACCCTTGTCCATCTTTTCTAATCAGTCTGACCCAGGAGTTCCACCTAACATGATGGAAAACTTTACAATTTTCTTCTGACATTATGAAAATATGAGTAAAACACTCTCAATGTCTACCTCTTATTCTTTGCCCTCACCACAGGAGCAGCCCATCTTTTTTTCCCGTCATACATTTCTTTTATTTTTAATAATATTTTATTTTCCCCCAATTACATGTTAAAACAGTTTTTAATATTTGGTTTCTTTTAAAGTTTTGAGTTCCAAATCTTTTCCTCTCTCCCCTCCCCCTTCCTGAGATGGTGAGCAGTCTGATATAGGTTATGCATATGCAATCATATAAAACATTTCCATATTCTTCATTTTGCACAAGACTCAGAAAGAAAGAAAAAGAAAAGAAGAAAGAAAAAAAGTGAAAAATAATTTGCTTCAGTCTGTAGTGAGAAAATATCAGTTCTTTTTCTGGAGACAGGTAGCATGTTTCATCATGAGTCCTTTGGGATTGTCTTGGATTGTTATAACACTGAGAAAAGCTAAATGAGCATACTTTATTGCTGTTACTGTGTAACAGGTTCTGTTCACTTTACTTTGTATCAGTTCATGTAAGTCTTTCCAGGTTTTTTTCTGAAATCATCCTGCTTGTCGTTTCTTAAAACACAATAGTATTCTATTATAATCATATACCACAACTTGTTTGGCCATTCCCTAATTAATGGGCAATCCCCTCAATTTCCAATTCTTAGCCACCACAAAAAGAGCTGCTGTTAATATCCTTGTACAAATTGGTCCTTTCCCTCTTTTTTTTGTCTCTTTGGGATATAGATGTAGCGGTGATATTACTGAATCAAAGGGTATGAACAGTTTCATAGTACACAGTTTTATAGCCCTTGGTCATAGTTCCAAACTATACTGTTGGTGGAGTTGTGAATGGATCCATCATACATTTCTGCAACATTTTTTATTCCTCTTCTTTGAAATTCCTCATTGGTTATATGCCTCAGCCTATTCACATTTGCCTATTCACATTCACCATGGCACTCTCTATTGGAGAGAGTTTTATTCCATTCTTCACTGCTATATGAAAATAGGGGACTAGGGATACAGAGACAAAATGGAATCATTCCACATAATCATAAAGCCTGGACATTCTATAGGGGGAGATGACATATGTAACACACTCACATATAACAAAATAAAATTTAGAGGTGATGCTCTGGCACTTTTTGTACCCCTGCCATTAACTGACTGTATTTTAACCCAGACTTACTCCTTGGGCTACATTTTATTACCCCTGTACAAAGCTATAGCAATAGTATCAGAGGACTCCATTATATGCTAATCTGCTCTTAGAAACTTTGAAACTTACAATGAATGTTGTAGTAAGAAGCAAGAACATGGAGTGACAATGACAGGAAGACAGACAGAGAAGAGAGAGAGTGACAATGACAGAGAAAGAAAGATAGACACACAGATGTGACAGAGAGAGAGAGAGAGAGAGAGAGAGAGAGAGAGAGAGAGAGAGAGAAAGAGAGAGAATGAGAACAAACTACTTCATTATTGGCAGAGTGACAGATGGGATTGGGGAGGATGCAGAGAAGAGAAAATGAAAAGGAATGCAATTAGGAATGCTATCATTTTCCTGTCTAACAACTGGACATGTAGAGTTCAAAGAATTTCCACATCTGTTCTCTCATTTTATCCCTATAACCACTCTGAGGTAAGTAGGGCAGGTATTCTTAGCAGCTTTTGACAGATGAAAAAAAAGCAAGGTTAAGTGATTGGGGAGAGTAGTGTGCCTAGTTAGTGGCAGTACTAGATCCCAGCCAGTGCTCCCCAACTTCTCTCTTTGTATCCTTCCCACTGTACCATACACCAATGTACAACGAGGAACCCAGAAGTGTATCGATGACCAGAGAAGTAATTGTTACCATTGCCTTCCTTTTCATGGGTTAAAGTTCATCCAGATTAATTCACAACCTGTCAGAGCCCATTGTAGATAGGGGAGCCTTTAGTAAAATGAAGTTAAACTTGAACTCATAGATTCAAGGCCTACAAGAGCGCCTGTATTTAAAAAAGGAAAGTGTGAACTTCCACATGTAACACCCTATGTATTTAGTTTTCTTGTTCCCTGGAGACAATGAGCTAGATTGAAAAGAAATCAATCTTAGGGAAGGATAAATGTCATCTTAACACTTATATTGCATCCACATATGTAAGCCTGAGCATATGTGTACTCTTAAAGAGAAAACGGGCATGTTGGTAATCTCTTTTTTTATGTTTTAAATTGGGGACTATTATAGTTTTTACTTACTACCTCAGAGACATGTGAGGAAGGGCTAAAATGTGATATCAATGTGAACTGTAATTTTGCTCTCCCTCCACCCGTATTAATTTATTTTTGTATTTAGAACTATGGCTTCTCCCAGCAATCCTGCCCCCCCCTTTACTATTGGATAACTATCTATTCCTTGTTGGTTTGTGATCCCTTCTAGCCCTGTTCTTCTTCCTCCCCATCTCTCTTTCCTCCTTCCCTTTTCTCCCTTTCTGCCTATTTTTTGCTTTTGTCTTCTTACTTAAAGGTGGGCAACTTGGATTCAAATCAGTTATCCTCCTTGTTCTGCTCTGATTCCTGTGTCTTGCCCAAAGCCTGAACAGGGATTTGGACCTTAAGCCAGGGTTATTCAAATAAACTGCAATAACCTGGGGTAGGTGGTGACATAGAATGAAACCTTTCCACAGAAGTAGCAACAAGTCAGAGTAAACTAAGCATGATGTTGTATGATGAAATGTGGAGTTGTGGAGAGAGAATGAGAGAAGCATGTTGATTTCTGGACCCCAAAAGTTCACTTGACATAATATTCATTTTCCTTACTAATGTAAAACTTTGTTCTCTTTAAATGAGGTTACATTTCTAGAATCCTCCGTTCCCAAAATAAGATCCTTCAATTTGGAAAATCTAGCTGAAATGAATGAAAATAACAGATGGAAAAGAAATAACAGAAGCTATCCAAAGAACAGCAAGAGATACGAAGTTGGGAATCATCTGTCTAGAAAATGGCACTCAGTTGTACTTTTGAAATTAAAGGTACATTGACTTTTGAAAAGATGATAATTTTTCTCTTGACACTTCCTCTTTATACATTATTGTCCTTCCTGGGCCAAGGTTAGCATATAAGAGGTATAGCTTTTCTTTTCTATTCCTGCTTCTCCCATTTGGTGCTTCTCCCATCTGTTCAAAGGTGTTAAGATCAACTGTTCTGTTCTCTTGGATAAAGGTTCTGGCTTTTGGCAAGGCTCTGTAAAAATGCAAAGTGATACTATTAGCATAGGGTGTTTAATAACAGATTATTAATGCTCTTTTAGGTGCCTCTCAAAGCAGTGGAGTGCACCTACTAGTGTTGCCGAATCTCTGTGGGAGTTTTGAGCCTCACCTGCCTAGGACAGCACTTTTGCTGCTCAACTGTTTCTTATTGGTAGGCATGGGATCATCTACAAAATCTCCCTCCTTAGGTACCTTTTCCTCCCTTCCACTGAATTTCTTTTTTGAGGGGAAAAAAAACAAAAACAAACCCAACATGTCTTCTGTGAGGGAGACAAATACAGTTTGATTTATGCTGTTGCAGAGGTCACATTCTATTCTTGTTCCATTTGACTGTGTGACCTTGGCCAGATTGATTAATCTCTTTGCATCTTCTTTCCTTCATTGATAAAACAGAGATAAGGACTTCTGCCCTAACCTCTTTCTGGGGGATTTGGGAAACTTTAAGATGGTCTACATGAAAATTCTTTGAGTTCTTGGGATGAATGATGATCTATAGCATCATTACACAGTGCTCATTTCTAAGAACATTATGAACTTTGAGTATACATTTCAAGTGATTTAATGAAATTTAGAAGTGTTACAGTGTGGTATCTTAATTTTTTAATCATTCAACAATCAACAATTAAGTGCCTGATGTGTACATGGCATTGTGCTTGGCACTAAGACAAAAATCAATGTTACTGCTCTCAAGGGGCTTATAGTCTATATGACTTACCACTAATTCTTCAAGGGATGCCAGAAAGCTGGAGATCTTGGTCCACTGAAGAATTCCTCATTACTTTAGTAGCCTCACATGGGTGAATGTCTGATTGCCAAACAGTTGTTGTCTAGCTCACTTTGGATACCCAGGGATCTTCACTTTTCTTATTTAAAGTTTCCCAGGTGCTTCTGGTACTACCAGTGACTTATTTCTGTAGTGATAACCTTTAATAAGCTCTAGTGTATACTGTTCTACAGTGAAAACCAAGAGGGCTGATCTGATAGCTGCATATTCCAGGGATGTTCAACTTTATCCTGAAAATGAGTTCTTTCGACTTCCAGTGAGTCTTGTGGTTATGGGTGTGGAAGAGTGGGCAACCTGTAGTAAAAATTGATGGATGGGTGTGTGGGGAGGGGGAATAGAAAAGGAAGTTCCTGTCCTCCCTTTCAGGAGGCCCCCAGAATCAAAGACAGGAGTTGTAGCAATGACAGCTGGCACAGAGACGAACCAAATACTTTGACATCAACAAGCTGATTTTGACTAACCTGTAGGGGAGCCCCAGCCTAGTTTATTTCTTGGAATGAAAAGGGGGGGCCGTTCTCTGCCCTCAAATCTTCTCAAATAACTCTTTTCCTTTCTTCTTCTGCTTGCCATGAGTTCCCAGGAAAGCATTCTTCCTTCCTCTCCCCTATGATATAGCTCTTAGAACTATCTCTGTTTCCCATAACCCTCCCCCCCCCAGAAATCTAGCATCCAAACCCTATATCAAACTTATTTTCCTTCCAAAAGTGTGAAATTGTGGGAGGAAAGGAATAAATACTACTGTGTAGAGGAGGGATGACCAGAAGTTTTCTCTCTTCCTCTATAAACTCTTTTACTTCCTCTACAACTTCTAGGAGTTGATAATGAGATGATGACACCTTTCTAACCCTTAAAATTGATGTAACATTGGCTGTTTTTACTATATCTCTACTAAAATCCTGCTTTGTCCATGGGCCTATTACCCTCAATGCTTCTGATGTTATCTTGTCTTGAAAGCTAAGAAGGGTCAAGTCTGCTTAGTGCTTGGTTGAGAGCTCACCAGGTGTGGTGGCTTAAACATCTATCAAAGTCCTACTCTGATACTTCATAGAAGGGAGCCAGGGTGCTTGATAGCTTGATAACTATGCCAATGAAAGGCAAGTTCTGGTAGATACTACCACACTAATGAAGTATAGTAAGATGATCTTGGGCCCCCTAGTGGACTCAATATCTCCACCCTCAAAGTTTTCTGGGAGACAACAACAGTAGTTTGTCTTGCAAGATACAGAACTACAAACTTACAGTTTGCTTCAGTTAATCACAGCTGCCTTTTCATTATACAGTGGTGCCCAATTTTTTCCCTTTCAGCTCTCCCTCCCCCCAACCTATATGCCATAGTGGAGTTTGGGATTTAGAATCAGGGAGATTTGAGTTAGAATCCTGCCTCAGCTACTAATTAGCTGTGTGACCTTGGGTAAATCACTTAACCATTCTCAGCTTCACTTTCCGCATGAGGATAATAAAAGCACCTTTCTCACAAAGTTGTAAGGACCAAATGCGATAACATATAGTCTTAGAAAGATCACTGGCAGCCCTGAGAGGCAAAGAAGTTTGCCTAAGTTCATGTAATCAATCAATAGACATTTATTAAGTATCCTCTGTGGGCCAGGCACTGTGCTAAACTCTAGGGAGGCAAAAGGCAACCCCTTGCCCTCAAGGAGCTTACAGTCTAAAGGGGGAGATGACATGCAAAATATACAAAGCAAACTATATACAGGATAAAGAGGAAATAAGAGAAGGAAGGTACTAGAATTAAGAGGGGTTGGGGAAGGCTGAGGAAGAAGATGGGATTTTAATTGGGACTTAAAGAAAGCTAGTATATCAGGGAGAGGACTTGAACCCAGGTCTATTGACTTTTGAGGTCAATTGACTAAGTCCTTCAGGCTTTTTGCTGACATGTTAGAATTCTCTGATATTAAGGGTTTTTCAACTTTAGAATGGATTACTAGAGAAAAAAATCTATGAACATAATATAATTCCTACCATTCTGATATGGCTTTATGCCGTTAGCATCATTATACTGGAGCAGCTGAGGTAATATGTAAGAAAACTCCTTTTCAATGGTGCATCATTCTAAAGTACTATCTACATTTAAGATAATGTGATTTGCCATGGGGATAATGCAGTCCAATCTCTTCATTTTTCATATGAGCAAACCTTGATGCAGTAAGGTTAGGGGACTTGTCCAAAATCAGGAGCAGAAGGAGGAATAGAACCTAGGTGTCAAACTCTTAGGCCATTTTCCTTGCACTGCACTGACTTCTTGGAGTTCTTTGGAGCCCTTCAGGCCCATAATTTTAATATTATTCTTTGATTTCCAAAATGTGGTAGTTATTGGATAAGGGATTCTTTTTTTTTCTTAAATAAAGAAATCCATTTTTTTAAACTTAGCATCAGAAGAAAAACAATCTCTTTTAATTAGTTGTATTCCTAAACTGGCCAACTAAATGTGGTAAAGGGAAATGAGGAAGAAAGAGCAACCTGGTGGGATTTCTTAACTGTGTTGCCTAGCAGGCAGAGTTGAGTATGGTCATCAAATAAGAAGGGGGAAGAATGAGTAAAAATTATTCAGTTGGTATAAGAAAGTAGCCTGTAGTGATCAATAGCATCAAATGTAGCACTAAGATCCAAAAAAGCAAGCATTGAAAACAAGCCCTAACTGGCACAAAATAAAAGGCTTTTAACCGCATGGAGCAAATCAGTCTCTGGACTGTGCCAAGATGGAAACTGGAAGGGACACAATTATGGAGATTATGACTAGAGAGATGATTAGAGACTTGGGGAATTCTTTTTTCAAGGACTTGCTAAGGAAATGGGATTGTAATTAGAATGGGAAGTTGAATGAAGATTTTTTTTTTTAATAAGGTGAACTGAAAAAAGCTTCAGTAAATACATAGCAAGAACCTACCAAGGTTTCAAATCAGTAGGAAAATGTTCTAATGTCAAAAATCACTAATGAATACATTCAAATAGCAAACTACCACATTTCAAAATCAGTGTCTTTTACCTAGCTGCCAAATCCTCCACTTAGGATTTCAGGTATGTCCTGAAGCAGCAGATGACAAGTGACTGAAACAGAAATTATGAATAAAATTAAGACCGCCCTATAGAGGCAAAGTGGTAAGAGACAATTCTAAAGGTTTTGTGAGCTGAGAGTTGATGACTGACGGTCTTGTTTCAAATATTTTTGAAATTGCTTTTTTTGCATTTCTTTTTTAAAAAGAAGCTGTGATTTTGAATTTTATATTTTGGTAAATTTTGAAGATAGGGTGGCATAATTTTGGCATTCAAGGATTGAGAGGCAAATGGAAATGACATCATTTGGCTTGGGGGAAAATAGAATGAGCAGCAAAAGTATATTTGGACAATTTCAGAAGTTGACTGCTGCTGGAATAATTTTCAATCCCCTTTCAGTGAATTTAGTTGTCATAAAAGGCAAAGAATTGACATCCCAGGAGAAGAAAATGAAAAATTCCCAGGCATCCCAAATTTTGAGCTACTCCATGGGGAAATATTGGAAAGATAATTGTTGTTGACATACATGGACTCATTGACTCATACAGAATAAATGCCTATTTGGGGAGAATATATTTTAATATTGGAAATAATGTCCATAGGCTTAGTGGAACGTCCTAGGTCTAGTGATGTTGGGTTCTAAACTGGGTTTCACTGGTGACAACTGGATCATTAGAGTTGGAGCTGAAATGGACCTTCAAGGCTACTTGGTCCAATCCCCTCATTTTCCTGAATCAGAGAACTGAGACTCGAAGTGAAGATTTAACTTGCCCAAGGTTATAAAAGTAATCAGAAGCAGAGCTAGGGATTCAAATACAGTTCCCTTACCTTAAAATTAAGGACTGTTGCCTAGAATAATTTTCCATTACCAATGTCCTAAGCCAACCAAAAGTACCCTGTTTCCAGGCAGCAGATAATGTATTTTGAAATATGAGGCAAGCATCCTAAAGCCACTTACATTTATGACTTAGTTGGCTAAAATGGTTCAGAAACAAATCATAGTCCTAAGTGAAAGACAACATATGTGTGTATAATTATTTTTAATCTACTTAATTTAATTAAGAAGAAACTGGGGGAAAAAACCTGAAAGATGGCATGAAGGCCTGAGGGGAAGCATCATGACTTATACAACTTAGCAGGAATGGGAGAATAGTGGGAGTTACTCTCTGGCCTTCTTTTTTTCCCTTTCCCCCAATTGGTTCTGGAGATGGTATAGCATCCCCCTTCAGTGATAATCCCCCAACTCCTATTTTCATTTCAGGCTGGATCCCTAAAAGAAAACTGACTATTTTTCTCAGAGTTCTAAGGGTAACACAAAGGTATTGGGTTTTTTAAATTGTTCTCAAGCCCCTACATTGCTTGCTAGCTTGACATAGTTACCTTTTAGAAAAAAAGTTTTTACTAACCAGGGATAGCAAAGACAATTGTTAAGGCAATGTTCCCACTCTCCTCAATCCAGGGGTATACTGTCCTCATGTGCACATGAGGTTATTGTGGAGAGTAGGGTCAGACTTAGAAAGCGCATGTGGCCAAACGATATCACTTATATCCCCTGGATACTGAAAGTCCTTTTCTCCCGTGCGTCTTCATGACACTCCCTTTAGATATAACTCTCTGATTATCTCCAGGGGTCAGCCCTTCTCCATGTGTCTGATTGATTCTCAGTTTACCTCTCTCCTCTTAATGCACATTCTGCCATCAGCTACTGCTGCTCAAGGAACCCTGCTACTGACACTGATGAGGCTACCATTTGACTGACTTGCTGATGGTACGCACAATTCTGAACTGGTTTGCTGTTTATCCATAGCCCCATGAGCAGTTCTTTTTAAACCCAGTTCTTTTCTCTTCACACAAGCTATTTCCTGTGTGGAGTGCAATTCCTGTTTTCATCCAGTGACCCATGCATTTTACTCCTCTCTAACTACAGCTTTGATTCAATCCAGCTGTCTGGGCCTTCTGTATTTGCAATAATTGGGTTGAAGGTAGATTCTCATACTTACAAGGAAATGGATGGTCTCTGGAGAGAAGCAAAAAGGGAAAATAAAAGGCAGAAAAGAGGAGGAAAGAATGCGAGGAGTATCCTAGAATTGGGCACACTCATTCTAAAACAGAGAACCAAGAAGAATGTCAGCTTGGCTCCTCTTTGCTCCTGTTCACTTCAAGCTTTGTATAATATTATTGCCAAGGAAATTTGTTGTTTCCCAAAATTTCTGGTTATGTCCTTCAAGTATGCTTTTTTTTTTTTGGATTTAAGATGGGCAAGTCCATTTTCCAGATTGGAAAACTGAAACATGCTACTAAATCCATGTTACCATGTGTCTTCATGATGACAAACTTGAGTTTTGCATTAGCACCATCCTAGATTTTAATTTGCAAGGGCCTTTAGACAGAATCTGATCCAATTCCTTTTATAGATGAGGAAACTGAGTCTCAACAACGTAAAATGAATTGCTCGTGGTTACCCAGATGGTGAATGGGAAAGTAAGGATCTGAATTCATGTCCTCTGACTCCAAATATATGTGTCCATTTCACTTCAGGTGATTATCTATGTTTTAATGTCCATACCTATTGTACTGCCTTTTTATACCTTCTATTCCAAGGCATTTATTTCTATTGTGCCTGGAAAGATTTTTTTTTATAAAACTTACAGCATAATGATCAACAATAAATGCCACAATTTAATTTTCCTAAAGAGTTAAATAACTTGAACAAGTAAATTAGTGAAACCAAGTCAAAACACTGGATAAAAAACATCCATAGCTAGGAAAGGACTAAAAAGAAGTGAAAAGGAAGGAGAAAATAACTAGGATTCTCTCTAAGATCTTCTAGAATTAAAATACCCTTGTAGATACCATGCCTAAATTGATGAAATCCCAAGCCCAGACTACCCCCATCCAGAAAAATATTATCGCTAGCACAAATTCATTAAGAGGCAAAAGAAAGAAAGAATATAACTGAGGGCTGGTCCATGGCCTATGGGAAATGCCTATAAAAAGAAACATTCAAGAAGGAAGCAAAGGAGCGTTGAACTGAGAGTTAATGGGGAACTAAAGACAATTTGCAATTTTGTCTATATCTGGTTTGACTTTGCTATTTTGGGCACTTATGCTAGAAGGTTGAAGACCTTAGCTCTAGGTACCATAGATGGGCAAAAGCAAATTTGAGAAAGTATCTCCCCATTTTATTCCAGTCACTATATTCTATTGTATTTTGTCAACTGATCACAAGGTTTTTGGAAGGATTATTTCCCTTTTCTTGTCTTCCTTATAGTATCATGTTTGTTAATAGCAAGACTATACTTGGATAAAGCCCATATTAACTTTTCTTAAAGCTTTGGCATTGGAGATAATGTTTGAGTTTTATACAACAACCCAGCCTTATATTGAATGTTCCTGGTGACTGCTTGGTGGTAATACTGTTTCAAGGGTAGATTACACTAGAAATATTGTTAGAAGAGGGTGCCACAGTTGCTCACCAAGAAAGTTACTAGCAGTAAGTTAAGTTAGCAAGCATGCATTAAGTGCCTACTATGGACCAGGCAATATACTAAGTGCTAAGGATACAAAGTATAGTGAAAAAAAGTCTCTACTTTCAAGAAGCTCACAGTCATGGTTGAGATAACATGAAAACAACTCTGTATAAGCAAAATATGTACAGGGTAAATTAGAGATAATCTCAGAAGGAAGGCACTGAGATTAAAGATAACTGGGAAGGGCTTCTCAAAGAAGATGGAACTTTTGCAGAGATTTTAAGGCAACCAGAAAAGTCCAAAGGTGTAGGAGTGAGATGACTTTAGGAATGGAGAATAGCAAGGAGAAATGCCCAGAATCAGGAAATGGAGTGTCTTGCATGAGGAACAGCAAAGAGACCAGTGTCACTGGATGGCAGAGTATGTGGAGGAGAGTAAAGTATCAGAAGACTAGAAAGGTAGAGAGAAACAGATTATGAAGGGTTTTAAAAAAACAAACAGAAGATTTTATACTTTTTCCTTGAGGTAAAAGGAAGCCACTTGAGTTTATGGGGCTGTAATGGCAACACTGACAAAGGACTGAAGATGGCACTTTTAGCAAGTGGAGAGATCATGAAGAAACTTTTAGTGAACTAAATGGGGTGTATGATGTTTGTATTTCTGCTATAGTCCAAGTGATTACTATCTATGTTCAAAGTTCAGGTTGGCCATCTTCTGAAAAGAGAAGGTAAAGAGGCTTAAAGATACCTTCTATACTCTCAAGTTTATTTGGGTCAATGAAATTTTTTCCCCCATTTTAAAAGGATGAAGGGCTTCGATATGAAACAAAAAAAGTAAAGAGGGAGTGGGGAATCCCAACCCTATGTCAGAAGGTTGAAATTTGTAAGTGTATTTCACAGAGCTCAAGAAGCAGAAGAAAAAGGGTCATGAAACATGAAACATGAAACAAGTATGAGGCCCTTCCAAAATGAGGGAGCTGAATACTTGAAAGAAATAGCTTCTTGTATTCTAAGGAATAACGTATAGGGTAACATACAAAATTGTGTCTACTAATTTATATTATACCAAGCAATCTCCTAAGGTCTTACTTCATAGAAATAGAAAAAAATAAAATTCATTTGTAGAAACAATAGATCACACATTTTAAGGGAAATAATAAAACATAGGAATGAAGGAGACCCAGCATAAACACACACACATTATTGAAAAAAATTATTTGTTAGCTATTACAATACAAATACAATACAAAAGTAGAATTGTGGAATAGACTAGATAGCTAAAGCATAAAAGCAAATGAAGACAAAAATGAAATGTTTGTTAAACACAAAGATAGCAATCATTATTCCCAAACATTTCTGAGAAACCTAGAAAGAAGTGTTACACAAAATGGTTTAAACCAATACCTTATACCACATGTCACAAGTTCATAATGGATAAAAGATCAAATATAAAAGATCAAATTATAAAAAATAATTGGAGGAGAATGGAAAGTTGTATGTTCTGAAGCTCTAGTTAGATGCATTCAAATACCATGGAACCACAGTCAGGATCACACAAGATTTAGCAGCTACAATTTTAAAGGAGCAGAGGGCTTAGAATATATTTCAGAAGGAAAAAGCTGGGATTGCAACCCAGAATAACCCACCCAGCAAAACTGAGCATAATCTTTCAAAGGAAAAAAAATAGATATTTAATGAAGTAGAGGACTTTCAAGAATTCCTGATAAAAAGACAACAGCTAAACAGAAAATTTGACTTGGAAATACAAGACAAGAGAAGTATAAAAAGGTAAACATGAAAAACAAATCATAAAGGACTCAATAAGGTTAAACTGTTTGCCTTTCTATATGGAAAATGATATTATATATATATCTTTTAAGAACTTTGCTATTATTAGGGCATTTGGAAGGATTTTACATCAAAAGAGGATGCAGGAGTGAGTCAGTTATGTTAGAATGATGTAAAAAAATGGATAGGTGAGAAAGGGCAATGCCCTGGGAGAAGGAGGAAGGGAGAGGAAAAATAGGGAAAATTATCTCACATGAAAGAGGCATTTAAGAAAGAACTTTTATAGAGGAGGGGGAAATTGTGGGAGTGGTGGGCAACACTTGAACCTCACTCTCATCTAAATTCATTCAAAGTGGGGAAAAATACACACACATACATACATTCACAATTGGTAATATAGATTATCTTATCCAACAGAGAAGTAGGAGGGGAAGGGGACAAATGAAAAGGGGGGGTGATAAAAGGGAGACAGATAAAAGATGGCAGTGGTCAGAAGCAGAACAGACAGGATGAAGCAAAAAGCACAGTTAGTAATCGTAACTGTGAATATAAATGGGATGAATTCACCCTTAAAACAGAAGCGGATAGCAGAATCAATTAGAAACCAGAATCCAACAATAGATTGTTTACAAGGACCACCCTTGAAACAGAGAGACACACCAGAATTAAAATAAGGTGCTGGAGCAGAATCTATTACGTGTCAGCTGAAATAAAACAGGCAGTGATAGCAATCATGATCTTTTTTAAAAATTGTTTTGGATTTTTGTTGCATTGTTTCAGTTGTATCTAATTCTTCACAACACCATTTGAGGTTTTCTTGGCAAAGATACTGGAGTCGTTTTCCATTTCCTTCTCCAGCTCATTTTACAGATGAGGAAACCTGAGGCAAACAGGGTTAAGTGACTTGCCCAGGGTCACACAGCTAGTAAGTATCTGGGGCTGAATTTGAACTTAAGTCCTCCTGACTCCAGGGCCAGTGCTCTATCCACTGCACCATCATGATCTCAGATAAATCAAAAGCAAAAATAGACCTAATTAAAAAAGATAAGCAGGGAAACTACATCTTGCTAAAAGAAACCATAGAAAATGAAGTAATAGCAATACTAAACATGTATGCACCAAATGCCATAGCATCTAAATTCTTAAAGGAAAAGTTAAATGAATCACAGGAGGAAATGGAGAGTAAAAGTATATTAGTGGGAGACCTCAACCTTCCCCTCTCACAACTAGATAAATCCAAGTATAAAATAAAAAAGAAAGAAGTCAAGGAGATTAACAAAATCTTAGAAAAGTTAGATATGTTAGACCTTTTGAGAAAATGGAATGAAAATAGAAAAGAGTATACCTTTTTCTCAGCTGTATATGGCACCTTCACAAAAACTGACAATCTACCAGGGCATAAAAACCTCATAAGCAAATGGAGAAAAGCAGAAATATTAAATGCACCCCTTTCAGACCACAATGCAATAAAAATTACATTTAATAAAGAGCTGTGGAATCATAGATTAAAAGCTAATTGAAAGCTAAACAATCTAATCCTAAAGAATTAATGGATCAAAGAACAAATCATAGAAACAATCAATAATTTCATTAAAGAGAATGGCAATAATGAGACAGCATTCCAGAATTTGTGGATTACAGCCAAAAAATTAGGGGAAAATTCATACCTCTAAATGTGTATATCAATAAAAGAAAGAGCAAATCAGTGAATATGGCATACAACTAAAAAAATCAGAAAAAGAACAAGTTAAGAATCCCCAATTAAGCACCAAAATGGAAATCATGAAAATTGAAGGAGAAATTTAAAACAATTGAAAGTAAGAAAACCATTGAACTAATAAAACTAGAAGCTAGTTTATGAAGAAAAAAACCAATTAAATTGACAAAACATTGGCTTATTTGATTTAAAAAAAGAAAGAAGAAAACCAAATTACCAGCATCAAAAATGAGAAGGTTAAATGCACCACCAAGGAAGATGAAATTAAGGAAATTAATAGGAGTTATTTCATCCAATTATTTGCTAATAAACTTACGATCTAAACGAAATGGATAAATATTTTCAAAAATATAAACTGCCCAGCTTAAAGGAAGAGGAAGTAAAATATTTAAATAACACCATCTTAGAAAGCAAAATTGAACAAGCCATCAATGAATTGCCTAAGAAAATACCCCTAGGAAGATAGCAGAGGGAAAGCAGTGATTGTCTTGAGCTCTCTCCCAAAGCCCTCCAAATACCTATAAAAAATGGATCTAAACAGATTCTAAAGCAGCAGAACCTACAAAAAGACAGAGTGAAACAAACTTCCATCCAGAGACAGCCTGGATGGTTGATCAGAAAGGTATATCACACTGGGCGGGGAGAAGAGCACAGTGCAGCGGGGGTGCACAGGCCACAGCGAACCTGGAGCAGGCCTCAGAAGACTGAATCACAAGCAGCTGTGGCGGTTTCCAGACTTCTCAACCCCTGAACGCCAAAGACAACTTAGAATGTCAGTGGGAAAAGTCTGTGTCTGTGGTGAGAGAAGGAGCTAGATCTCGACTTTTTCCTGAGCTTCTGGCCCACAGACTGAGGGGGAACTGAGTGGCTGATCAGAGGGGGATTACAAGGATCTCTCTGCTGGTGCTGAGTCAGGAATCTCTTGCTTTACCAGTGCTAGGATCTGGGTTGCAGTTCTGCGGGACAGTCCTGGGGTGGGGAGGACCTCTGGTGCGGTGGAGCTTGTGGTGGTGGAGAGGAAACACCTTGCCCCTTATCATACCACCTTGGAAGAAATGAAAATTTACAGGTCCCTAGAAGTACCTCTGAAAACAGCTGTACAAACCCCCAAAGCTCAGGACAGTACACTCTTCACATTGGAAGCAGACTTTTACCTTAACAAAGAGTTTAAAACTCAAGTAATTGGCTGGGATCATGAGTAAGCAGTGAAAAAAGAGTCAGACTATATTATCTTACTTCGGTGACAAAGAAGATCAAAACATACAACCAGAAGAAGACAACAAAGCCAAAGCTCCTACATCCAAACCCTCCAAGAAAAATATGAATCAGTCCCAGGCTTTGGAAGAGCTCAAAAGGGATTTTGAGAAGCTAGTAAGAGAAGTAGAGGAAAAACTGAGAGTGATGCAAGAAAATCATGAAAAACAGGTCAACAGCTTGCTAATGGAGACCCAAAAAAATTACTGAAGAAAATAACACCTTAAAAATAGCCTAACCCAAATGGCAAAAGAGGTCCAAAAAGTCAATGAGGAGAAAAATGCCCTAACAAGCAAAATTGGCCAAATGGAAAAGGAAGTCCAAAAGATTACCAGAGAAAATACATCCTTAAAAATTAGAATAGAGCAATTGGAAGCTAGTGGCTTTATGAGAAATCAAGACACTGTAAAACAAATCCAAAAGAATGAAAAATTAGGAAACAATGTGAAATATCTCATTGGAAAAACAACTGACCTGGAAAATAGATCCAGAAGAGAGAATTTACAAATTATTGGACTATCTGAAAGCCATGATCAAAAAAAAGAGCCTACACATCATCTTTCAAGAAACGATCAAGGAAAACTGCCCTGATATTTTAGAACTAGAGGGCAAAATAGAAATTGAAAGAATCCACCGATCTCCTCCTGAAAGAGATCCCCAAAGGAAAACTCCTAGGAATATTATAGCCAAATTCCAGAGTTCCCAGGTCAAGGAGAAAATATTACAAGCAGCCAGAAAGAAACAATTCAAGTATTGTGGAAACACAATCAGGATAACACAAGATTTAGCAGCTTCTACATTAAGGGACCGCAGGGCATGGAATATAATATTCCGGAGGGCAAAGGAGATAGGATTACAACCAAGAATCACCTATCCAGCAAAACTGAATATAATCCTGCAGGGGAAAAAATGGTCATTCAATGAAATAGAGGACTTTCAAGCATTCTTGATGAAAAGACCAGAGTTGAATAGAAAATTTGATTTTCAAATACAAGGCTCGAGTGGAACATGAAGAGATAAACAGGAAAGAGAAAATCATAAGAGACTTATTAAGGTTGAACTATTTACATTCCTGCATGGAAAGATGATATTTGTAACTCATGAGACCTTTGTCAGTATTAGGGTAGTTGGAGGGGAAAAAATTATATGTACATATATGTAGATATAGATAGATAGATAGAGGGCACAGGGTGAGTTGAAAATGAAGGGGTCATATCTGGAGAATAAAATTAAGGGGTGAGAGAGCAATATACTAGGAGAAGGAGAAAGGGAGAGGTAGAATGGGGTAAATTATCCCACAACAACAACAAAAAAACAGAAAAGAAAAGGCTGTTACAGTGGAGGGGAAACGGGGGAAGGTGAGAGGGAATGAGTGAATCTTATTCTCATAGGATTTGACTTAAGGAGGGAATAACATACACACTCAATTTAGTGTGGAAATCTGTCTTACCCTACAGGAAAATGGGGGGGGGAAGGGGACAAGAGAGTAGGGGAATGATAGAGAGGAGGGCAGATTGGGAAAGTGGGCAATCAGAAGCAAATACTTCTGAGGAGGGTCAGGGTCAAAAGAAAGAATAGAATAAATGGGTGGGCGGGATAGGATTAAGGGAAAAATAGTTTTTCACAGCATGTCTACTATGGAAGTGTTTTGCATAACTGCACATATATAACCTATAGTTGCTTGCCTTATCAGTTAGAGTGGGTAGGGAGGGAGCAAGGGAGAAAATTTGGAACCCATAGTTTTAAAAACACATGTTTAAAAAATTTAATAAAGTATGTAAATAAATAAATAAACAAGGAAAAAAATAAAATACCCCTAGGACCAAATGGATTTACAAGTGAATTCTACTAAACATTTAAGGAACAATTGACCCCAATACTATATAAATTATTTGAAAAGATAAATAAAGAAGGTGACACAGATGTAGTTTTGATACCCAAACCAGGGAGAGCAAAACAGAGGAAGAAAACCATAGACCAATTTCCTTAATGAACATCACTGCAAAAATTTTAAATAAAATACTAGCAAAGAGATTACAGCAATATGTCAAAAGATCATACATTATTACCTAGTGAGATTTACATCCAGAATACAGGGCTTGTTGAATATTAGGAAGACTATCACCATAACGGACCATATCAACAACAAAAACAACAAAAATCATATAATTATATCAACAGGTGCAGAAAAAAATCTTTGACAAAATATAATACCCATTCCTCTTAAAAACACTAACAGGGCAACTAGGAGACACAGTGGGTAGAACACCAGGCCTGAGGACACAAGTTCAAATCCCACCTCAGACACTTGACACTTAGTAGCTGTGTGACCCTGGGTAAATTACTTACTGATCCAGTAAGGGCAATTGTGGAATAGACTAGATGACTAAAGCAAATGAAGACAAAAATGCAATGTTTGTTAAATGCAAAGACATCAATCCTTATTCAACAAAAATTTCTGAGAAACCTGGAAAACAGTCTCAGACAATTGCACCAAATGTCACAAACTCATGTGAACTTGCCTCTAAAACAAAACAAAACAAAAAACCCTAACCACAAGAAAGCATAAAAATCAATGGCGCCTTTCTTAAAATGGCAGGTAGTATCTATCTAAACCCAAAAGCTAACACTATCTGTAACAGAGATAAACCCAAAGCCTTCTCCACAAGATCAGATGTGAAGCAAAGATGTCTATTATCACCACTATTATTTAATATTGTACTAGAAAGGTCAGTTATAGCAATAAGACAAGAAAAAAGAAATTAAAGGAATAAAAATGGCCAATGAGGAAACAAAATTATCACTCTTTGCAGATGGTATAGAGAATCCTAGGGAATTAACTAAAAAACTAGTTGAAACGATTAACAACTTTAGTAAAGTTGCAAAATATAAAATAAATTCACATAAATCATTAGCATTTCTATGTACTACCAACAAAACCCAGCGGGAAGAGATAGAAATAAAAATTCATTTTAAAATAATTGTAGATAATATAAAATACTCGAGAGTCTACCAGCCAAGACAAACCTAGAGATTATACAAACATAATTACAAAATACTTTTTTCATACAACTAAAGACATTTAAACACTTGGAGAAATATTAATTGTTCATGAATAGGCTGAGCCAATATAATAAAAAATGACCATTCTACCTAATTATTTATTCAGTGCCATACCAATGAAACTACTAAAGAAGTATTTTATAGAGCTAGAAAAATAGTAACAAAATTCATCTGGAAGAACAAAAGATCAATAATATAAAGGAAATCAATAAAAAAATGTTAAGGAAGGTGGCCTAGCAGTTCCAGATTTCAAATTGTATTACAAAGTAGTAATCAGCAAAACAATCTGTTACTGGGATAAAATAGAGTGGTGATCAATGGAATAGGGTAGCTACACAATGCACAAAACTAAATGACTACAATAATGTAGTGTTTGATAAACTCAAAGGTCAAAGATTTTGGTGTAAGAATTCAACATTTGACAAAAATTGCTGGGAAAAGTAGAAAGCAGCTTGGCAGAAACTAGGCATAGACCTACATCTCACACCATAAACCAAAGTAAGGTCAAAATGGATCAGTGATTTAGAGACATAAAGGGTGATATCATAAGTAAATTAGGGGAGCATAGAAACAATGTACTTGTCAGATCTATGGATATGGGAAGAGTTTATGACAAAACAAGTGATAGAGAACATTATAGGATATAAAATAGATAATTTTAATTATGTAAAATTAAAAGACTTTTACCCAAATAAAACAAATGTAGCCAACATTACAAGGAAAACACAAAACTGGGAGAAAATTTTACAAATTTCTCTGATAAAGCCCTCATTTCTCAAATATATGGGGAACTAAGTCAAATTTATAAAAATAAGAGTCATTCCCCAATTGGTAAATGGTCAGAGGATATGAACAGGCAGTTTTTAGAAGAAGAAATCAAAATGGTCACTAGTCACATGAAAAAAAATGCCCTAAATCACTAATGATTAGAGAAACACACTTAAAACAACTCTGAGATACCACCTTACATGTTTCAGATTGGCTAATATAGCAGAAAAGAAAAATGACACATGCTGGAGGAGATGTGGAAAAATCAGGACACTAATGTACTGTTAGTAGAGCTCTGAACTATTCCAATCCTTTGGGAGAACAATTTGGAACTACACCCAAAGGCTATAAAATTATGCATACCCTTTGACCCAGCAATACCAGTACTAGGTAAGGAGAAATGACTTATTTGTACAAAAATATGTATAGTAAAGAGTTGGAAAACAAGAGGATGTTCATTAATTGGGGAATGGCTAAAAAAGTTATGGTCTATGGTTGTGAATGTTATTGTGCTGTGAGAAATGAGTAAGATGCTTTCAGAAAAATTTGGGAAGACTTATATGAACTTTTGCAAAGTGAAGTGAGTAGAACCAAAAGAACAATGTGCACAGCAATAGCAATTTTGTAAGAATGATCAACTATCTAAGACTTAAGTGCTCTGATCAAGAAATAACCCAAGACAATTCCAAAGGACCCATGATGAAAAATGCTATTCACCTCCAGAGAGAAATGGCGAGCTCTGAATGCAGATTGAAGAATACTTTTAAATTTTTTTCATTTTTGTTACTTTTTTGTTTGTGTTTTCTTTTGCAACATGGCTAACATGAAAAAAAATGTTTTGCATGACTTCACATGTATAATCAATATAAAATTGCTTGCTTTCTCAAAGTGGGGGGAGGGTTGACAGGGAGAAAATTTAAAACTCAAAATCTTAAAAAATCATTGTTAAGGTTTTTTTACATGTAATTGGGAAATATTTAATGAAATAAATAAAAATAATTTTTAAAAAGACATAAATGAAGCTGCACACTAAACTTTTTGGAATACAGACAGAGCATTCCTTAGTGGAAAATTTACATTTCTATTTTTGCTCATCAACACAATATCAGAAAGCAAAAAATAAATAAATAAATAAATAACAACAATACACTGAGAATGCAACTAAATAAGCAACAATTAAAAAAAACCAAGTAAATGCCAAAATATAAATCCTGAAAAAATTACGTATAAATGGACAAAATTGAAAGCAATTGATTAGATAAATAAAACTGAGAAGGCAGTTTCTTGAAGGGAAATCACACATAAGAGGGCCAGGGGTGGGGCACCTGCAGCCTCAAGGCCACATATGGCTCTCTAGGACCTTAAGTTGAATCCAAACTTCACAGAACAAATCCTTATTTGAAGACCTGGGAGCAAGGCTAGACCACAAAGCTTTTGAAGTCCCTTCCAGTTATGATTCTGTAACATGAAAAGACATCTTCAGTATGAATAAAAGGTGATCTTGGACTAGAAGACCAAGAGTATAGCTCAGGTCCACTTATTCTCAACATTTTTGCTCTGGACCTAAATTCAAAAATGTTAATAAGGATATATTCATGTGTGTCCAAGCAAGCGTATGTTTTGGAAAACTAGATAGAGTTAACTAACATTCATTTTATTAGCCTTGTTTATGAGAATGTGGAGGCAGCCAGCTTATATTAGAGGGAGCTTTGACCTTACCCTGATACTTACACAGGAGTCTTCAGAATGGGACACTTTACTTTTACCTCTTAAATTCACGAGCATAGTTTTCATTCTAGGTAATTGCTGAGCCTTTAGATTTTATTCTTTATTGTTCAGTGAATAAATCTGATAACGTTCTTGAAGGAGGTAATATGGAATGTAAAGCTTTGACTTCCCCATTGGTTCTTTAGTTGCATCTGGTTGGCAATGCTTTGGAATTGAAACATTAAAATCAAGGATTAGTATTTTTAAATTAAGGAAATACTTTTGAAGATTTTGCTTACTATATTTTAGATATATAGATATTGTATCTCAGCTAAGAGATTGCAGATCATTTTGCTAATAATGATCAGAAACAAGTTTTAATGTATAGAACACATTTGGCAGAATGGTGTAACGAATAGACCATGAATAGACAATGGTGTAGTGAATAGAGAATTGGACATGGAGGTGGAACCTAGGTTCAAATCCTGCATCTGACACTTACTAGCTATGTGACCCTGGGAAAGTCACTTAACTTCTCTGTACCTCAGTTGGACTTGATGGCCTATAGTGTCCCTTCCAGCTCTAAATCTATGATTCTTTATATAACTGGAGCTAAATTTAACTGAATAATTCCTTCATTAGGGAAAATTATAAGGGTTTGCAGCAAAATGCATGATAAGTATTTAAAAATATTTTTATGTTGGGAGCTATCTTGGAATATCACAATAATACAGGACATCTTATTCACAGGAGAGGGGTAGCTAGGTGGTATAGTGGATAGAGTGCCAGGCTGGGAGTCAGGAGAACTCATCTTCCTGAGTTCAAATCTGACCTCAGACACTTACTAGCTATGTGACCCTGTACAAGTCACTTAATCCTATTTGCCTCCGTTTCCTCATCTGTAAAATGAGCTAGAGAAGGAAATGGCAAACCACTCCAATATCTTTGCCAAGCAAACCCCAAATGGGGTCATAAAAAGTAGGATATGACTGAAATAACTGACAACAACAATAACAAATTCATGGGAGATAGCTTCTAGAGATCATAGAATTATGGAATATAGAATTTGGAGAATTACTGAAAAAGGCTGTCTGGTCCAACCCATTCCTGAATAGGCATCTCCTATACAACATCCAGAAGTAATATTCCAATCTCTATCTGAAGACTTCATTGATAAGGAAACCATTGCCTTTCATGGAAGGAATTGGAAGTAGCTCTAATCAGTAAGAAGACTTTTTTTTCTTTATGTTGAGTCTAAATATACCTTTTTCTCCCCTCAATTTCTGTCAGTTGCCCCTAATTTTTTGCCTTCTAGCACCAAGCAAGACAAGTCTAATTCTTCAAGACAACTGTTATTCCTCACCTCCTCAGCATTTTGTAACATCTAACCTAAGGACCCCTGAGTCCTTCAGTTGATTCTCATATTGCATCACCTCCTCTCCCCTCAATATCATCATCACCTTCCACTGGACCTATTCCTACATCAATGTCTTTCCTAAATTACTGTGCCAAGAACTGAACAAAATACCCTAGAAATGGTATGATCAGAGCAGAATACAGTGAATCTATAGCATCCCTCATTCTGGACACTAAACTTTTTGAATGTAGTTTAACATATCATTAATATTTTTGGTTACCATATCATATTATTGTCATAGAGCTTGCTGTCTATGAAAACTCCCCATGTTTTTCAAACTGTTGATCTGCTATACTTCCCAATCTTGATCTTTTTTGAACCAAAGTGAAGTTCTTTACATTTATCTCTATTAACTTTTTTTAGCTTCAGCTCATTATTATAGACCATCAAAATCTTTTTGACCCAGACACTGTCATCTAGAGTAGCTACCTTTCCCAAATTTACATAATATGTAAATTTTACAGGTATTCTATAAATGATTCATCCAAACCTTGATAAAATGTTAAGTGGCCAAGAACCAAAAACAAGTCTCTGGCACAAGTCCACTAGAGACCTTCTTTTAAGTTGACATAAACCTATTAAGGCTTGTTTTAAATCTAATCATTCAGTCTGTTCAAGATCTACCTAACTGTGCTATATCTAGCGCTTATCTCTCCATCCTCTCCACAAGATTAGCCTAAGAGACTTTGGCAAATCCTTTGGTTAAAAACCATCTATACAACATTTACAGTATTCTCCTGGACTTTTGCAATTCAAGTAATCCTTTCAAAATGATATTAATGAATAAATGAATGAATTATGAAAGCATGCATTAAATACTTACTATACGCCAGATACTGTACTAAGTGCTAGGAATACTCAAATGGATAATAGAACTCATTGATTTAGGAGTTATGTTCAATGATACCAATAACAACCCTACCTACCTTTTATGTGATAATCTAGTATATGTTCTCCCAAAAGTTATTCCCGTTGGGCCCCTCTCAGTGTGCTGGAGATCTTCTACCTGACGTTGCAAGGGTGTCAGTGGTGCTCTCTGGATGTCCCCAGGATTCTTGTATAACAGTGGGTTGGATCAGACAGCTTCTGAAGTCCCTTCCAATTCTGATTCTGTGACATGAAAAGATATCTTCAGTATGAATAAAAGGAGATCTCAGACTAGAAGAATAAGAGTATAGAAAGTATAGTATATATGTATGTCCATATATGTGTTTTATATATATAATATATATATATATATAATTATGTAAGAAGCCCACATTGATGAATTCATAAATCTTTAGATGTATTGAAGTGTTTTTGTTAATTTTTTTCTTATAATAAACCTCAAAATCAGGATCCTATCATTTTTACTTTATGAGAAAGTGAATAAAGAAAGATTACATATTGAGGGCAGGGGAACTGGACTATGAATTAGGGACCAAAACATCAAGATTGGAAGAGAAAGTGCTTAGATTCCCATTCTTTCTCCCAACTCTATGAACTATGTTGTTTTTCTATTCCTATTCATAATTTATCTGTTTTCAAAATTGTTAACAAGTTACAGTTCTAGTGATAATTATTGCATTTCTATATTTATAGATAACTGGCACATATGGAGGTGGAATAGCACAATTTGATATTTCCCCATGTGCCAGATTTTTTTTAATAAATATAGAAATCCTATAGTTATGAAAAACTATTTGTTAAAATTAAATATATATGCTCCTGGACATCTGTTCTGATATCTTATATTCTCTAGAGAACTAGTTATCCCAGTTGCCACTCATTGAGTATCAACATTAACCAAGAGCTTAGGGATTATTAGGCTGTGAATATACAATTCAAGATCAAAACTTTCTTTCACTCCTACAATAAACTTAGATCAAGATATATTAATTAAGCTTTTGTTTTCTATATCATGATTTAAAGGGATATTTTACCATGTCAAACTATTTGGGAATTTTTTTGGTCAATAATAAGAATTCCCAGTACATGTTAATATATATTAATCTGTACATTTCAGAAATGCTACTATAATTAATAGCTTGGCTTTCAAAATGAATTTCCATAGGAGTGGCCAAGGGCATTCATCTTTTCAGAAAGTTTGGACCTCCCAGCAATCCTAGAATATTTATCAGGGAAAAAATGGTCCTATTGCTCAAAGGTTATGAGTTTACAGTATGTTACAGTACGGAAAGATCTTTGGATTTGGAACCAAAGGACTTGGGTTCAAATCCTGACTGCCACCACCACCACCATTACCTCTTTCCCATGCTGCTGCTGCTGCTGCTACTATTACCACCTACTACTTGTGTGACCTTTGCCAAATCACTTAACCTCTCTGGGTAAAATCAGAATGTCATGTGCAATGACTTAAGGTCCCTTCCAGCTCTAAATTTATGACCTTATGATGATTTCCAGTACATAGCACAAGTAATGTGTGTCTTTTTTCTTATTCTTTTTAGTGCCTATCACATGCCTTGCCCAGAGCAGACACTGAATAAATATTTTTAGATAATTTTATCTGGGCATGATTTGAGACCTTGCCCACCGGTATGACCAGCTTCCTATCAACCATCCCCTATAGCTAAACAAAACTTCCATTTTTTTAAAATAAGTGTTATTAACTTGGACATAAGGGAACTAATCTTCAGTATGAATCTTTTTTGACCTATACAGCCACCTTTGTGCCCCTTGGACCTGAAATAGAGACAGCCATATATCACAATAACCCAAGTAAAATGCTTTATATGATTAAACGTTCAGGAAAGGATATGTCTCAGGCAAGACACTTCCCAGTATTCTTATCACTTTATTAACTCCCACCAAAAACATTTTTGATAGCCCCACCCTCCCAAATACTCCAACTGAGTCAAAAACCAATCTTGGATAAAGAAACAGTTTCTTCCTTCTCGGCCATCATCTTTAATAGGGTATATGGTCACATCTTCTTTATATATACACCTGTTCTTATTGTTTAGAGGGACATAGTCATTAACTTTCACTGAATGTCAATGTTTAATTTGCTAGTTCCAATTTGACCTTGTTTTTGAGACTTCAAAGCTATTTTCAGGCAAATTAGGTTAAAATGTATGTGATGAGAAAAATTCTTGACCTTGAAACAATCCTTTTTTTTTTTCTTTCTTTGAAGGAGAGATAACTAAGGGGTTGACAGAAGAGACTAAATTTACCCTGGGGAATATTGAGGGAACCAAAGAACATAAATTTATGGATCTAGCAGCAAGTTACTGGGCCTTTATCTCTGAATAAATCAGTCAAAGTGTGGTGGCTTTGTCTCCAGTATAAATATAATTGAAATCTCATTCTGCATATGGTGCCAAACAAACTTTATAATGTAGATTTTAAAAAATAAAAGGAATTATTTATGTCTGTGTTCTTCAATAGGTCCTGGACAGAATTAAGGGCAATCATGTAAAAAGTAACTAAGTACATCTTCAAGTATAATCCAAGAATGTAATTTTTTACTTACAATAGACTCTCAAATCTCTATTTTCTTATGAGATTAAAGGTTTATTTTCTAATACCTCTCTGTATCCATCAAAAATGTACAAGAATCTCTAATACAATAAATCTCTAGTGTGTCAGGTAGTATGGTCCATCAAAGACAAAAAAAAACCACAAACTACTTGATATTTTATTATGTCACCAAAGCATAGAGGTAGAGTGTGAACCACTTAAAAGAAGATAAGGATAGATAAGGATGGTCAATTGAAAATGCAAATATTATTTGGTAAAAATATGAAGAATTTGTAAACAAATTATATTTGACATTATTGTACTGAAAGAAAAGAAAGATCTTGTCAGCAATGGTTAGAAGTACCTCTTGCACTTCTGAAAGGACTACCAGATCTCAGCAAATGGACCTTTGGGTTACTGAAAGGCCCTACTGCAGAAAGTACCACCTCCTTGGGTTTGTTTTTTTTTTTTGTTACAGGAACCAAGACCTTATTCAAAGTCATAGGTAATTGTCATAGCACATGGTCATTCTGGCCCAGAGAATAGGCCAAAAATATTTAAAATATTGGACAAAGCTGTTTGGCTTGAGGACCCAAGCTCATTTTCAGTGTCAACATTAGGATAAATTTCATTAGTGTTAAATAAACATAGCCATGGGCTTCTTTCCTCAAATGGTTCAAATTATATTCCAAATGTTATAGTTTTAGTAAAAGCCAAGATATTTAATCATTGTGAATACTTTTTCTCCTTTTACTTCAGAACTTGACTCCAGATCATTATGTATATTTGACTCTTCTAGTTGCAATGAATATCCATTTGATGTTTGAAAAACTTTTTTTTAAATTCATGTATTTTCAAAGACTTTTTTTCTTAAAGAATCTAAGAGTCATAAGAACTATTTTTTTTTTTTTTGGTCTGAGTTGACCACATAAATAGACTGGGAAATGGAATGTGTTAATGCCACTTACCAAGTGTATGATGTTGAACAAATCACTTTACATCTCTGGGCCTCAATCTCCTCATCTTCAAAATGAAGGTGTAGGAAAAAAAATGAAGGTGTAGGCCTCAATAACCTCTAAGATTCCAGCTAGCTTTATTTCTGTGAACTTGTGAAATGGCCCCTTAGCCACCAATGTCATAAATGCAAGCTTTTTAATTGCAGAATTCTCTCTCTTTCCCAGATTCGATAGATTGGGGACTTTATAGAGTAAAAGTGCTTTGGCAAAATATGTTCCATAATTATGTAATGGTTGTGATTTATATAACAAATGGCTTAAAAATTCAGAACTAGAGAGATTCATGTCTCAATTTGGCTAAACCCATTAGTTATTATAAGCCTTAGGTTGAATCCATGTATGGTAGGCATTTCATTTCCAACTGCATTTTATTATTTAAGTCAAAATAACACCCAACCCCCCACCACTCCATTATACCTGTCTACATGAGATGCAACAAAACAGAAGTAGAAGAACCAACAGGTAGTTTGGGAGGGGGTAGAGCTTGTTTTTGGCCCAGATTGTTCCCTGAAGCAGGTTTAATTCTTGCATGTTCCACCTCAATTCCAACCCTGGTGATGGTCAGTGTTTCTACATGAAACCTTCAGGTCCTCCATTTTGATTTGCTTGTAGGTATGGCCTGAAATTCCCATTGCTGAAGGTCTTGGCACCAAATCTTTCATCTAATCTCTATTATCAAAAATCTTATCCCAGAAAGAAACCCAATGAAATCCATATGCCCCAAATTCTGTCACTGAAAAGCTGAGAAACTAGGGAAAACTGCATGCATGTCTGTATGGCAGGGGGTGGGTGAAAGTAAGGTAGAGGAGAGATGGAAAAATGAGATTTTTAAAAAGAGGACCCTGTGTAACTGAAAAGAAAACAGCTGGGAAGAAACTTTAGGGGCACTGGAGTTATTGTTTGGAGACAACAATCATTATTATATCTTTCCATTTGACAGTTTTAGAATTATCAGTCAGGCAAGACTTAAAGGCAAAAGTGAAAAGTCTAGCTAACAGGTTATTATGGATTAATTTACCACTAATGAATGAGTTTGACTGGAAACCTCTCAATCAATCAACAAGTATTTTTGAGCACCTATAATGTATGCATTACTATGCTAGGTGCTGAAAAGTATACAAAAGATGTGTAAAATATCTGCACTCAGTGAAAGCCCAACATCTGCCCCCTCAGGATTTTAAATTTTCATTGGCTGATAACTATCATAAATGGAGAATTATGGAATGATTATGTTATAAATTGAAGGCTACTGTGCATAAATGCAATTAAAGTACAAATAAGGAAAAAAAAGCTCTCTCTGTATAAATATATGTATGTATGTATGCATATATATGTATATACACATATGTATATATAATGTATACATACCCATATATGTGTATATATACACATATGATTCATTGAGAAGCCTTCATGGAAGAGATGAGATTTGGGTGGGATATTGAAGGATGGGTACAATTTGAATATATAGATAGGAAAGGAGCATTGAAGGCATATTTACAGGAGAATATGGTAATGGGACTTACTTAAATACCATATCTTATTTGGAATAATAGTAGGAAAGAAGTTTAAATAGTGAGCCTGGGGTAAGATTTATGGAGGGACTTGGAATTCAGGCAGAGACATTTAGATATGATGCTATAGGCAATAGGGATCATTGTTCATTCTTAAGCAGGGGCATACATGATGAATTGTTGTTTTAGAAAGATTAGTTTGGCAGCAGGATACAAGATGGATTGAAGGAGAAAGAGATCAAAGTCAGGGAAATCAGCCAGGATGTTACAGTAATCCAGGCATGAAGACCTGGACCACAGTGGTGTGAGTGGCAATAGACAAGAAAGTAAAAAATGGAGACATTTCAAAGAAGGAAACAATCAGACTTGGAATCATCTTTGACTTCCATCTCTTCTATAAATCTTTTCCCCCTACTGTCACCAGTGTTTCTTGGCCATGATTTCTGGGAGACTGGTGATACCACTGATTAAAATGGAAAGTTAGGAAATAAAGCTCATCTTGGTGAGAATAGTATATATAATTTTAGCTTGTGTCCTACTTAGTTTGAGGCAGCAGAGAAATAAAAGAGGCAATATGGAATGGTGGATAAAGGGCCAATCTCAGAACCAGGAAAACATGAGTTCAAGTCCTGCCTTTGACACATATCCTCCCAGTACCTCAGACCAATCTCTAAGCTTAAATGCTATAGAATGGTAGCCTATCTGAATCGGTGGAGGGATTTATCAGACTGGGAAATTCCCCAAATTAATGAAATCAAAGATCAGAACCAAAAAATTCAAGCAAACAGAAAGTAATATTATTTTATTGTTCAGACATTTCCTGTCATATCCGACTCTTCATGACTTCATTTGGGGTTTGCTTGGCAAATATACTAGAATGGTTTGCCTTTTCCTTTTCCAACTCATTTTACAGATGAGGAAACTAAGGCAAACAGAGTTAAATGATTCACCCATGGTGACACAACTAGTAAGTGTCTGAGGCCAGATTTGAACTTAGGTCCTTCTGCCTCCCAGTCTGGCCCTCTATCCACTGTGTTAGCTATCTACCCCATATGTTATATACTCCTTATATGCCAGTAGTGGTATATTCCAAGTTAAAATATCCTATATGAGTTTGGAAAAAATGAGACTAAAGGACAGATGAGCTGTAAAGGATGGAGAAAAATATTTGAGTCAAACATGTAGAGGTCAGAGTTGAAGCTATGAGACTGAACAAGCTTACCCAAGGATTAAGTGTAGAAATAGAAGAATTGAAGATCAGTGATAGACTTTTGGTAGCAAAGATACTATTAGGGGTAGGAGGAGAATGAAAAGTTAGGAGACAGAGGAACAATCAGAGAATTTGGAGGAAAACCAAGAAAAGTGGTTCTCATGGAAGCCAGAGTAGAATTCCATGAAACGTTTTGCAAAAACTAGGTAGTTCTTATTTTTAAGATTTATGATAAATAATAAAAGGATGGACTGGGGAGAAGATTATGGGCTCACCTTGACCCCTAGTTGGTTGGGAGATTGCACTAGGGACATATAGCACCATGGACAGGGGCCAACCAGCATTCTTATGGCGCTGCAGGATAACCAAAGACAATTTAACCAACATTGAAATAAATGTTTTCTTTTGCTACTGTAAAGTCGAGGAGAGAAACCAAATCTTTAACCTTATTTTAGAGCTTAAAAGGGAAAAACCCACAGAAGTTAATGAGTTACTTATCACACCCAAATTCGCTCATTTCTTCCTTCCCCAAACTATTATTTGATATCATGTGGAAAGGAGCTAAGCCTGATGCTTGAAATGGTTGCTTTAAACAGGAAAGGAAACAGTTTTCTTCAGCAACTGGCATGTGGTTGTGCTGAAACAGGACCTGAGAGTAAAAATAGGACTTCAGTCACGCAACTTCAAAACAAACAAGGGAAGATTTAGAAAGTTGTTAGGCCATGTAAACTAGAGCAGTGAATGAGATCAAGGGAGGGAAAAAAAACCTGTTTGATGTAAAAGTAGTTATGGAAAAGGAATCTAATGAAGCCATATATAAATTCTGGATATTGTGGGATTGAGACTTTCGGATAGCTTCCATTAACTTCACAAGAATCAAAGAGATGTACTGATAGGAAGATGTACCCCAAATTCCTTTTCCTCTCTTAGAAAAAGAGAGTAACAGTATATGTGGAGCCCTGAATGACCCTCAAGGCAGAGGAAGGAAAAGAGAGCCATTATGAAATCTTCTTTGTATATGTTACAAACTACAATATCATACAATCCTTAAACAGTTTGAAAATTGTTCCAAATGCTGTGTGAGAGAGAGAGAGCAGTACTGGATCAAAGAGAGAACCCAAAGGACACATTTTCAAAGGAAAAAATTACCAGTGAAAAGCACTGTGGACAAATCAACATGAAAACAGAGGCTGATATAATCGCTGCTAAAGGAACAAATGTTAAGCGTTCTCCCTTTAGCTCAGCTGGCCTATTATCCTTCTGAATACTGAGACTCACAATGATTTTTTTTTTCCCTCCCTCCAATTTCAGAAGTGTCAGACAGGAGACACAGAGCCAGTGAAAAACCCTTCTCCCAATCTCTTGTTAGCTAACTGCAGTGTTTTGTTCCACGGTTACATGTCTGCACAGGCCGTCATTGTGTCAGTCATAATTACCACCTGTTCACTGGCTCCCTTCAGGTTTCATCACCTCTGCAGTATTAAGCAGCCAGCTGCAGGAAGCAGTGACGATTGCCCGGGAGCAGCAACTGTCAGGCTTGGGATTTCACAGCATAATTGCTGCCTGTGCACAAATAGTCCTCTCCTCTTCTCCACCCTTCCCCTCCAGAAAAGGATAGAGGGAGAGAAAAGCACCCCGACTTAGCACTCTAACATTCTCTTGCATTTTTTCAGCAGAGAAGATCAGAGGAACATCAAATATCATGTTCATGCCATGTATCATATCTGAACTTGCACACAAACATGCCCTTGTTTAAATAGCAACTCCAACTTTTTTTCATATTCAAACCCCAACTTTCACCCCCCCTTGCTTGTTATTGTTCTGTAGCACTAGATTAGCCATCAGCATTCACTGAAGTCTTACAAATATTAACGAAGAATATTTTGGGGCGTTGTTTCTCTCTCTCTCTTTGTTTCTGCTTCTGTGTCTCTCTGTCTCTATGCCTGTGTCTGTCTCTGTCTCTCTGTTTCTGTCTCTGCTTCTGTCTCTCCTCTCTCTCTTTCTTCCCTCCTCTCCAATCCCCACCCCAGGACAAGTCTAAGTCTGTGGAGAGTTCTTCTTATTAAGGGCAGTTAGGTGTTGCAGTACGTGGAGCACTGGTCCTGGGGTTAGGAAGATCAGTTTTAAAATTCTCCTTCAGACTCTGAGCCTGGACAAGTCACATAGCCTCAGTTTCCTCATTTATAGAATAAAGATAATAATAGGACCTACTTTTCAAGCTTGTGAGGATAAAACAAGGTAATATTTATAAAGTGCCTTATAAACCTTAATATCCTACGTAAGTATTATTATTGTCTATTTTGTTATCTTCCTCCTCCTCCACTTCTCTTTGCATTCGTAAGAGCTATGATTTGATCCATGTAGAGACACCCAAATTACTATACATTAGCATGTGTTCTTCTTGAGCTGCTGTGGCCAAAATAATTCATTACCTAGTAGCCTTATTAAAGTTAGTTAACTAGGCTAGTTCTTCAGGTGCACCTTTTACCACACATCTGCTGAAAGCCTTTTTATCTTGGATGGCCCTCCCAGATCTTGTTTTTTCTTAATGATAAGGTTCATGACCCCCCCCCCCCCACCCAGGCATTTTGTATCCATCCTTCTTTAAAAAATCTTGCAACAAAGTCCTCTTTTTTTGGTCTTTCAGTGACTCTGCCTGTCCTTGAGTCATAGAATACCAAAGTCTTTGAAAAATTAGTTAATCAATGAAAAAAAAAACATTTTAAAACATCCATTATGTTCCAGATACCATGCTAGGTACTGGGTACACAAATACAAAAATGAACTACATTAGCCATAGAACAGTGGATGAACTCATTTTGAGTACAAGTAGGCATGCAACCAATGAAGAATTTTGCATGAGAAGTGGTTTTAAGGATTTCATCAGAGATTTATGACTAGAAAATGAGCTGAGTCTGCTATATAGTAAGATTGAGGGGGTAGTTCACATGTACTACTTGTATTCACCCCATGTGGAAAGAACTAAAGGAAGGTCTCTAGCATGTTGTTGGGTAGACCCACTGGGAAGAATTTATGGGAAGATATGGACAGGAGATATATACAGGATGAGAAGGCATTGTTGTGTTGTTATCTGCATTGTTGGAGGGAGTAACCACATTGATGAAATGTCACCCTGGTCATATATGAGAACCCAAAAAAGAAAACAAATTTATTCAGAATGATGTAGGGAAAAGAACACTTGATTTAGAACCAGTGGACCTGAATTCACTTATTACTTCTACCTGGACAAGTTGCTTATGTCTCTGAGCCTCAAGTTTCCTCTTCCATAAATGAGGGAGTTAGACCCCTCCAATTAGGTCCCATACAGCTCTAAATCTATGATCCCATGATTCCTTTTGAGGCAAGGTTGAAAATTTGTTGACTTTTTTGATCTGACTTAGCTCTTTCTTCTCACAATAGAATGGCAACGTGTTTGAGCTGCCTCAAATTACAACAATCATACCCAAAACTCAGCCAGAGATAACTGAGAAGAATTTTCCACTATCTAATTGCTTCCCCTCCTCAGCATCCTGGAAACTAGTGCATCTTTATAGTTGAGAAGCCAAGAAAGAGAAATGTAGACCTAAAGATCACACAAGATAATTACATTTTTTGAGTTGAAATACTTGCATGTTTTTCCAGACATAGATTTTTGTGTAGGCGAAGGATATTTGATTATAAAAAGATCTAGTTTCTCCAAATTTTTTAGAGGTAAAAACTCCATTAATTATGATCAAGAAAAATGGAGCATCTGCTACTCTTTGTCAACAGATTTTAATAATATTGAGCACTGCTAATTGGGTAGAACTAAAATGTATTTCTTTCTGTGTTAAATTAAGATGTTTTAATTTGGCATTTTTTCTACTAAACTTTATTTAAACCTTGCTTAATTCTTCAGAGTTTTTTTTTTCCTAAACACTATAATTAACAAAGTGATTTAGGATATGTTAGGATAGAAATAGTTTTATGTGGTCAAATGTTATTATCATCAATATCTTTGTAGTAGTTAATGTGACCTGGAAGGGAAGAAAAGCAATTGAATCTGCTAAAAGTGTTGCTCCAGAGTTTTCTCATGGTATTTCTGAAGTCTGAAGATGAAACAGGCATCATTAATGGGCTCAAGAAAGAACTCCAAATACTGCTCTGATCAGGGACCAAATAAAACACTGGCCAAAACAGTGGTAAGAAGTAAGAAAAAGAGACTGCAGGTGTTTCTGCTTATCTTCAAACACTGGCTGGCCATTACCAGAAGTTTGAGTTTTGGTATATTAATGGGAGAATGTATTTCAGATACATTTAAATGAGGATGCAAGACTTGAGCCAAGTTTTGGGTTCTCTTAACTCTATTTTATGATTTAAACATGAAGGGGAGATAGGTAAAGTCTGTCACTACCAATCTGTCAAAAGTTCTGCCTTTTTTGATTTATGCCTGAAACAATCTTATTATTTCAAGGATTGCAGTGGTGGAAAAATAGCCCCTCCAAAATCTAATACTGTGTAAATGTTACCACAGTCTTATGCAGATTTTTAAAAAAATTATTATTTCAACAAATGTTTATCATATATGCTAGAACTGTTGGGAATACAATGATGAATAAGTCACGGTTTTTTACTCTCAATAACTTGTTTTAAGGATTCTCCATAGCCACTTGTAAACTTTTATCTACTCCTTGCTTAGTTGAAACCCAGAATTGCCTTCCCCTTGTATTCTGGGCCCATTTTCCAGTTATCCAGACATAAGGGGATTTGCTGCTGGGAAAGAAGCAGGCTGATTATATGTTTGTTTTTCTGACTTTACACGACAGAATATGATAGATTGTGCAATAATCCAGAGCTTCAAGGCAGCTAGGTGGCTCAGTGGATAGAGCACTAGGCCTGGAGTCAAGAAGACCTAAGTTCAAATCTGACCTCAGACACTTACTAGCTGTATGATCCTGGGCAAGTCACTTAACCTCTGTTTGCCTTAATCTTCTACAGAAGGAAACAGCAAACAACTCCAGTAACTTTGCCAAGAAACCCCAACAGACAGTATGATCCACAGGGTCACAAAAAGATGGACAACAAGCTTCATGGTTATATTATTTTTATAGTGTGGGAACTCCCTTTAGCAATGCAGACTATAATTTATCAACAATGTAATAAGTCTTATCTGAATCACAGAGAGATTATGACTTACCAAAGATCACATGACTAACATCAGACATGGGCTTTGAACCAGGGTATCTTAGGACCTTACATCCAGAGCTGCAGGGGACATCAGAAGCCATTTAATTCAAGACCATCATTTTTACATATGAGGAAACTGAGGGCCAGAGAAGAAAAATATTTGACCACAGGCATATAGGCAGTAACAGACAGAATTTAAAACCACGTCTTCTGATTCTAGAGTCAGCGCATTTTACATTGTCCCATGATGCCTATCTATGGTACATGGTCTTCCTAACACACTACCAACTATACCACATTGTGGTAGCATTTAAGTTTCTTTTTCTTTGTATAATAGAAGGAAAAAAATGTATATTGATACCAGGCATAAAGGGAATTGAGATGCTTGCTATCTAGCCTATCCATGCCACTTCCACCTTCTCATTGGGAAAATTAAAATTATTTGCTGAACTTTATTAATTTGGTCAGTCTAATCAACACAAGCACCAGTACATTACTAAAACAAGAGCACAGAGATTCACAGCAAAGACACCTTTAACTGTAGTTATTTTAAAATACTCCCCAACATTCCCCCTCCCAAAAGACAAAGAAACAAAACTAAAAATCATGATTAAATCCAAGGGGACAAGATAGATGACTTGCTTAGTAACTAAATGTTTATAGATTGTTTCAGGATGATTATCTGTACATATAAGTGTAAGATTTTAGACTAATTACATAGTCATCAAAGTTCTTGGTGTACTGTCTTGAATCTTAAATATATCTTCTTTGGAGATTTGATATTCTATAAGATAGCTGATAAATTATTGCCTATAAAACAGAGGGTAACTCCATTAACACATGAATTATGCAAAAAAACACACTTGGGTACAATAAATGCTGTGCTAATTGTGAAAATGATGTATATCCTAGAGGTTTCTAAATATTTGTTCTTCACATGTTCTAAATATTTGTCTTACAATTATCTACTTGGATAGCATTTGTGACTACTTTAATGTACACTGACAAATGTGTTTTATATTTACACATATATGTGTGTATATTTTGATATAAATATGTATGTGTTTATTGTGTATGTGCGTGAATATGTATGTATGCTAGTATGTATGTATGTGGACTGAATTTGACATGCTCTGGCTGTGATTTCATAACTATAGCAGCTTCTGGGAAGGAAGTTCCTTCTATCCTCTTCCCACTACTACCCAGCAATTATTATGCAATGATAGTCTGCCTGGGGCACTGAGAGTTGAGTTTAAGTAACATATCCACTGGGCAGCTAGAAGGCTCGATGGATAGAGTTCTGGGCTTGCAGTCAGGAAGATCTGAGTTCAAATGTGAGCTCAGACATTTAGTAGCTGTGTGACTGGACAAGTCACGTAACCTCTGTTTGCCTTAATCCACTGGAGAAGGAAATGGCAAACCACTCCAGTATCTTTGCCGAGAAAACCCCACGGACAGTGTGGTCCATGGAGTCACGAAGAGTTGGACATAACTGAATAACTCAACAACAGCAAGAACAACAACAACGGCAACGTATCCAGAGTTACACAGCTGGGAGGTATTAGAGGCAATACTTGAACCTGGGTTTCCTGGCTTAAATTCCAACTTTCCATCCACAATTCTCCATGCTATCTCTTAGGCTGATCAATACAATTCACAGAAGTTCAGCATTGAAAGGGACCTCAATGGTCATGCATACCAACACACACTTGAATATTTGTGTGTGTATGTGTGTGTGTGTGTGTGTATATATACACACACACATATACATATATGTATATACACATATATATATATTTGTACACATGTTTGAATATACATATATACATATGTTTGAATATATATGTATATACACATATATAGATATGTTTGTATACATGTATATACATATATATATATATATATGTTTGTATCTTTCTAGCCCTAGAGCACACAGAACATGGATGATGGTGATAACTCTACAATGTTTGTCATCTGAGAATCTTAGTGTTCTTGACAGAGACTAATTTGTTTTCCCGTCACCTGTCTGAGGCAAAGTCTCCTAGCAATTTTATGAGAAATTTGTGGACTAGAGACACTGGTGGTGAACGGAATAGTGTTGTGAATAATCAGCAATGCCTGGGACACACTGCACAAATCCTAATTCTCACATTAAGATTTCAGAATTGTGAATTGGGAGTGATTATGTTTGTTACGGGGGCCAAGAAAACTAGGGTTTGGTTTGTTGTTGTTTTTTTTTTAAATGTGGAGTTCTAATGGAAGAAATAACCAGTTAGGCTAGCTGACCTCAGCTCTTGAGGCTGCGCTCCCTGGAACATTTCTATTCATTGCTTAGATCTCACCAATCATTCTTCCCTTTGCGGCTGTTAGCTCTTGAACTCTTTGGTTCCTTCCACATCTCTTTTGGGGCACTTTTCAAAATTCACACCATTTAAAAGTAAAAGCTTTAACCACCCTTTAAACTAAGACTCCTTTTTTCCTGTCACTAAGACTTCTCCCTTTGATAACTTCAAATGCTTTTTCATTCTCTCCCCCCACCCCCAACCGAGTACTTAATGCTCACCAGCGGTTTAGCTTTTCGATCAAACCTAGTTATAATAAACTTTATGTTTATCTCCTTTTTGTCAATTTTAACTGGGTGTTTCTTTCTGCTATGCCACTATAAACAAGGCTATTTGAATAATATTGTTTTAGATTTTGTTTTCTTTCAGAAGCCCCGTTGTTTTTTAATGTTTCCTCTCAGCATTAGCAGATCTGCACAGCTGAAAGTGTTATCCTCTCAGACTACACTGATGGAAATAAGGAAGAGGCATCGGGCTTTTGTATTTGGTAACCTTGAAGTTGTTAGAGTACTTTCACCTCTAAGGATGGGCTAGGCAGTGTTTTCCAGCAGCTTTGGGAGGAAAGGGAGAGGCAGGGAGTAAGAAGGCTTTAGACATTAAGCAGAACAGTAGACTTGATATCTGCAAGATTCAAATTGAAATGAAACGAAGACAAAAGAGGAGGGGGGGGAAGTGTGTGTGGACAAGCAGAATAGTGGCATGTTTAAAATATCTGTAAAATAACAATACTTTGCTACAAACCCCTCATTTTTCTTGTGGCATATATACAGATATGTAATATATGTGACGTATGTATAGGTATACATACAAATATACTATTATACATGATGCTGCATATATGCAAAGATATAGAGAGATTCACAGAGAGATTTGGATGGATCTGTGGTTTCATTAGTATTAGGAACTTCTCTATCAATGAAGACAGACAACCACTGTATAATTTATAGTTGTTTTATTTATATGTATGCATATATGCACATATATACATACAAATGTACATAGAAATGTGTGTGGGAGAAAACAATGAATATATTTAGATGTCTATATGTAAATTATGTATCTATATGGATTATAATGAATATTTTGCATAATACATTTTGTAAAAGATATATTTTAATATACATTTAGATATGCATCTAAATAATTATAATGGATATTATATATAATAAATATATTTTGAATACATCCAGATATATATCTGAATAGATTATATACCTACATAGATAATAATTGATATTATTTACTATGAACATTATATTATGGATATATGCTAGGTCTCTCTTTTCCCTCTTGTTCTCTCTTTCTTTCTCTCTGTATGTATATATACCTACATATATGTAACATATTGAAATATTTTTTATCCTCAGTGATCCCTGATTTCATCACATATTCTATCTAAGCTGATCTAAGACTAATCTTTGTTTATATATGTGACTTTTTTCTGAAATATGTTCTTCCTGAGGAATACCAGTTCAGCTATTTATAAGAAATCACAGATCTGGGCCTATCTACTACATGTATGTTTATTTATATACATACATATGCATGTATGCATATTTTCTAAATTTTCGTATGCTGGATGATCCCAGATTTTCTCACATGCTCTATATAAAGTGATCTTAGAATTACCTTTAAAAAAACATATATATATATATATATGTATGTATGTATATATAACTTCTCACTGAAATATAGTCACCTCTCTTCCCCTGCCTCTACTCACCAGGAAGACTAGGAGAGCTACATACAAGAAAATAATAAGACCTCTACTGTAATAGTAAAAGGTGACAAAAAGAAAGATCACTGAATCTAGCTGAAATGATAAAAAAAAAAAACAGCCCTGAAAAGTAGCCCAAATATAGAGTATCAAAGACTTTTGTTATTTCTTAGAACTGAGACTTTGGTCCTGATTTTCACTAGAAACAAAATGAGGCCTCTCAGACTAGATCTGTCTTTTCTATCAATGCTTGCTGTTCCTGGACATATCACCATTACATGATAATTGTAAAACTTTTGCAAATAGACAAAACATTCTTCAGCCCACCATCCCTACCAGGTTGGACAAGTAGATTCTCTATAAACATCATGAGCCTTTGAATATGAAGTAGATGCCAATATGCCTCCTTGTGACAAGTTTCATACACATGTGTAGATTTGAGTTGTTTGTTTTTGAGGAGAGCTAGATCTTGTAAAAACACTACCTATTAAATCTCGTTTTCTTCAGGGCAAAGCCATATTACCAAAATGGAGAATTAAGGAAATTATCTAGAAAAGTTTTGAATATCTAGGAAACTCTGTGACCAAAATTACAGTACCACAAATTTTTTCACTTCAAAGACTGAGAAAAGCAAATTTGGGATCATGTCTTGAATTCCATGACCTCTAATTGCTCTACAAATTTGCAAAATATCCCATCCTATTCTAGTCCATACACAATAGCACATTGCTTCCATACTTTCAGAGTTTACAACTTCTCATAAAGGCTGAGAGATGTAGTAGAGAGAGAACTGGCCTTGGACTTAGGCAGATCTCAGTTCAAATCATACCTTTAATATATATTGGCTAAATACATATTGGGCAGGTCATTTAACCTCTCATTGCCCCAGGCAACTCCCTAAGACTATAAGTTGCAAATGAGGGCCAACTTTCATTGGTAGAGAGTTCCTAATACCTGTGAAATCATGGGTCAAAGCCAAAGAAAAATGCCTGTGATATCTAGTTCAAGAACACTTGCAAAAGCGACAGAAAGTTAAGTCAAGTCAACAAGTATTTTTTATGCATGTAGTATGTAGTAGGCTTGATTTTTATTTTTGGCTCTGCTCCTGTGTGATGTTGGCTGAGTCACTTAAACTTTCTAGGTGTCAGTCCTGTCATTTGTGAAATGAGAGGGTCGTACTATATGATCTTTAAAGCCCTTTCCTCTAAGAGACTATGATTTTATTTCTTATTTGAAGAGATAAGTGGGTGGATTGCTATTAAAGAAAGAACAACATGTCAGCATAACTCATGTTTAGATACCCACAAGTAATAGGAAAAGAGGTAGTCTTTCTGATTTTTCAAAAAACAAAGTGATTAAGAAAAGAGGGTCTAAGCAGATTTCCAAGGGCATAGTCATTTATTCCTTGATTACATCTCAACTAGATATGTCTGTCTGATTTCATACCTATTGTTATGGAGGTTAAACAAGCTCTAGCTAATGATAAGGATTGTGGGACCCAGGAAGGAGCAAAGAACATGAATTGCTTTGTGTGATAGACCTGACCCAAGTGAGGGGTCTGTCGCTTTTTTACCTATGAAAGTTCAATTCCCTATATGCCATGACAAGGTGTCCAGGAATGTATGTTTTATCTGGGGATTTTAGGGACAGTATAGGACATGTCAAGAAAAGACACATCCCTTGCCCTGGACTACTTGTAATGGTATAGAGGGAACTGAACTTTTATAGTTAATTATTTTAGAAATTCAAAGTTGACGTCAAGGGCATATTCAGGCTGACTTTCATATATTCTTACTGTCGCACAGGCTCGTCTTAATTTTGGCTCACTGGGTCCCTTCTGGTAGATGGTCTTCCTTCTTTGCAAATCCTCCCTCTTTTTCATAAATCTGTTCTCTCCACAGGTCAGTGAAAGGATATGACCTCAAAGTGTTCCATTTAGATCACCTGGAAGCCAACTTTCATCCCAGAGCTATTGACTAGTTGTTGGCTAAGGAGGAATGGACTAGAGCTTAATTTCCTCTACCCCTTGTCAGTATATCCATACCAGTGGGGCTACATAAGAGAATCCTGTTTTCTGTAGCACCCAGGTGACATCATACAACTTCTGCAATGGACCAACAATAGCCATTCTTGGATGGTATCGGAAATCATAGAAGTTATGATACCAAGAATAAGGAACAGGATCACTAGATATGGCTATTATTGTTTGTCCTTCATTTTGAAGAAGACCAATAACATCACAATGTCAAAGCCAGTGTATGGTGTGTTTGACTGTGGCTGATCAATCCAATATGAGTTCAAAAGGCATTAACACAGATTGGGGACAAGAGGTCCATTAGAACATTTAGAGTGGAAATGGCTCTGGATGTGCATAGCTCCTATTTCCTTTCTGCTTCTACAGTTCTGTTTTGCATATAGAGTGCAACACCTTCTTTGATGCAAGCATGCCACACTGGATGGACCTGTGCCAGTGTTTCCCATATCTCATAGTCAATATTAAAAGTTCTTCAGAAATACCTTGAAAATATCCCAACACTACTTTTTCTGACCATCTTGTGAGTGCTTACCTCATGCAAGTTCTCTGTAAAATAACCTTTTGGGTAAGCTTGCATTTGACATTCAAACTATGGCCAGTCCATTGGAGTTGCACTCTCTGCGATAGTTTGAATGCTTGGCACTTCAGCTCTAGAGAGGACCTCAGGGTCCAGTACCTTCTTTTTCCAGGTAATTTTTAGGATTTTCCTGAGTTGTTTATCCCTCATTTTCAAAAAGAGTCAATGACATCACAGGGTGATGTCTTGATTTGCACGTGAACTGGACTTGAGTGAAGCAGAGTTGCACAAAGTTAGCAGCCTCACTCTCTTCCAGAATCAACAAAGACCAGTGGCAAGACAAGGTGATGGCCAGGGATGCAGTGGATGACTTTGGCATCTTTGATGTCTGACCAAGTTCTAAGCTCTCCATAGTGCCTGCTTTAGCCATCTCCATGGCCATTGAAACAAATTGTTCTTCTCTGCCCATTTAACTGTGGGAAGTCTTCATAAGTTTGAGGCAGACATCCCCTTGACTCACTGATGAGTTTGAGGCCTGTTGGTTACCCTCAATCTAGTTTAGCTCCATGTCCTGGTTTAGCTCCAAGAAACAATAGCACATACCACACCCTGGTAAAACCGTCTCACTAGATGGCTAAACCAGGTTAATCTTCCTAAGACAACTCAAGTAGAAGCAGTTAAGTTTTCTAGAATGGCACTGAAGTACTGTACAAGTTTCACAGACATACCACAATGTAGTTAGTGCAATGGCTCTGTAGATCTTCAGTTTGGTATGCAGCCTGATAACTCTTCTCTCCTACACTTTCTTTTGGAGCTTCCCAAATACTAAGCTAGCTCTGGCAATACATGCATCAATGTGGACAGCCCTGGAGAGTGTAATGTCAAGGTAAATGCACTTATCCACAGCATTCAAAATCTCTCCATTTACTGTAATCTATGGTTCCATGTATGGATGATGTAGTGCTGGCTGATGGAGGAGTTCTGTTTTCTTGGTGTTAATTGTCAGGCCAAAATTAGCACAGGTGACAGAGAATTGATCCATATTCTGTGGCATCTCAACCTGAGTGGTGGCATTGAGGGCACAACCATCTGCAAACAAAAAGTAGGCCTCTACTTTGGTCTTAGCTTGTAACCCTTTCAAGTTAAAATAATTTACCATCAATGTGGAAGCTGATCTTAATGCCATTTTTGTCTTCATTAAAGGTGTCTGACAACATCATGGAAAACATCCTTCTGAAGAGCATGGGAGCAAGCATATGACCCTACTTCACTTTCCATTGGTGACTGGGAAAACATGAGAGCATTATCTTTCATCCAGGACCCAGGCGAGCATGCCATCCCGTGAAACTGGAGTACAATGCTGATGAACTTGTTGAGGCAACCCAATTTCACCACACTCTTCCACAGGCCTTCATGTCTGATGGTACCAAAGGCCTTGGTCAAGTCAACAGACTTTTGTTGTGTACAAACCTCTATCCTTCTGTCATTTCTCCTGGATTTGTCAGGTAGCAAACACCATGTCAACTATGCTTCAGTCTTTTCTAAAGCTTCACTGATTCTGGGGCAGGTGACTATCTTCCAGATGATTAATCAGACGATTAAGGAGGACTCTGGCAAGGTACTGCAGGCACAAAGGCATCAATAAGAGGAAGTAAATTGGTTGGCTCCCTTCATTCCAAAGCCCTAACAGCACTCAAACAGTCACTAGGCTTCTCGATAATGCAGAAATTGACTCTGTGTAGGGAGAAATGATGAAATGCTTTGCAAAGGCCTGTAGGTAGCTCTGACCCAAACAAAGCTGTGCTTATTGTTGTCCAGCCTGCTGGAGAGAACAGTATTTGTTTATGACAGTCTATGATAACAGAGTCTGAGAATCAGGTCTGTTGTATCCAATCCAAACATTTGCCGATATCATTGCAGGTACAGATGTTTATGCTAATAGATTTAAGCTTCACACAGAGCCCAGGTAAATAGCACAAGAGAGAGAGTGCTATATATCTCATCTTTAACTCTTGAATTTCATTGTAGCTTTACATTCTGATTGTTTTAGGCAAATTTATCCTCCAGCAATGAAGTAATAGTCTAGCATAGTGAAAGGGAGCTGAACACCTACTGAATACATTATACAGACATATATACACATAGACATACAAACACACATATATACATATGTAAGCATTCTATTGTGAAGGAAAAATTGTCTCAAAAGAAACAAGAACACATGCTTGAAATTGTGTATATATATATATATATAATTATATATGATAATCATATACATATTTATATTGTTGTTTGGTCATTTTTCAGTCATGTCCAACTCTTCTTGACCCTCTTTGGGGTTTTCTTGGCAAGATATTGGGGTGGTTTGCCATTTCCTTCTCCAGCTCATTTTACAGATGAGGAAACTGAGGCAAAGAGGGTTAAGTGACTTGTCCAGGGTCATACAGTTAGTAAGTGTCTGAGGCCAGACTTGAACTCAAGATAAGTCTTCCTGACTCCAGGCCCAGTACTCTATCCACTGTATCAACTGGCTACTTGAAATATTTTATATGTACAAATATATTTATATGTATGCATATGAGTGTACATATACATATATATGTATATGCATATATGTGTATATATGGATGTATGCATGTATATGCGTGTGTATATATATATTATTATTATGTAATAGAGTCAACTCTCAATTATTCCGAGAATGTAGAATATACCTTCCCTTTGTTTCTCTTCTCTTCCTCTTGGGGGTATTCCATGACTTGCCGAAACCCTAAATGTGATGGGATAAAGAGCTGCAAAAAGAGATGTGATTGTAAGTGGACATGTATTAGGATAGTAGAAAGACTTGAGAAAGAGATTTATTTCTTTAGTGAAAACTATATTTTGTCAATTTTAGCAGATTTATTTTCTAGATTTCAGCAGTACATATGATTCTGGCAGCTAGGAGGTACAATGGATAGAGTGCTGGGTCTGGATTTGGGAAGACCCGAGTTCATGTCCAGTCTCAGTCACTTACCAGTTGTGTGATCCCTGTCTGCCTTAGGCTTCTCAAATAAGGATAATAATAACAGCTACATCACAGGGTTACTATGAAGATCAACCAAGGTCATATTTGTAAAGTACTTAGCAGAGTGCCTAGAAGATAGTGGGAACTAAATAAATACTTGTTTCCTTCCTTACTTCTGCCCTCCTCCACTTCAATGGATAATCAAGAGTTTTCTGAATTTTTAGCCACATCTTTTCTCATATCTTCTGCTTACATAGTGATAAATAATTAAGGTTTTGGGGTTTAAAAAATCCTCTATCAACTTATGAGAGAGGAGACAGTGTGGTATGGCAAAAAGTACTGGCTTTGGAGTGAGAGGATTTGTGTCTGAATTTGGCTCTGCCACTTATTCTTCGTGTGACCTTGGTCAAGACACCTCTAGACCTCATCCATAAAATGCAAAGGGTTTGGCTAGATGAACCCTAAGATGCTCCCTTCCAACTCTAAATCTCTGATTCTAAGGAATCCCTATGCCAACCAACATCTTTATCATTACTTGGATGAAAGCATAGATGACAAACCTATAAACTTTGTAGATGATATTGCTTTGGGTGGGATAACTAACCTACTGGATGACGGAGTTAGAAACCAACAAAATGCCAACAGGTTAGAATGATAGGCTGAATGTATTGATTAATTTAAATCTAATAGGGATATATATGAAGTACTACAAATTTAAACAAATAAATTACATAGGAAGAGATAAGGAGATGTGGATAAATAATAGTTCAAGTAAATAAGTGGAATGGAAGCTCAACATGAGCCAGTAGGATGATATATCTGAAAAAGCTAGTACAGTCTTATGTTTCATAAATAGAATTCATAATCCTGTTTTGCTCTTCTCTGGTAAGACTATCTCTGTAATTTCATGGCCATTTCTGGGAGTTAAATTGAATTGAATTGCTACGGTTTTAGGAAGGACATGGCCAAGATGAAATGAATATATCTAGAGGAGGTGATCAGTATTGTAAGAATACTGGAGATTATATCATGTAAAAAGTCATAGCAAGTTATGCTATAAAATTGAATAAAATCTCTTTACCCTCTGACCCAAAGATTCTACCACTAGGCATATACTCAAAAAGGATCAATGATAAAAAGAAAAGCCCTTTATCCCTTAAAATATTCATGGCATCATTTTTTTTTTTGTAGTGGCAAGGAACTGGCAGCAAAGTAGATGACCGTCATTGGAAAATCAATAAAAAAGTTGTGGTATATGAATATATCGACATTTTATTGAGCTGTAAAAAATAATTAAAATAATAAACACAGAGAAGCATGAGAAGAAAAATACAAACTAATGCTAAATAAAGAAAGCAGAAGCAGTATAACAATATACAGATTATCTATAAAAATATAAATGAAAAGAACAACAAAATAATAGAAACTGAATGCTATGAAATTCTGATGACTAAGCCTGGCCCTGAGGAAGAGAGATGAGAAGACACCCTCTTCTGCCAACCTTTGCAGAGGTAGACAACTGTGGCTGTGGAACACTGCATATATTTGCCAGAATTTTTGACATATTAATCTATTTTGCAGAACTGTCTTTTCCTCTTTTTTATTTTCTTTTTCAAGGAAAAATTCCTTTGGAGAGAGAGGGGAATTATATTAGGAAAAGCAAGTGATAAAAGGACAAAATAAATTCATAGAAATGAAAAAAATCAGATGAAGAACATCAAAATGTTGGGGTGGGGAAAGAAAAGAATAAAATAGCTGTTCTAAAGTATCTTATCATTTATCATAGGGAAGAAGGATAATGCATGTTTAGCTTGGTCTCAGAGGGAAGAATTAGAAGACATGAATGTAATTCACAAAAACAAAAAATCTCCCCAATTTCATATAAGTATAAACCCTCTTGCAAGGACATTGCTATGGAGAATTTTTAGAGCAAGAAGATATTTAATTTTTTAATGAAAAAAAATTTTTTTTTACAAATTTTCTAAAAATCTTTCATCCTTAAGAATGAACAACACAGGTAGCTAGGTTCATTTATTTTAATTCAATTCAATTAATAATCATTTAGTGTGTATTAGGTACTAGGCACTGGACTAGGTGATAAGAGAGAGGGAAGAAAGGAGGGAAGAGGGGAGAGGGGAAAATGGAGAGGGGTCCCATTCCTGAAGAGATTTGTGTGCTATGGAGGGAAACAATGTGTAAACAGAGAAGTAAGATCAAGATCATTTGAGTAGGGAGGCGGCACTACCCAGGGACAACTGCAAAGACTTTTTTAGGAGATGACTGCTGAACTCACCCTTGAAAGACATTAAGGATTCTCAAGGGTGGAGGTGAGAAAGGAATATATTCCAGGCACGAGAGAGGTAGATTTGTGCAAAGGCACCAAGATGGAAGGTCATCTATTGACGTGGGGAAACAATAGGTAAACCAGTTCGGACATAACACTGAGTAAGTGAAAGACATAATGTGAAATGAGCCTGGAAAGGTAGCCTCAAGCCAAATTATAAAGGACTCTTAGTTGTAAACAGAGAAGTTTGTTTTGTTTTGTTTTGTTTTTTCTCTAAAAGAAGCCCCTGAAAATTTTAGAGGAGGGGAACCATCTAATCAGATTAGTGCTTTAGGAAGATTATTTGGCAGCTACGGGGAGGATGGATTGGAGAGATGAAGTTATGTTTATGCCCTTCCTGTAGCAAGGACCTAATAAATGACTGAATTTTTAAAAAAAAAACTTTTAATTTTGCTCTTAGAGGACTCATCTCTCTTAATGCTTAGTATATAATCTCCTAAAATGTATACTCATAATTTAGAAATGTTTACTACTTCCCAAAAGGAAGGAGGTTTCAGAATAGCCACATAAATTGGAGGGGCGGGAGTTGGGGGAAGGGAGGCAAAAGAGGAGAGAAGGAAGAGAAATGCAAATTCTGATCGACCCTGTAATGAAAAACCTTCTTATTAAACTCTGCTTTATCTGGGAACAGTCCTCCTTTTCGGAACACATCCAAGCAGAGATAAAGGCATCTTCCCATACTCATTAAATTGGGCCTGGTTTGATGCAATCAGCCTTGTATAATTTGCATATGGATCAGTTTAATCTAGTTCATCCTGTCTTGCACCTATTGTTAATCATGCCTAGGCATTCTCTCTCACCCCCCACCCCCTGCACCTAACCCTTTGATTCAAGTAGATAAATGAATAAGCATAAGGACATCAACATCTTTTTGAGTGATATCAGCTTTGTGGTGCAGAATATCCCATGGTTAGCTGATTATGTCTTGGTTGGCATTCCATATGTTCTTGATCCTATCTGTCTTTGTGGATTTGGGGAAGTGGGGGGAGGGAAATGCACATAGGCAAGAGCAGATAGCAAATGATTATTAGCACACACTATAGACCCAAATTTAAGTTAATTGTTAGCCATAAGTTAAATCAGATGTGTGTCCTTGGCTTATTTAATAAAAAAGAACCAACCTTTGACAAGATTTCTTGGGGATGGCACGTAAGATGTGTGTATATGTGTGTATATATGAATACATATATGTGTATACATATATATTCTGAAGTATTGTTCCTTGATTGTTACATAATATGAAATATGAAGCTGTTGCATTGCCGTGCATCTATTTCCAAATAAGGTCAAAAGATCTTTTCAAAACTGATTAGTGGCCAGTCCCCACCTGCTAGCATAAAAAAAATATTTGTATACCCACAATTTTCTAGTGCACTTTGATATGGAAGGGAAAGGGAAGCCTTCTACTGCTTAATAACAACAATAATAACAATAACAGCTAGCACTTATCTACTGCTTTAAGGTTTTCAAACATATATGCGAATAGTTCTTGCTTTACGTAAATTTGCCTTATGCAAATTTGACTTTACATAAAGAATTCTGAAAGAAATCTGCATTCCAAAGAAAAAAAATCTATGTTAACTTCACTGTACAGTACCATGCTCTTTTTCTCTCTCCATGCCTGCCCTTCAGCTTAGCACTCTCTCCCTACCTCCCCTCCAAAAAAATAAAACCTAAAAAAACCCCGCCTCCAAGTGAAAGCAGAATGAATGCAGGGACAGACCACTACTTTTACTTCAGCATCAGCTTGAGACCTATGGCATCATTAGAGGAGACCTTTGCCTACTTGTCCTGTTCACTTACCCTTGCGTGTCTGTCTTCCCTCTGTCTATGTTCAGGTACCGTGTGTTTGTCCACAGCTCCTGTGGGTCACCGGTCCTCTCCTAACTGTGTCTGTGTCTGGCCCCAATATGACCCCAAGATGAACCTGACATGGTTGACTCTACCCTCCACCCCCATGTTTCTCCTCCTGCTCTTGCTTCTCTGTCCCTGGCCCCCATGTGTCCTTGAACTGTGTGCTGGTCCCCTTTCTCCAGGATTTCCTGGCTCCTTCCTGCCTCCCTCCCTTCCTTCCTCTTTCCCTTCCTCTATTTTGAACCACCAATGGCAAATTCACATTACATAAAAACCACTTGATGTAAAGGTCAGAGGAAAGAGCCACATGCACAAAACAAGAACTGTCTATCCACACAAATATATATACATGCATGCATATATGTGTATACATGTATGTATATACATATTTTTCCTTATTTCATGTTCACAACAACCTTATGAGGTAGGCACTACCATCCTCATTCCACAGATGGGACAATTGAGGCTCAGAGAGGTTAAATTATTTGCCTACCACCACACGTCTGGGAAATGTTAGAGGCGGGATTCTACCCATCATATTGCTGTCAAGTCCAATACTCTATGAACCATACCATGCTGCCTCTATTTTCAATGTCGACCTCAATTCCTTGGCCTAAATATTACTTCTACCCTCTCGCCCACCTATCCTAATTTGGCGGAGAAAAAAGAGAAAGAAGAGAAGTAGAGGTGGCAGGAGCTCTCTTGCTCATTTTACACCCACATATAAGAGATGGAAAAAGAATTAAAACTGGCCAAAGACTTATCAGTCAAGAAATATTTATTTTGCACTTTCTATGTGCCTGGCACTGTACTAAGTACTAAGGACCATAATAAAGACAGGTTAGTCCCTATTTTCAAAGAGCCCAGAGTCTAGTGATGGAGACAACATGCAAATAACTCTGTACAAACAAACTATAGACAGGATGAATTGGAAATAATCAACAAACACAAGTCACTAAAACAAAGGGGGATGGGCAAAGACGTCTTACAGTGCTTCTTAAACTATGGATTTTGACCCCATTTGGGGTGACATAACTGAATGCGGGGGTCACAAAAAATTTGTCAACAGTAAAAGGTTTCTGAACACGCAGCAACCAAAAATTAATTCAAAATCAAACATGTAATGAATCCAAGGTGTTTCTGGCAGCGCTTGCCAATGTTACATCACACGACTTCAGTGCAACCTTGTACATACAAAGCTTTCTACTCTCATAGTAATTAATTAATTGTAATACACTCAGAAAAGATAAAGTAGAAATGCTGAGGAGAGGCAGTTTTAGACCATGTGATCCCTTTAGGTAGAAGAGAAGTGAAGGGCTCCAATCTTCAGGGCCCAGAACAGTACTAGACACAGCTCTACAGAACTTTATGATTACTCCAGGAAGGACCAAGGGACTTTCACCCATCCAGGAGCTAATGGGGTCCACCTTTGCTACATGTGCTCTCTAGCTTGACCCCACTTTCTTTGATTCTCTATGTACTTGTAGGAGTTTGTCCCAGACTTTTGGTCAATGATTCATACCAACTCTTTTTACTATACCACCTCAGTAAATACCCTTTTTCTAAAAGCTAAAGTCTAGGAGGCACACCAGATAGAAGCTCAGAAGCAAAAGTACTAGAAACCTCCCTTCCCAAGCACTTTAGCTTATCCCTAGAACCCTGAGGAGTGAAATCACCCTCTGCAAACCTAATGTGAAAATGTGAGTGGGAGTTGGGGCAAAGTAGATCCAGAAGGGATGGTACACCAAAAACACTTTGAAAAGTTCCCAATTCATTCATATAGTTGTTAAAACAAATGGCCTATAGTGGAAGTCAGATCAGGTGACTGATTAACTCCAAAAAGCCAGCAGCAGTTTCTCACTGGCTATTAATTGAATACATCATCCTTAATCTGATATTTAAGGACTTCTACAACTTGGCTGAACTTTTTAGCTTTTGTTGTATATTTCATCCAAGTTGTATTGTTCATTGTCCCCCAATCTTGTCTTCCCCTCTCCCATTTTTGTATTTTTGTACAAACTATTTCACTTTTCCTTGAATGTACTTCCCCTATTCCCATCTCCATTACTGACTTCCTTCTCTTCTTTCCTGGTACAGGTTAGATGTCAACTCCTCCATGAAGCTTTTCTTGATCTTTTCTCTCTTTAAAGCTCTCAAGCCACTCTGACCTTTCTCACTGAATCATTTTCTAACATATTATTTTCATATGTGTCTCACATTTCCCATGAGATTATAAGCTTAAGGATGGGGAGTGCTCTATATTTAACTTTTGCACTGTAATGTAACAGAATATGTTTGGAGTTGTGCTCCCTGGTTCTGGCCAGCCACATGGGATCTTTAAGACCTACTTCCAACAAAGTAGCTCATTGCTGAACAACTTGCACTTTGAAATCCTCTCATTGGCTGCTATCCTGGAGGAGCCAATGACTGAGTAGGCCTTTTAAAATAAGAGATAGCTTCTGACTTAGGCTCTTGCTTTACCTCTTCCATATGGTAAGTGGTGTCATCTGTCTCGACTCTTCATGAGTAATGTGGGAAAGTAATGAGCTCTTCCTCACCAACCCCACTTTTGTTTCTATGTGAAGCATGGATTCAACTAGACAAGCTGGTGCCTAGCCCTCTGAAAGACTTTTTTCTGGTTTGAGTTTTCTTCCCTGAGCAGGTAATTGAAAATCAGCAGTGGACACCTCCAAGCTTGGGTGATAAACTTGAGTTTTAGAGGCTTAGAGATCCTGGGTTTAAGTAATGGAGCCTAGCTAACAGTAGGGGAAGCTTCTCCATCAAGGAAGATGGCTATTGGCTTGGTCATTTTACCAATAGATATATGCTGGAAGTTATTTGGACAGTACAGATTTGAGGTGAAATGTAAAATGTCAAATCAGCTTCTTAAAAACTGTTTCATACTCTGAAATGAAGTTTAATTATTAGCTTCCTGAGAGATTATGACTATAGTTAAGTTACTGAGCATTTTTGTCTTATTGTCATTTTGCACTTATGAGCTTTTCTTTTGTGTGAAGGAAATAAATATCTGTCCCATATCTGATTTATATTATACATTAAGTACCTTTCTACTCCTCTTTTAGAGAAACACTACATGAAAGCCTAAACCTAAGTTATTGTATCATCCTAGGGGCACTAGAGTAGGAATTTAATTATCCAAATAATATAAAGAGAGCCTAGGCTTGTCTCATTAGAGGCTTGATTCCCCCTGGACTGAACCTAATCTGACTGCATGCCTGGGACCAATGCAGAGAGGTCCCTTTACAGAGAGATAGTAGGTATAATAACCCAGCCTCTATGTATCTAACAGCAATTTTCAAGGTTAGAGTATTCTCAAAACTTAACCCTACATATAGTTGCACTTTACATTGTACGCTACATATAGTTTAATTTTCAGTGGACTATTGCTCAGGTTAATAAAATGATTACTTTTTTTGTGTTTGACAGTGCATGAATAAAAATGAAAAGCTTTTATTAAGCATTATGGGCCAATTTAATTTTTTGGAGATACAATTTATATACACACATATAGGCTATGTATTCATTCATGTGGCATTAGCAGCCATTTCTATTATGCAGGGCAGGTATCCTGGAGAGACCCTACTCATCATGACTGGGAAAAGGGAAGTGGGCTTGAGGATCTGAATGGAATTGAAATTCTAGGTTTACTCTCAGAAGTAAGGATGGAAGGGTAAGTGAATAACTAGGAGGGAGAAGGAGGCACTGGTGGGAAGGTTGGGGGGGGGGAGAACAGCCAAGAGTGATATTTGCTTTCCTGGGCTTTCTGGTGCCCAAAGAGGTTCTAGGTGGCCTGGACTGGATCCTCCCTGTGGCAGGCCACTCCTACCATGGGATAGGAGCAAGAGATGAAGAAGAAAAGAAGAGATCACTTGTCCCTCCCCACCACTCAATAACAAGCTGGCCTGTGGGTAGTCTAGGTCAAGGAAGTGGTAAACGAGGAGGAAGTGGTCCCTGAATGTTGGACCAAACTCACCTACTATCTCAGTGATGGGTTCTGTATTCTGTTAACATAATATAAATTTTTATTTGGACGCTTTCTAAATTTGTCTATTTCCTTGTTCCTAAAGTATATGTTAAGATTGGTATTCTGAAGATGTTAATTGATCTAGATCTGTTTTTCCCATTGAGTTTTGACTTCAGCATGCCAGTAAGTTTCTTATCATGCATAGCCACAGATTTCCCCTAGATAACTTTATACTCAGTGTATCTTGTCAGAAGAAACTAAAGTTATTTGTTGTTGTTATTGTTATCTAATTCTGCTAACCTTGGATTTCAGATGGAAAAAATCCTGAGACATATCACTATTCCATTGTTATTTTATGTATAATGTTCCTTCTTCTCCTCCTTCTCTAGAATTTTTCACTAATTAAATTCAAATGACATTTTAATATTATTATGTTTTCAATAATATGGTTTTCAATTGAAATATGACATAATAATAAATATGATATTTCACTAGAATTTCCTCTTTAACTTGAAAGCTGTATTTAGTTTTATTCAAAAGTACAGATAATCGATTTAAGGCTTAGAAGAACCATAGTGGTCTTAAATAGCCTTCCTGGTAGATACTACATTTAGTATCAATTGTTTTTTCCTTTTTTTGTGATTGGTAAATTTTTTTTCAATACAAAACAGTTTTCCGTGGGCACATCAGATACTCTAACAATTTTCACTATTGCTTAGATTGATGTTTGGAGTATGTGACTAATCCATGAATGCAGAACTGGATCAAAGGTTTTGCAATAATAATGGCAATGCTAGTGTTATGGTGCCTTTGAGTGGCTTGTTCAATAATTACCAATTGATAATAAGTTATCTTTACACTTCTGGGACTTTTTTGCAAATCTCTTTTACTCTTTAGTCAATGTGTCATATTCATGTGTTTATAGACTATTTGAATGATACAAGCTATGAATACTTTGTATTGAATACATAATATGTAATTAGCTTATATTTGGATGAATCACTCATTATCTGGTAATGAATATGACATGCCTTCTGTTAAGATAGATGAGATCAGAGAGGATGATGGTAAAAATGCTTTGTAATTCATGTACCACTGTGAAACATTTGAGCTAATTATTGTAGTTCTTATATGGACATACAGCTTTCTAATTTTGAAGAGAAGTTACAGTGTGAGTCATATTCCCTAATGCAACCATTCCACAAATCATTATATTAACAATATGCAAACTTTCTAGCCCACATTTGATCCAAATTGCATTTTTTGTGTGCTAAATCTTCTTTCAACCATGCAAATAACCAGAAATTTTATTAAGCCTCCTTCTTCAAGATATCTCTCTACTAGCTTCTTTCCTTCTAAATCTTTATAGTAAATTTTTTTCATTGATATTGAATCATCTGAGAGTAAGAATGATATAATAGATAATGAACTAGCCTCAGAACCAGGAAGACCTGGAGTCAAATCACACCTCTGACATCATTCTTGCTGTATGACCCGATGCAGGACATGTAGCCTCTCAATGATCCAGGCAATTCTCTAAGACTGTAAACTGTAGACAAGGTGCTAACTTGCTGTAGTAGAAGTTCCCAACTAGGAACCCCTTCAATCAATGGAACCGGTCCAGTCTCTATCCCTATTGAATTATTTGTTTTGCTCTTTGCATTGTCTTGACCTCTCAAAATGACTTAAACTTTTGTGGTTTTTTTTTAACTATACTTTTTGATTAATCATACCAATAATTTCTCACTTTTGTTTTGATTCCATTTCATGATTTTTTTTTTAATTGGATGATGTGACATTCAGGTTTTATATTGTGTGCTTTTGTTGTTGTTTTTCAGTCGTTTGAGTTGTATCTGACTCTTGGTGACCCCATTTGGGTTTTTTTTTTTTTTATGAAGATATTGGAGTGGTTTGCCATTTCATTTTACAGGGTTAAGTGACTTGCCCAGGGTCACACAGTTAGTAAGTGTCTGAGGTTAGATTTGAACTACTGTGTTTCAGATATTTCTGTGTTCAGATATTTCTGAACATTTCAGCTTTATTCTGCAGGTGTTCATTTGCAGTTCATTTGTAGTACATGACTAATCCATGAATGCAGAATTGAATCAAATGCTTTGCAATAATCAATAATGACAGTTCTAATCATATAGTGCTTTGAGTGGCTCATTCAATAATTATTGATGATGATAACCATTGATAATGAGTTATTCTTTACACTCCTGGGACTTTTTTGCAAATCCCTATTGGTCTTTAGGGGATATATAATTTTCACATGTTTATAGACTATTTGAATGATACAAGTTGTGAATACTTTTTATTGAACATGTAATATGTAGTTGGCCTACATTTGGATGAATTGCTCATCATTTGGTAATAAATATGAAATGCTTTCTATTAAAATAGGTGAGATCAGATAGGATGATGGTAAAAGTAACCCAAGATTAGACTTTTCAAGCTGCTGGTGCCAGGGAATATTTGATACCTGTCTTAAAGAGTATTCCTTAATATTATTCTTAAAGTAGGAATACCCTTAAGGAGTATTCCTGCCTTTCCTCTTGTGGTTTTTGTCATAGCAAATGTTGTATACTGTGGTAGGCAGGCCCTAAAATGATTTTATATTCTCTGAAAAAATATTGTCATGGAATGCATTCATTCGTGATGATTATAGCCAACAACATATTTTTAAAATTACTCTGCTTTGGTATAGTTAGTCAGCTAGTTGAATATATACTATCAAACTCAGAAAAGGATTTTTTTTTTAATTCCGGTCTAAATATGCCTCTCCCCTCTTGAAGATCATTTGAGACCGCCATTACTTTTGCAATCAATTTCATTATTAGACAGAACTTCTGGAGTTTGTGATAAATGGAAATTTTCAATGTATTCAGGTTCTTCAGTTATTCTGTCTTCAGATTTAAGTAACTATTGAACTTCTATTCTTATTTCATTTGATCTGAATGTAGGAATGAAATTACTTCTTATGATTCACAACTAATAATTTTTATTATTAAAGAAAAAAGACATTTTTTCATTTTATATGATAGCATTCAGATGGAAATGATCCAAGGACAAATCATGGTCCTATTATTCTTTTATATTTGATATTCTGTAGACTATTGCAGAAATTGGATCTGTGATTTCAAGGGTGTTGATTCTTCCATCACTGACATAGAACACAACCCCTCCAAACCTTTGTAAATAATGTCATGAATTGCTGTGACCAAAAAAAAATTCACTATGGGGCTGTGGGGTTCAATCTTGCAGTGATGAATCTCCCCAAATTTACCTAAAGCATTCATATAAGAACAGAGATGCAGTCATACAATTACAGAATCTCAGAAAGGGAGCCCAGAGGCTATCTGATCTCACTCTTATCTGGTCAAGAACTACCCCTGGCAATACCCCATAGCAAATACTCATCTAGCCTTTGCTATAAGACATCAGGTATGAAGGTATCTACCTTATTTAAAGGCAGCCTATTCCACTTTGGGACGACTCTAATTGTTAGGAAATTTTTCCTGACCTCAACCTTAAATTTGTGTCTTTTTAACTTCAAACCATTCCTCATAGCTCTATTTTTAGGGTCCGGGCAGACTAATTTTTTCTGTGTTACTCTTCCATGTAACTGACCTTCAGACATGTGAACTAATGTCCCATATACACCACCACCTCCCCTTTATACTACTTGCCCATCTTCTCTTTCCCTGGCTAGTATCTCCTATTTTTTCAACTTATTCTCACACAGCATGAACTCAAGGTCTTTTACTTTCCCGGTTTCCTTTCTCTAGATTCTCTCTAGCTTTACAATAACCTTCCTAAAATGTAGCACGAGAGGAGAAGCCAGTTCTATAGATGTGGTCCGGCCAGGGTAGAGTATAATTGGACTATTACCACCTTGTCCTGAATATTTCACTTCTCTTAATGTAGTACGAGATTTCATTAGATTTCTCATTAACATATCATGTTATCGGTTCTCTTAGTTTGCAGTACATTCAAACCCTCCCCCACAAATCTTTTTTTTTTAAGAGAAACTGCTGTATATTCATGTCCGCATCATTTTACACTAAGTTGATTTTTTAACCCTAGTATGATTTTAACTTTTATACTCAAATGGGTCTGTGATCTCATGAACTTGGCTATTTCCTTTAATAGTGCAGGTCACACAGTTCATCCTTGCCTGCCCATTCTACATGCTTCTTGTTATAAGTATGCCATGGGAAATCCATCCAGGATCCTGAAGGTCTTCCTTATTCTCTCTCTACCTTGCAAATAGAGGAAATCAATGGCTTGTGTTCCTCCATCAGTGAGGATAGCTTGGTGCTTTATATGAAGCTTCCTCTCCATCATATAGCAACATTATTCATCCCATGGAACACAGCCCACCTCTAGGTTTTAGTAGCAGCTTTTGTATAAATAAGCAGCCTTGGTACAATAGAACTTGAATATCAAAATGGAAGCACTTCCTTGCTCATTTTGAGGACTTAGAGCAGTGCTGGTTTTCTACAATGATGTCTAATGTCTCAGATGAGAGTGGAATTGCTGGCCAGTTGAATGTGTGTCCGGAGTGCCTTTCCATGTTCATTTGATACAATTCATTCTGACCTTTGACTACATTGTCTTATGGAAGCGACCTCTAAAACGGCTTAAGCTTAGTCTCCAGTGTTAAATTTGACTGGAGTTGTGACTATTTTGCCATTAATAAGGTAATAAAGAAGATTAAAGCATATGCATATAGTGCAGTCATCCAAGACACAGTGAATATGCATTGCTTTAAGTTCTAAGCCTTTTATAACCTACTCCCCAACATTTCCAGTCTCCTTACACATTGCACCCCTACCACCCTGTACACTCCAATCCAGTGATACTGGCTTCTTTGCTGTTCTTGAACAAGACACTTCCTCTCCCACCTCTGGGAATTTTTGCTGGCTGGTTGCCATACCTGGCATGCTCTCCTTCCTCACCTCCTCCTCCTGACTTCTCTGAATTCCTTCAAGTCACAGCTGAAATCCCACATTTACAAGCAGCCTTTCCCAATCCCTCTTGAAAGCAAGGCTTGTTTTTTGCCTGTCTTTGTATCCTCAGTGCTTAGCATGATGTTTGGCAGATACTAGGCACTTGATAAATGTTTACTGATGCACCAACTAAATTATTGCAAAGGTAGAGCAACTCTTCCCATCTTCTCTTCATATTATACAGTTTCATGACATTTTAAATCCTATTCTTCAAAGTTCATTATTACTAGTATGTTGCAACCTGCTCACACTTGCCATGTACCTTTACATTGAAATCTGTGTGAATTCCATTTTCAGTTCTTTGGATATCATTGTATTTGGATGTTGTTCTATTTTGCTGTTATACAGTAATGTTAGTAGATTATTGGTATTAAAAGAAAGAGACTTGGTTTCTGGAAGAAGCTTGAGAGCATTAATAGAGCCTCACAGTTTCCTAATGGGATCTTCTCCTATTCTCTTCTTTCTATTCAATTTTGGGTCTAACATTGTTTATATGTTGTATCTCTGTCCCAAATATACATACTAATGGGTTGATTCTATAGGGTGTCTCTCTAAATACATGTCATAATCTTAACTATAGGTGTTGTACATCTACTTGGTCTCTCCTATATGGATAGTCAAGCCAAATTCAATTGTGAGGGTGTTGAGAGATTGGATCACAGGGTAACTTAAGGAGAGAAAGATATCAAAGCTGGGAAGAAAATCACAGAACTTATTAAAACCAGGAAAAGGTGAAATTGAGAACATTTGTGCCTAGTTTTCCAACCTATTCAAAATTTTTTGAGAATCATCTCTACACGATTGAGGGCATACTTCTTGAGGGGATTATAGGGAATGAACACACTTTTGCAAGCAATACTCAGCAATGAAATGCATCTCTACCATTTCATAATTTAATTTTTATTCCCATTAAATTTGGTTCAACATTCTAATTTCTTATGGTCTCTTTTGAATTCCAACTGTCTTCCAAATGTTTTTCCTCTCCTTCCCAACTTCGTGTCATTTGCAAATTCGATACCCACATTATCTCTACCTTTATGAAAGTCACTGATAAAAAATGTTAAACTGCACAGAGCTAAACAGAAATCCATCAGAAACTCACCAGAGACCTTCCTTCAATTTGATATCAAACCATTAATGGCAACTCATTTTAGCCCACATCTTTCTATCTATGACACAAGAAGAGTATAACAAATGCTGGTGAGGCTTGGCTGATAACAAAGACCCTGGGAGTTAGAGTTCTTCCCAGTATGGGAAGAAAGGAAGCTATCACAGGGGCAGGACTAGAAGGTGTCAGTTTTTCATGTAGAGCAGGAGTTCTAAGAGCTCTCAAGAGAGAATGAAGAGAGAAAGGACAGGTAGCAGGCATCTCATCGCAGTGGTGCAGCAAAGGCAGCAAGTGGCTAGGACACCTGCGGTTCTCTCTCAAAGACCATGAGAGATGACCTCTAGACAGACAAGTGGAGAAGTGTGTGACTGTTTTATCTTGGTCGCTCATTCTAGTAGCTGGAGGACTAAAAGAAAAATAGACTCAAGTAATAGTGGTCCTTGGGCTTCTCTCACTTCACTTCTACTTAATTGTGTGTGGGGTTTTTATGCTGTTAATGAATATATTTTATGGATTGAATATTTCTTCTCATGAGCATCTGTAGTTGACTCTTTATGATGTCCATTGTCCATTTGTTTATAACATGAGGATGTGTGACAGCTCTGAGAGCCCCACAGGGAGAGTGACCTTTCTTAGCAAAGAGCTGAGATATTAACCCTCATTTCATTATTAGAGATTTCACTCATTAATTTGAGGGCAAAAAGCACAAGCCAATTCATAACTAAACTTCCAAATGCAGAATCATTGGGGTATCTTTTAGAAATCTGCCTCAGAGACAGGAGCCTAATATTACCTGAGGGTTACTACTGGAAAGAATTTGTCAAATTCTTTGCTAAAATCTAGGTTAAATATATATATATAATATATATAATGTATATTTTATATTATATATATATTATATATACATATATATATATAATATATATATCTGTAGAATTCCCTTGCTTTACCAAGGTTTGTTTGGCATGGCCTATTTTTAGATGAAGTTATGCTGGCTATTTGTGACCACTATTTTGTTTATTAGATGTTTGTAAATCACCTTTTTAATAATATGTGGGAGAGACAATGTAAATGGAAAGAATTGCCAAAAAAAATCAAAAGTGAATGTTGGCAAATTATAGAGAATAAGCATGGCTTGAAAGAAGACAAAGGAGAAGTCACTCCTGTCCCACTCCCTTGAAGAGGTGGGAGGACCCCAAATGTTGCTCATTGCACATACCTTCAGACTCTTTTTAAGTACTAATGAGTTTATGCTGACTTTTTTTCCCCTAAAGTCTTTTAAATTATGTAATTTTTACATTACATACATAATTTTTACATTACATACATAATTACAATTATGTAATTGTTACATAGGATGGATCTCTGAGAAGGACAGGGGGAGAGATACCAGGAAAACTATGATCATGTAAGAAAATATACCAATAAAATATATTTAAAGATTAAAAAACTAAAATAATGTAGAATTTTGTTGAGAATCAAAGTCATCCTGATTGGCCTATAGTTACTAGACATTTTCTTCCCTTTTTTGAAAATTAGGAAATGATCTTTTTCTCTGCTTTCCCAATCTCCACAATCTTTCAAAGATCATTGACAGTGATTTAGTAGATATATTTGCCAGTTCTTTCAATACTTGAGGAGGTAGTTTATCTGGATCTGATGACTTTACATAACTTCATTGGGCCGCCTTCCTTACCTATAAGATGAGGTGGTAACATTAAATGACATTTGAGGCCTATAACTCTGAGGCTTGAATTCACGAAGGTCATTTGTGTATTTTCTTACTATCTCATACTTCATATCAATTTCCTACCAATCGTCTTGTTTTGTCAGTTCCATTTCCAATACTCCTTTACAGAGAAAGCAGAAGCAAAGTAAGAATTCAAAAGATCACCCTTCTCTCTATCATTAATTGTCACAGTCTCTTCTTTTGCAGCTGAGGTCCTATCTCTTCTGAGATCCTTCTTTTGTGCCCAACATGGCATTAAATTCCTTTTTGTTTTCCTTATTTTGCCTCAGCAGCCTCCCCACATTCCAAAATTTATAGCATTCATGTCAATGTCTTTATAGAACCACACCATACTCCTCTATGACTTGTTCATGCTTCAATCATAGCCATATCTAACATCTATTTCCTTTTTATAATCAAAATTGATGGACAAGCTCCTTGTGTATCCACAGATCCATTTAGGCAACTTCCCACTTTTTCCTTTTCATCAGAATTGTTTCATTCTGTGTCTTTAGGAGGCAGCTAGGTGACTTATCAGATAGATGGGGGAACTGAAGTCAGGAAAACTCCACTTCAAATATGGCCTCAGACATTTACTGGCTTGTGACCCTGGGCAATCACTTAACCTCTGACTGCCTCATTTTCTTCATCTGTAAAAATAAGAAGAAGAATAGCGCCTACTCCATAGAGTTCTTATGAGATAGTTGTAAAGTGCTTAGCACAGTGCCTAGCACATAGTAGGTACTTAATAAATTCTTGTCCCTCATCCCTTCCCAAACTGGCATTCTTGAAAGCTTCCCATTCTCTGTGTAGAAAGTTCCACCATTGGTTCTATCTATCCTTTCTTCAAATCCTTTGAAATTTGAAATCTGCTCTACTAAAATCTTTGATGTGGCTCAGACCACGTCTAGTTTTACTGTCTTTGTCTATCACATATTCTAGGATGGAGTGGTCACTTCCCTCCAATGCTCCCTTCATTTCCAACCCAGCAACCAATCCCTCCTTGTTGGTGAGAATCAGAATCAAAATGGAATTTCCCCTTGTGGATTCATCTACTTTTTGAAGGACAAAATTACCATAAAGAGAAGAAAGTGTTCACTGTTCTGCTTTTGGCTTCCCAGTATTTTGCCAGCCAATGCTGGAAACCTTTCAATTTAATATACTCTACCAGAGCTCATATCTGCTGTCTGGTATGAACTTGGAGAACTCAAAGACCTAAGTACCATGGCATTGAAGAAGGTCTTTACAGAAGTAACTCCTGCCAAACTGGGGGAAATCCAAATTATTTTTTCCTTGTTTGTAATCACAATTATAAATAGCTGTTGGAAAATCTGCATTTTTAGGTCAGCCTAGGAATCTATAAATTAGCTGTTTATAGTCTTAAGAAATCTTGGAAAAAAAAGAAGATATTAATGGAATGAATAACCACCAGGTCAGAATCAATATTTATTGGCTAAGTAAGAGAAGGGGAATGTTGTGAATGAGTGTCTTTCTCTGTGTGTGGGCTGAGTGTATACATGCCAACTGCCACCTGCGTGTGTGTACCAACTGTTAGGGTCAAGTAGTCTCATTTTTCTCATATTTACAGTCTTCTAAATTCATCATTTAACATGCCACAGGATGCATAGGTTATTTGTTCAGTTGTTAATGATAGAATGATTACACCAAACAACGGTGCTATTTCTTTTTTAATCTCTGTAGTTGTCTTATCTCTTACCTCTTCCCTCACCCTCTAGTCTTTCCTGCCTTCTCTTTCTTTCTCTATGTCTATTCTCAGTAAAGTCTTCTTCTTGAGGATTTTTATATTCAAAGATTGTCCCTTTTGTCTTAGATAAGTCACAATTAATGATCTCTGAATTTTTCATTCTTCAAACATGCCTCTCTCTCTCTCTCTCTCTCTCTCTCTCTCTCTCTCTCATACACACACACACACACACACACACACACACACACACACACAACCAGTATGTGAAAACAGACTAGGAAGAATCCAATGTGGTGTGATTTAAGGGGCAGCAAGAAACATCCTTCTTCCCTTAAACTAATAGATTCCTTTGGGTTAATGCACTGTCTTATGTTAAATTCAAGATAATATGTATGAATATTCTTAGCTATTAACACTTCAGTGAATTAGCTTTTCAGATGGTTTATAATGTAGCAGCTTTAGTATTAACCTCAAATTAAGGGCCTCAGGGTCCTGGGTGGGGTACTCATAAGAAAGGAGAAGGGGTGTTGATGTTCACAGTTTTTCAAGGGAAAGTCCTACTTCTATGTGCACTGCCATGCACATTCCTCTGTCACCAGTCCCCAAAAGCCTTTAATGACATCATAGATTTGATCATAAATTTAGAGTTGTAAGTGACCATAGCCCACAAAGGTTAAGTGACTTGCCTAGGGTCACAAGCAGGATTTTGAACCTGTGTTGTTTAACTCTGAATCTAGTGTTCTTTCCACCCCACTACACCACTTCTCTCTTTAAAACATCTACTAACATTTGAGTTCATTATATATCTGACGCCGCAGCAGACTCATATACTTAAAGGTGTCTTAAAATTTATCAATCAAGCCTCCCTATTTTATAGATATGGAAACTGAGACCTAGAGGTGTTTGAGTAACTTGCTTAAGATGACATTGTTAGTTAGCAGGTTGGCCAGGACTAGAACCTAGGTCTGCCTCTCAATCTTAATACCATAGCACTTGCTATCTGGTGTCACCTCTTTGTCTCATTAGTGGCCGTTCCCACTCACTGCCAGCCAGTTCCCATGGACAGGACGGTCAAAGCAGCTTAACTAAAGCAGAAAGGCACCCCAAGGGAGAGAGGCAGGAGACTTAACTATGTTATGTACAAAGTAAGTGTTTCATGAGGGCAGCTAGGTGGTGCAGTGGATAGAGTGCTGGGACTGAAGTCAGGAAGACTCATCTTCCTGAGTTCAAATCTGGCCTCAGACACTTCCTAGCTGTGTGACCCTGGGCAAGTCACTTACCATTTTTTTGCCTCAGTTTCCTCATCTGTAAAATGAGCTGGAGGAGGAAATGGCAAACCAGTATCTTTGCCAAGAAAAGCCAAAATGAGGTCATGGAGAGTTGGACATGATTGAATAATGACAACAAGTGCTTCACAATTTCAAAAAAAATTTATTACTTTATTAGCAGGCTCAACTTTGTCATTTCACTGGGAGGGATTTTGGAAAGTCTGGTTGGCTTCTTATCCTGTCCCCATTTGTTTCATTGTTGATAAGAGACTTATTTAGGACACAGATTAGGTTTTCTTTTAGCCAAGGTGGTTTTTATGATTGAACATCAACTCCAAGCACAGCCAATGACAAAGGCTATAGAATCATGAAATCATAGAATACTAGAACTGGTTAGGACCTTAGATCCTTATCTTTTTTGTCATATTATATCAAAACTCATTGTCATTCTTATGAATGGGCAAAGGTGTATAGACTATCTCATGCTGTTTGTAACTAATATTCAACTCATGAATACAGTTATAATATCAATATCATTTCATCCTAGCCTGATTTATTCCCATGATGATGATTAAAAGCTTTAATTATTGTTAATTTTAATTTTATTTGTTTCTAATTTGCATTTTAGCATTTTAATTAAATGGCATTTAGTAATAATCATTCACAATGATATATTACTTATTGTTATATAAAGCACACTCCTCCCCAAAACTTTTTAATCAGTCAACAAGCATTTAAGCATTTACTATGTTTCAGGCAATGTACTAATTGCTGAGGATACCAAGAAAGGCAAAAACACAATCCCTGACCTCAATCCATGACACTTTAAAGGGGAGTCAACATGCAAAAAATTTTGTACCTAAAAAAACAGAGACAGAGACAGAGAGAAAGGAGAGACAGGGAGAGAGAGAGAGAGAGAGAGAGAGAGAGAGAGAGAGAGAGAGAGGGAGAGAGAGATAGAGAGAGAATCTCAGAAGGAAGCACCAGTTCTGCGAGAGATGGGGAAAGACTTATTATAGAAGGTGAGATTTGAGCTTCATCCCGTAGGAAGCCAAGGAAGCCAAGAGGGAGAGCATTCTAAGCATGGGGAAGTAATTCAGATATAATTATTACCACTTTACAGATGAAGAAACAATGTCAGAGAGATAAGGGTTAGTGATTTGTTAGAAGTCATATAACCAGTAAGTTGTGTTTGTCCTTTGTTCTCAAGGAGGACCATGACATCAGGGAGATGATGACATGACTTGCAATTGACTTTGATTTGAGGGAGGGAGGGCTGTGTAGGGTCACCAGCCTTTCTCCTCTAGAGCCATCTGGGTCTAGTGGCCGGATATTCATCAGGATGAGTGGAGATAGCCCAGAATGCAGTGGAAGACCTTGGCCCTTTTAAGCTAAGGTCTTTTCAGGTTCTTCTCAGGTTGAGTGAGGTAACACCCATTCAAAGAATAGTAAGTACCAAAGTTGACAACAATACTTGGGAATCTTGGTGCTAAGACTAATTGAGATAATTGTAAAAAATAGTAGAAATATCCAAATTCATAACTTATTTTTTAAAAAAGAAACTTTTAATAGCTGCAAGGCAGTGATGGAAGAAACTATTAGTCTACATCCTAAAATTAAGCATAATTTTTCTTTATGTGTCTAGCCCTCATTAGAGTTAGTTTGGCAACCTGAATTTTAGGTCTTCCATCTAGCTCTGTATTGTTAAGTATGAAAAATAGAAGGGTCACACAAACTAAGTGCACACTGTCCAGAATATGAACACTGTAATTTCCCCATAATAACAGGGGAACTCCAGAGTACCTAACGATATGGGGTGTTGGGGTGTGTGGCAATTATGGAGAAAATCATGAAAACACTACTGCAATGCCTTCCATAATTATGTAGTAAATTCATGTCATCCCAGTGATGTGATTATCCATTTTCTAAGAGATGATGTTCTCTTCTTTTCTCAATGTTAAGCCATTAGACAGCATCAGCCATCACAGAATAGGTGCAGGAAGAAAGAAGTAACTAGTTGTTAAACAAACTCAATGGCTCAAGATTTGGCAGTAGCATGACAATACTAGTGTCAAGCTCCATTTTCTAGTCTCTGAAGCAAACTTTTGATGTTTTCATAGTAAGTATTAGGTGTCCAGGACTTTTCTGGACTGTAACTCCTATGTAACTTCCTTGATTCTCCTGGGGAAGAGATGATCACCATTTTCTAACACTGAAAGTGTCATCAAAGACTAGTTTACCTCAGTCCCAGAGGGCAGAACTAAGAGCATTGCATGGAAACTTCAGGAAGGCAGGTTTTTGGCTTAGGAGGAAAATCTTTAACAATTATAGCTTTTCAAAATGTGGAGTGGGTTGTCTCAAGTAGTAGTGAGTTCCCCTATTCTTGGAGGTCTTCAAGCAAGGCAGAATGACCTCTTGTCAGGGATATCGTAGAGACAATTCATGCTTCAAGTAGACAGTTGACTATTTAATCACCAGATAGTGCTGCTAGGCTTTAACCTGATTTGATGGGTTGAAATAGACAGTAGCTGAGGTTTTGTTTTTGTTTTTTTTGGACTCCTCAATTCTCCTTCTATGTGATATTCAGCAAAGAGTATTTGGCATTGGGAAATTCCATGCACATGCTAATGGTTATGAACCTCCACCCCACAGAGCAGAAAAGTGCTATAAACACTCTATGGTTCTTCCTTTTAGCTATGCCTCTCTTTGGATGCTAACTCATTCTCCAGGGATGAGTATGGATTATTGTGGATTTATCCAATAAAAATCAGCTCTCAGTGCCGGAACTCTGGCAAACCCTGTATCTTCTCTTGATTGGCTGTTTCACTGGACTTCCTGTTGCTTGTCCTCAAAGAGGACCAATGACAGCACAATGTTGGGGTCAAAGTACAGTGTGTTTGACCGTGGCTGATCAGACCAATACAAGCTCAGAAGGCTCTATCACAAGTCGGGCACAAATAGTCTGTTTGAAATTTGGGATGGAGATGTCTCTTGATTTGCTCGTTTCATGTTTCCTTTGTGCTATTGTGAATTTGCTTTGCTCATAGAGCCATGCCTTCTTTGATGTGGGCCATGCCAGGTGGTTCTGTGCCTACATCTCCCACGTCTCACAATTGATCTGACATGTGAGTTCTGGCCTGAGAATAAGACCAAAAAACAGAGGTCCTCCACCAACCAGCACCGCACCATCCATACGTGGAAGCTTTTGGGTTATAGCAAATGGAGAAATTTCTAATATTGTGGGTAAGTTCACTCACTTTGGCAGCATACTTTCCAGGGATGTCCACATGGATGATGAGGTTGGTATATGCTTTGCCAGAGCCAGCTTAGCATTTGGGAGGATCTGAAAGAAAGTGTAAGAGAGAAGAGGTATTAGACTTCATACCAAACTGAAGGTCTACAGAACTGTTGTGCTGACCTCATTGTTGTAAGCCTGTGAAACCTGGACAGTATACCAGTGCCATGCCAGGAAACTGAATCACTTCCATTTGAATTGTCTTAGGAAGATTCTGAAGGTCATCTGGCAAAATAAGGTATCAGACACTGAGGTCCTCTCTCAAGCTGAACTGCCAAGCATTCAAACTCTACCACAGAGAATGCAACTCTGATGGGCTGGCCATGTAGCCTGAATGCCAAACATATGTTTACCTAAAAGACTTTTACAGAGAACTTGCACAAGGGAAGCACTCAGAGGGAGGTTCTTTGAAGAAATGGTACAAGGACACTCTCAAGGACTTCATGTAGTAGTTGCATCCTAGAGTTATACCCCTTTGAAACAAATCATGCCCTACTCTATATACCATTGTTTTACTCTTGGCATTTAATAAATAAAAGCAATAAATAATTCACAATAAAAATATACCTCTCTTTTGCATTTCTGTAGCATTCCCTAGGTAACTTCTGATAGATCTGGGCTAAGCAATTCAAAGAAAGACACTGGTAAATTTATTTAGTGCTCCATGGTCACTCCTGTGAATAGGCAAAGGAATGTGAATCATACAATAATTAGCAACTTCTATTCACCTCATAAGTCCAGTGGGGCAAGTCATTGGATGAAGACTCTGGACCTTTGAACCTAATCCTTTCTGCCGTATATAGTGTCAACTCACACTGCTGTGCATATTGGAACTCTGAAGACTGGTGCTTTTCTATTTAATGTTTTGTCACTGGCAGGGTCCCCTGATTGCTTTTCATCTTCATAGAACAAGTAAATCCAAGCCAGTCATAGAGTCATAAGGCAGTTGAGATGCAGCAGATGGAGTGTTGGGCCTGGAGCCAGGAAGACAAAAGTTCAAGTCCAGCCTCAGGCACTTACTAGCTGTGTAACTTTAGGCAAGTCACTTAACCTCTCTCCACCTCTGTTTCCCCATCTGCAAAATGCACCTATCTCACAGAGTTGTTGGGAGGATCAAAAGAGATAGTATTTATAAAAAGCTTAGCATTGTGTATGGCACATAGCAGGTACTACATAAATGTTAACTATTATTGTTGTTATGGTCATTATTATTATCATTGCTATTATTATTGGAAACTCTCCAATCTATTTACAATTTTGTCCCCTTAAGCCCATTCAAGTTTCAGCTGGCCCAGAATTATGTCCCATCTCCTCTCATTCTACCAATCATTGATTTTCAACCTTGCCTTTGTTGTCTCACCAAATCTCATCCCTTCCATTAACACACCTGCTCTTTAGCTCACCTTCTACTGGTTAGCCAAACTTCACCACTCCTGGCCTTCTCTTAACCCTATAATTCAGAGGGAAGAGTGTGGAGTGAAGTTGTTAGCACTAAATGACCTCTGATACACCTTCCAACTCTATGACTGATGTCTCTCAAATAATTTTAGGCAGGTTTATAAATGGAAATGCTTCAATGACTGCAACATTTTCATAAAATCATGGAGTTAGAGATGGAAGGGACCTCAAAGGTCATTTAGTCTAACAATCTTAATTTTATAGATGAGCAAACTGAGACCTCAGAGAGATTAAGTGTCTTACCCAAAGACAGACAAGGAAGAAACAGCAAAACCTGAATATGAATCTGTTGAGTTTTAGAGGTTAGGAGTGCAGGGACCCCAGAATCATGACATGTGGGTCCTGCCCGAAGGAATCTGACCCAACCCTTCTTTCAGTCAGAGACAAGGTTTATTAAAGATCCACCATATTAGCCAGACTCTTAAGAAATCTGAACATCTGTGAGCTATTGGATAGCTTGTAAAAATCTGAGCCTTTGTCTAGATTTTAAGAATCTGAGCACCTTAATGGACACAAGATAGACCTTATATACAGAAGATACTGTGGGAGGGATCTAGGAGTGGCCAAGTAGTTTGGGGTGACTGGAGGAGGGGTCTAAGGAAGATCTAGATGGGAGTGGTCAATAAACCAGGGCAAACAGAAACTCCTGGGACCTGGACCATGTGGCCAAGGTATAATGGAGTCTAGATAGGATTAAAGGTGGGAAGTGGCCTGGCAATCTGGAGGTAGTAAACAGTGGAAGGCTAGGTAACAGAATTAGGAGACTGGACATAGGCAATAATGAAAGACCAGTTGATAGGATTATAGCCTCAGGGGAACAGAGATTTGGCCATGTGGGAAAGTCCAGGGATTTTCCTTTATGGGGTCCAGAGTCCATCCTCATCAAACTCACTTCCTCTAACACTGAATCTAGTACTCTTTCCATTTTATTGTTGCCCTAGTTTAGCAGAATTCTTAGTTGTCTAAAGGCAAAGCTAATCCTGAGTCAGGTTTGATTTCCAATTCGATCATTTCCTTATAGTTCAGTGGGGAAGGTGGGGATAATGTTGAGAAAGATTACAAAAGTTTGAATTGTAGCCCTGGACAGAAGTGTGCTCCTCCCACCCCACCCAGAGAACTTTCCCAGCATCTGTCTTATCTACCCTTATCATCATCAATCATCAAAAATTATTTCTTATATTTATATGGCACTTGAAAGTTTGCAAAGTATTTTCTTTAAACTGTCTCACTTGAACCTCACAAAAACCTTATGAAGTAGGTGCCATAGGCAATATTGTCCATATTTTATGGATAAAGAATCAGGTTCAGATAGTTAAGTGAATTTTCTATGGTCATGAAATTAGTAACTGTTAGGTCCTAGCTGCTGTATTGTTCAAATCCAACCCTGCTTTCATCTTCTCCATGTTTTATAAAATCTCCATAGTGCAGAGAATTGCTGATCTCACAGTGAGAGCTCAATAAGGATTTGTCCTTAATGAGGAGGCTATGTGACCTTGGGCAGTCAGTTAACATGACTCAATATATCTATTTGTAGAATGTGGGGAGGGGCTAGTAAGATTCAACTCACTCTGACCTAATGAATTGGTATTTGCTAAATGCCTCGCATTAGGTAAGAGGCAACAGGCTAGGTAAATGGGCTCCAGAACTAAAGGCATTTGTAGTGGTAATGTGGGTCCTCTTAGAGGAGAGTTGTTGTTGTCCTTTGATTTTTGAAGAGGACCAATGACATCATGGGGTGATGTCTTGGCTTATACGTGAAGTGAATTGGATTTAAAAGTGAAGCAGAGTTTCATAAAATCCTCAGTCTCACTCTCTCTTCCAGAGTCATCCAAGTCCAGTGGCAAGACAAAAGTTGACTGGCGATGGCCTGGGATGTAGTGGATGACCTGGGACTTTCAGGTTTCTAATTTTGTTTGGTCATTTCAGTAGTGTCCATCTCTTTGTCTCCCCATTTTGGGGTTTTCTTTGTGACTATACTAGAGTGATTTGCCATTTCTCTCTTTACCTCATTTTACAGATGAGGAACTGAGACAAACAGGGTTAAGTGACTTGCCCAGGGTCACACAGCTAGTAGATATCTGAGGCCATATTTGAACTCAGAAGATGAGTCTTCCTAATTCCAAGGCCAATGCTCTGTGTGCTGCCTCACCTAGTTGCCCCCGGCCACTAAGCTAGAGGACTATAGATGGTGACGAATCATGGGAAAATAGCTAAACTGCCCTAAATGCTGACTTAAAGACTGCTGAAGCTGAAACAGATCTTAGAGAACTGAGATTCATTCAACCAACCCCACCTGTGTTAAGCTTCTAGAATCTTCATATGGGGTATAGCGGATCAAAGGCATCATTGTTGTTCAGTTGGCTCAGTTGTATGACTCTTTCTAACCCCATTTGGGGTTTTCTTGGCAAAGATACTGGAGTGGTTTGCCAATTTCCTTCTCCAGCTCATTTTACAGATGAGGGAACTGAGGCAAATGGGGTTAAATGACTTGTCACACAGCTAGTAAGTTTCTGAGGCCAGATTTGAACTCAGGAAGATGAACCTTCCTGACACCAGGACCAGCACAGTGTGAACTATGGCGCCACCTAGCTACCCTCTATTTAGCTATTTTGTATTTATTCACTGGATATACTTCTATACGTACTTATTGTCTACCTCATTAGAATTGAAGCTCTTTGAGAGTAGGTAGGGATTTGTTTCTTTTCTTTTCCTTTTTTTTTTTTTGTACTCGTGTCCCCGGCACTTAGCACAATGCCTGGCAAATAATATATGCTGTAAATAAATGTTTGTTGATTGATTGATAATGTAAGTGAAATACTTTGCAGACTTTAAAAACTATATAAATGCCACTTATTATTATAATAACAATTGTAATTAATATTACTTCCAGAAGTAGCTCATTCTACTTTCAAAGAGATCTTATTTGGGAGGGTTTTTTTGACATTGAATGCAAGTTGATGTGTACAGTTATTATGTTTATTATTATTAATAATAACTACTACTACACTACTATTACTATTGCTGCTGCTGCTGCTGCTACTACTACTACTACTACTACTACCACCACTGCTATTACCACCACTACCACCACCTCCTGAAACAAACCATTTCACTTTCAAATAGCTTTCATTTTAAGGGAGTTTTTCCGGACATGAAATGTAAGTCTGATTTTATATTTCTTTGAAGTATGGCATAAAAAATGGGTGCAGTCATGGAGGAGAGCATCTCATGTAGCAGTAATAATCATTGAGCTAAGGCAGGATAGTTGAAAAACACAAGGCGTATTTGTGAGAAAGGAACAAGTTGAGTTGGAGAGGGCTCTTCCTAGAGGGGCATAGTAAAAAAATAAAAATAAAGTTAAAAATATCAAAAGGTCGGTTGTCAAAAGTTAGGTTTGAATATGTAAATTTTTTTTTAAAATCAGACTGTGGGGGACCTTAAATGTAGGTATAAAAGGGACAAGCATGCATGGGAGCACCCATGATCTCCTTAATGGGAGCCCAATGGAGCTCCTCCAATTGGGGGAACACAAAGGACGATGCAACCATGCAAGGGGCCAAAACACATATGTCAGGGGACCCTCACATTGGTCATGTCTTAAAATGTATGCTTGATTCTATGCCCATAGTCCACCACCTCTCAGCCAAGAGGTACTTTATCACCATTCCTCCCCAAGGGATCTACTAGCTTACTCAGAGTAAGAGAGGACAGGAGTGAGCTATTGGAGCCTGCTTTGTTCTGAATCCGTTTGAGGGGTTTTGTGGGTACCAGCCCGGCTTCCTTAGCTGAGGAGCAGGTGCTAGCTAGGTCTTCTTTCCTATGTTTCTTGTTCCTTGCCCCTCAGTTAGCAGTTTTCTTCCCCACCCCCACCTTCCCTGCTGTCTTTTTTTCTCCTCTTCCTTCTTTATAATAGCACACATATAAACACAGTTTCCCCTCCCCCTCCCCCACCCACTATCTCTAATACAATGAATGCTGTTGTCAGTTCAGATAAGAGCACCCGCAGGATAGGACGGCTATATTTTTCAGTCCTGGCAAATGCGATCATAAGTTCAGTTTATTAATATTGCAACAGTTGCACTAAATGAGATCACTTGGCTAACAAAACATTTATCAACAAAACGCTGCCACCTACTGAAGTTTTGCAAACAGCCCAGATGATTGGAGAAGATCACAAATTCACTTTGTCACAAACTTATGGTCTTTTCTGAGACGGCTCTTGGAGAGAAAAAAAGAATGATAACCGGCAGAAACGGGAAAGACATCTCTTTCATGCAGTCTGTTCAGAAAGTGTCAGGGTAAATCCTGCCAAGCAGCGTCCACACGGGGGAAGCAAGTTTGGGGCTCTTGGCGTTTGGTTTATTATGGGATTTTCAAACTGTGGCTGGGGAATGCTTCAGAACAACTGCTAGAGATAGCGGTTGTCTATTACGAGCACATTCTTTACAAATTGATTGTCAGCCTAGCTATTCAAGTTGTAGTGAAGTCACATAAAAAATCTACGAGGTTGTTATTTTCCTTTCCCGGGAAGTAAATATATTTTACACATACACAAATGAAAATTACGGTGATGATAATAGATATTTTCTCTGCGTGTGTATGTGGTTTTTGACGTTCCCTTGTATCTCGAGGAGTCCACACAGTTGAAATTACTGTACAAACTTGAGAGTACTCAATTATCCAAGTTCAGACTGTGAAATGTGGCAGATACCTCCCCTGAAAGGCGATGGGGAGGTTTAGAAAAAAAGCATGAGATCTAAGGCACAAAATATTACTGAGACTCTCTCTTTCGAAACTTTTTTTTTTTAATGTGGACCTGTGATTTTATCAGTGTGGCAAGCACCTGGTTTCAAAACTCCTTCCACACTATGTCTAACTTAGAGTCTTAGAGGCACCTTGGGGCACTGACAGAGAGGTTAAGTGACTTGTCTACCCAGGATCCCACAACCAGTGTGTGTCCAAGGTCAGAGTGGAATTCAGGTATTTATGACTCCAAGGCTGGCTCTTTAGCCAGCGTATTTATAAGGTACTTGCTATGTGTCAGGCATATATGTATGTATGAATATATGTGTTGTGTGTATGAGTATATAGGAATATATGTTATCTATCTAGTATATATAAAACATATAACTGTTAGATAACATTTAGCTCTATTTCTCATCAATCTCTATCATCTATCATCTATATCTAATCTCTATCTAGATCCTCTATATTTATTATCTATCACTATTATCTTTCTATCTCTGTCATCCATCCATCCATCTATCCATCCATCCATCTATCCATCCATCCATCCATCCATCCATCCATCCATCCATCCATCCATC
>NW_020954953.1:18313376-18376618 GCF_900497805.2 Vombatus ursinus | reverse complement strand
ATCCATCCATCCATCCATCCATCCATCCATCCATCCATCCATCCATCCTTCTTTCTATCTATCTCTATCTATCTATCTATCTATCTATCTATCTATCTATCTATCTATCTTTCTGTTTACTCTTTCTCTCTGCTAAGTTTGATAATGTTGAATGCTAAAACTGAGAGCATTTTTGGTAGCTGCAAAATGTCACTCTCCACTCCCCCATTCCTCAACACATTGGAATCTGACTAGAGAAGGAAAGTGTGCCCTGGTGGAGGATAAATCTAAGTAGCTGCTGAGTCTGAGACCAATTGGGAAAGCTACAAAAGTTCAGAGGTTCAAATGGCCCCAATTCCTAGAGCTGGGAATTTTATAGGACTGACTCGTCTTCTGAAACTTCCTGTTTTTTCCCTCACTAGCTCTGGATATATAACTGTGCAGTCTGAGTGACCCTGTGTGTGTGTGTGTGTGTGTGTGTGTGTGTGTGTGTATGTGTGGAGGGAGAGAGAGAGACAGAGAGACAGACAGAGAGAGAGACAAAGAGAGAGAGAGAGAGAGAGAGAGAGAGAGAGAGAAGGAGAGAAGGAGAGAGGGAGAGAGAGAACTGCACAACACCCAGCTCCAAAAATGAGTTTCTGGCCTTGCCCTCAGATTTTGTTTAGCATGTCCTTGCCTCCCTCTGCCCATGTGCTTGGTTGTTCTCTGAGCCTATAAAGTGTCTCTCTGTCTGTTCTTCTATGCGAGGGTGATATGCAGGAATTTTCTGTTAATCAGTTTCCAGAAATAGAGAGGACATAAAAAATGTGAGTAACTGGAGCAGGGGAATTTCCACTTACAGTCGTGAAGTCCCCAAATGGAACAGTGCCTCCCCAAGACCCAGTGTTGTTACAGCATTGTTGTCTGGGGTGGGGGAAGGAGAGGAGGCTACAGTCAGGGACAAGGACAGGGATCGGGTTTGCCCTTGGCAACTTTGTGCACGCAGGAGTGTGAGTTCTGGGGACAGAGTTTTTCTGCTTTGCCAGCACACGGGAGTGGTCATAAGGAAGGGAACAGAGGGAGGTCTCTTTTCTTCTATACAAAGAATATGGGATTCCTTGGCCAAGAGGAGGATTGAGCTCACATGTGTACAAGTCAATGAGATCATTGGTAGGAAATCCTTGGAACTCGTTAGAAGGAAACGACAATAAAAATCCAAGCTATTTGGGTTACTATTGTTAGCAGTCTGATTTCAAATGGAGAGAAGCACATTTTGTCTCCCGTTCACATTGGCACCCCTTCATGTCATTCTGGGAATCAGTTCAGAACAGGCTACAAGAAACATAAATCACCTTTGATATCCAGGTCCGTTTCTTAGCAAACCCACGTTTTCCCTTGCAGGGACTTCCATTGAATCTGATAAACTGTTTGCCTTTCTTTAGGATAAGGCTACCACCTCTGTCTGCTTCTGCTGTTGTTATCATAAGAGCCGAACCTCATCGAAAGGAAGTTACTTCTGAATATGTAACAATACTCTATATGCTAGTCTCTGATTATAAACATCAAGCATATATAGTAAACATAGCATAAAGGTGTGACATAGGTATGCATACGTATGCATGTATATGTGCACATGCACACATATGCATACATGTGTGTATATATGGAATACATGCATATTTGATATATTGATTAGCATGCTGATATATTGAACACATATACATGCATATATATATTCCTCAGATTACCATAATGAGATATATGTATACATATATTTATGCATACATATAGAGGTATGTATATACAATATATGTGCATACACATGTATATGTATATATATGCACACAAACATGCACATATATGTGTATATACACGTGTACACATTATATATTTATCTATATGTATATATACATATATGTATACATACATTTATATACACATACACATACATGCACACACATATATATGCATATGTGTGTATGTATACATGCACACACGCACACACATACACTTTTTTTGTCAGCATGGTAATCAAAAACATAAGGATTCTCTGTGGAAGCAGCAGATGACCCAATACATTTGGAATGAAGAGAAATGCTGAAGAGACACAGAGTCTCAGGAAATTCACATGTAAGATTGTGTGCTATATTTTCTCTTTGTCTCATAAAAAGTGTTTTACTGAAAGGTAACAAGCAGTTGATTTCATATTAAATGCTGGCTGGTAATTAAAAAAGAGTTTGAAGTTTACAGCTTAGCAATAACTCCATTTTTTGCAGAGCTAATAAAAGTCAATAAATTTGTTTTGTAATAATCAATTTCAGCACAGAAAAATCAGCAAAATTGCTCCTGCCAACAGCCTACTTTAGTTAGCTATGAGACTAAGAACCTAACAGATTCAGGTCTCAGAAAAAAACTCAGAGAGGGGGGCCAATCAGGCAAAGCTGGGAATGTTTTAGTCAGTAAATTTCTTTGTTGTTTCTTCTCAATTCATAAATGGTAAGGACTGGGGAGATCCACCTTATGTAAGTAAACTCATCCTTTAAAGTAGTGTGTCAGGCACCTTCCTGGATGCTTTTAATAGCATATTCTCCCCTCCTCCAAACCCTTGCCCAACATCACTGATTACATTTTTCCTTTAAAAATATCCTGGAAGTTCATTATAACTGTTCACTGCAGAATTCACTATTAGAAGAGGTCGAAGGTAGATTATGCCTCAGGGGATTGAGTTACCGAGGTACCAAAAAGATATGGCTATGAACTGTTCTAATCTACAGGACAGCCCCATTATATAGACGGCCGTATTGACAAGCAGTGTAGCATAGAGTGTCAGACCTGGGTTTGGATGCTGTCTCTGACATGAGGCATGGGCAAGTCAGTTCACCTAACCTCTCAGGGTTGATCCATGTAGAATATAATAATGATACATTTTTTCCCCTCCTTTTAAATTAAATATAATGATCCTTATGTGGAAATTTCTTATGGCTTTATCTCTAGATATTTAAAGTAAAAGTAAAGATGCCATTCATTCTTATGTCACATTACCACAAAAGCAAATGGAGCTCTTACTACTTGCCCTGCACATTTGTTGTTGTTTACTCATTTTTCAGTTGTGTCTGACTCTTCGTGACCCCTTTTGAGATTTTTGTTCATTTGTTTTTTTGGCAAAGATACTGGAGTGGTTTGCCATTTCCTTCTCTAGCTCATTTTACAGATGAAGAAATTAAGACAAATAGCATTAAGAGACTTGAAGGGTCACACAGCTAGTAAGTGTGTGATGCCAGATTTGAACTCAGGTCTTCCTGACTCCAGGTTTGGCACTCTACTCCACCTAGTTGCCCATCCGGCACATAGTAGGAGCTTAATAAATATTTATTGATTGATGTTTATTGTAACACCTGCTATTAGAGTACAAACAATCCTATGTCTGGAAGTCATCTTCCCCTTTATTTTTCTTTTGCCAGTTTCCTTTAGTGCTGATAAAAATCAGTAGTTTCTCAATAACTTGATTCCAAATGCATGTTCTTCTTTTAGAACATCTGACATTTTATGTAGGGCTTTGGATTTGCAAAGCACTCTCTCATTTGAACCTTACAACAGCCCTGTGAGGTAAATTGTGAAGTATTATTATTCTTCTTTTACAGAGGAGGGAACTGAGCTCATCAGATTGATACAGTTAGTGTCTTAGGTGGGATTGAGCTCAGATCTTCCTGACTCTCAACCCAGCACTGCAGGAGAATGGGTACAGTACTGAATGTCCAGATGGTTGACTAGCCATACACTTAGAGGTTCTGATTCCCTCTCTTAGAGAGTTGTGTGTGAATTTCTAACCACCTTTCCACTATAGCATCAGCCCCATCAGTCAAAGGGAAATGTTAATAAAGTCTCAAATATCCCCCAAAAGCTTGACTTAGCGTGTGCACATGTAGCATGTACCATGTCAGCCTATAGAATCAATCAACAAGAATTTATTAAGTGCCTATTATGTGATAGATGTGATGAGCACTATGGTAGGCCCTGAGGATACAAAAAAACAAAAACAAAACAATCCCTGCCTTCATGGAATTTGTATTCTATTAGAGGAAGAAACATATACACATATAAATAAATACAAAATATATGCAAAGCAAATGCATAAAAAGGACTTTTTTGGGGGGATTAGAAGATATAGAGATCAGAAAAGACTATAGGTAGGGTGAAGAAAGTACTAGATGTTACTTTGAAGCCTCTGGGACCTATTTATTTGCCTCGAAGGTTTGGGTCAGCAATAGGGTGGTACTGAAGAACCTGGGCAATCCATTCAGAGATAGCAAGGTGGCTCCAAGATTCATACAATATAGTAATAATAATGTTGATCATAGCTGATATTTATATAGCACTTTAAGGTATACAAAGTATTTTCATATATATATGTATGTGTGTGTGTATATATATATATGTGCATATATATATATATATAATCTCATTTGATTCAAAGAGATCTCTGAAACCTTTGGTCATGTCTGGATTATCTTAGGATATTTGTGCACTCTAAAATGATGACAATTACCTGAGTTGAGATGGAAGTAATGAACATGCATTTGGACAGAGAGAGTGGAGAATAGATAGGCCCAGTGTATTGTGGTCTGTGAAGTCATGAAGAGCTGGACACAACTGGATGACTGAAGAACACCCGGGTTGAGGGAAGATGAAATTGTATTGCACGTGTGGGAGTCGTCAGACTCAGAGTAGACTTCCTAATGAGACATCAAGTCAATGGAATTGCTACGTCTACATCTGTGAGATATCCCCAATATACTTTTAATATCCTTGCTACCCCTCAACACACCCTCAGGGCAAGTAAGTAGAAGGTTGGGCTAGATAACCTCTGAGTTTCCTTCCAGTGTTGTGACCTATATCAATATCGGTGAAAGTTTTGGGTTTTTTTTTTTCCCCGTGTTTATTAAGCACTTTTTTTTTTTGAGTAGGGGATCAGTTTTGACACTGATTCACATCTGAAATGTTTCTGTCCATTAAGCCAATTCCACGTTCCATCTCCCCATCTCTAACTTGACTGCCCATTTGAGGAAGCATGTGCTATTTATTCTACTTATTATGCTTTTAAGTGTTTAATTAAGCAATCATGGCTGCTGGGGAGGGCAATTCTCACACTTAATGACTGGATGCAGAAGTTAACCCAGCTTGTCATTAACTCCCAGGAAATGCCTGACTAGGAGGAAATTATTGCTATAAACCTAATGAAATCGTTTTCCCCCACCTTTTTCTCAGTACCTCTGTTTTGAGCTCTACATGCTACAACCAATGTATTTTGGGTTTACACTATGACTTTCCTGACCACCAGTTATCACGAAAACAACTAATAGCAGTGTGATGTTTCAATCCAGGTGTTCAGAGTCACCTTGAACTGGCACTCAAAAAGCCAATTGTTAAATTTTCCGTGTGAGCGTTTACACCTCAGAAATCTGTAAACACTGAGAATCAGGTCTCGATTTATGATTTTGTTTGTTGTCTACACTTATGAAAATGTTAATAATGCAGGTTAAATTTAAAAGTATATTATGTATAGTTATTTTGGGGGGGGGCTGAAGATGGAGGAAGTTTATTGTTACCTTTTATCAGCACACCACTACTTCAATCCCACATTTTACTATATTTGAATGAGGTTAGACTTAATGCTTTAGAAACAGAAAACATGTTTACTAATTAATGCTTTGTTGTTCAGTTGTTTGTTTGTTTGTTTGTTTTTTCCAGTGGTGACCAACTCTTTGTAACCCCATCTGAGGTTTTCTTGGCAAAGTTATTGGAGTGGTTTAGCATTTCCTTCTCCAACTCATTTTACAGATGTGGGAATGACTTGCCCAGGGTCACAAAGCTGGTAAGTGTCTGAGGATTTGAACTCAGGAAGACTCATTTTCCTGACTCCAGGCCCAGCACTGTATCCACTGAGCCACGTAACTGCCCCCAATTAATGGTAGGTGGGAACTACAGTGGCATCAGAAAGGTGGATATATATGAGGTAAGCAACCTGTTGACCCCATAACTATGTTGACTTATTCTTTCTACTGGCCTCTGTACTGTAATTTTATAGTGAGATAAAAGAATGGCTGTGCTCATTTTTATTTTCTGTTGCTAGTTTTATGTCTGCACTCTTCAGAGATTGTTCATTCTCCACTAAACTTCCACTGAGGGTATTTTGCCCTCTCTTTAGACTAATATCTTCCCTTCCCCACCCCCACATACACACACCCCATACCTGTTTTTAAGATTATGAGTCCTAGTTATTAGAATCCTTCCTACATAGGCCTTTTCTTCTGTTGTTCCTTAATTGACCAGAGAATTCAGAGCTAAGGGGCCTAACATTTTGCTTTTACTTGGAGACTCAGACTTCTTCCACAGATTCCTCAGCCCTTTGTGACCCAGAAAGTCAGGGGCCTGTATAATTGAGCTCAGGGTCTCTCATTTTGATATTGTTGAGCACAAATCAGTGCTCCTTCAAGCCTGCTCCCCTAATGTAATTCCATTAGAAAATTCCATGTCCTTCACAGAAGTTAACGTGCACTTTGCTGTAACTTGGTCCATCTTACAATCCCACTAATAGCCTTTTACTGTAGGGAGACTATCTAAAAATGCCCATCCATCCGGAGGCTCCCTAGGAAGAAGCAAAGAGAAGAGCTAAGAGGCAACTAAATGTTTGGGTAGTACTGACTTTCACGGTAATTGCACTTAAGTAAAGCAATTGATTGTACAACATGACAGGCTCCTGCTTTCTACCTTGGTCCCCACCTGCCCACACATGGTCTGGTCAGCACAACGGACATTGACGATAATGAGTGGAGGAAAAGGACAGTACACTGACTCTTCTATTCCAATATTGTTGATACCGTAATCAACAATTTCTATAATTGGTAAGCCAAAGCTGACTAAAAGGAATAGCAATGAAATTGCTGGAAGGAAAAGTCGCGGGATTTTTTTTTTTAAAATCAAACTTGAAAATGAAAAAAGCAAGATATCCCCAGGCATCAAGAATCCTCTTTGCTAACAGCTGTTCCACCATGTCAGTCCCATTCTTTAAAACTTGTAGTGGCTCCTCACTGTCCTTTGAATCAAATCCAAAATCTTAATCATGGACTAAGTTCTGCACCAACTGTTCATCTACTGTCTTGATCTCCTCTTCTACTGTTACTGGTTGGTGCACTTTAGACAGTCATCTTTTTCATGGGCTCCTGCATCTAATCATTCGTAGCATTTCCTCTGCCTAAAATGCCTTCTACCTCCTTTGCAAAATGACTTATGATCCCTTTATTCAGCATAGCAGTTCTAATTTGTTTATGATATAACCTTTTATATCTCCATTAGGAGTTTATTGTGGTATATGGTGAGAGATGTTGAATAAAACCTAATTTCTTCCAGACTCCTTTCTAGTTTTCCTAGCAGGTTTTGCTGACTATTGAGTCTTTTCCCTAGTAACTGAGCTCTAAGGTTTTATTTAACCATACGATACTATATGTCTGCTTGTTTCTCTATGTTGTGTACCTAATTTGTTAACACTGATTAACTTTTTCTATTTTTTCAGCCAGTATCAAATAGATGATTACACTTTGTGGAATAGCTAAGACCAGATGCAGTTAGCTTCACTTACTTCCCACTTTTTTCATTACTTCCTTTGAGAATATTGACATTTTGTTCCTCCAGATGAATTGTACTATGTATTTTTCTAGATCTATAAAGTAATTTTTTTGATTGGCATGGCATTGAATAAATAATTTCAATAGTTTTTAGCAGTTTTAGAATATTGGAAAAGTCCAATCACAAGCATTTAATATCACTCCAATTAGTTAGGTCTTTAATTCTGTAAAGACCATTTTGTGGTTGTATTCATACAGTTCCTCTGTGTGTCTTTGTAGGTGAATTTTCCAAATCTTTGATTCTTTCCATAGTTATTTTGAGTGGAATTTCTTTTTCTATTTATTCTGGCTGAATTTTGTTCACCATAGGATTTCTATAACAATTTCATGTGGCCCTAGTGATTCGATTCCCTTTAGTAACCTCAGCCATACTCAATCTTTCTGGCCTCTTGAAAAGCTTTAGGGTGTCCAGGGAAGGATTGTTTCTCTTGTATCTTTTCTTTGCCCCTGCACCTCCTTCTCCCTGGGCAGTATCACCAGCCACCTTGATCACTAATATTATTCATCAGACTTGGCTATGAATAACTTCATGGTTTCTAAAAATTAAATCCACCCTCAAACATAAAAAATTAAATCCACCTTCAAACACCAAAAAATTGCTATCATTAGATTAAAAAATAAGTGCTATAAGCTCTTATCACAGTTCCAAAAGAGGGATTCCAGAAATCTTTTGAGTTATGGAAACATTGTTAAAATAACAATATGGTCTCTTCTTCAAATGGGACAATGCTCATTTGCATATATAAATTCTGTTGTGTTTGGTAATCACATGGACTTATACTAACATTTTAGACATTTTTTTTTTTCAGAATGCTTTGGAAAGGCATTGGAGCTTAGTGGTTAGAGAACTGGCTTTAGATTCAGGAAGACCTGGGTTCAATTCCTACTTCAGATAGCTTTTACATTAGTTCATTAATTAGTATTCTATTATTGTAGGCCTGAAGGAGACAGTGAATTCATTCTCTATTTTCAAGGCCAGCTTATGCCTGAACAATTTTATATGAATGGAGATTTCTTATAAAAATCTCCAGGGAAGATATTTAACTGTCCCAAAATCTCATAATGCTTTATTTTATGCTTTAACCTATGTCTCTCTACATTAAGGTCTTAGTCCAATGACTCATCATATCATGGAGGACACAGTCGTTTCTCAAGAGCCATACTGGTGGAAAACAAGTTCTGGCAGGCCCTGTTGAGAAAGGCTTTGAAAACTGACTCAATTAAGGACTATGACTCTTTTATCTTAATATCAGTCAATCAATTAATCAATCAATGAAAAAATGTTTCTTAAATACCGTATAACAGATATAGTGCTAGATGCTGGGATTCTAAAGACAAAAATGAAATAGTTTCCAACCTCAAGAAGCTTATTTTCAACTATTTAAAAGTATATATGTGAAATACATGCAGAATAAACACAAGGTAATTTTGAGGGGAAAAGTCACTAGGAGCCAGAGTCATAGAGAAAGTGGCATTTGATCAGCTCTATCATGCAGCAAAAGGCAGACGACAGGTGATGAAGGCTTTTGAATATAAATCCTTAACAGAACCAAACACAAACTAAACAAAGTGAGGAAAACCAGTTTTAGAACACAAGTAGGCACTTCACTGGTCTTGTTTACCCTCCTGTTGTAAAGAGCTCCCTGTGCATCCATTGCATATTTTCATTGTTTGCCTTTAAATATTTTGCATTGCAATTATGCCCCTCAAAGTGTAACACAAATCCTTCAGAATCTAAGTACAAGTGTGCAAAGGCACTGATGTGGCTTAGTAAGAAAATAACGGTGTTAGATAAACTTGGCACCAGGATGTCTACAGTCACTATTGGCCATGAGTTTGGTGTTAATGAATCAACCATTTGTTACAACTGCAAAAAGGAGGAAAGTATTGAAGGTACTGTTGACTTCAGGTGTTATGAAAAGTGAACATTGTTTGAAATCAACTTTTTTTAATTGAGATGTTAACACAAAAGGTCACACAATTCTAGGGAATTACTAGTGAGAAAAATGTTTCGCATGTTACCTATTTTATTTTGTGCATTGCATTTTATGGGTTATTTCATGGTTACTGTGTTAGGAAAAGTATATTTGTAAGTACATTTATGCTAACTTATAATAATAATAAATAATATTAATTAATTAATCTTTTATTATAAAGAATTATATACAGAAAAGTGTAATTTCAGCAATCTCTAGCAAAAGATTACGGTTTTTGGTGGCTGTAGAAATGTAACCCCCTATTTCCCATAGGTTCAATGTATCAATATTCACTTTTTTAACTTTCTCACTGTTTTCTAAGAACATTATCAAGAGTTGAAGATTGCCGGTACATATATATACACACATGTTCATTTCTTATTTTAAGGCTCGCAAAGCACTTTGAATATGTCATCTCCTTTAATCCTCACAACTCTCCTTTGAAATAAGTGCTATTATCCTCATTTTATATATGATGAAACTGGTCCTGAAAAAGGCTAAGTAATTTGCCCAATTTCAAGAAGTATCTGAAGCAAGATTTTAACTCAGGAACTGCTGACCCCAGTTGTGCCACCAAGATGCCTCTCTACATCTATCTCTCTATCTTACATCTCTATCTATGTCTATACAGAGGGATATATGTATTTGTTTGTGTGTAAGTGTATACACACATATGTGTATATAGACATGCATATGTATTTAAGTTACTTATTCGTGTATATCTTGTTTCATACCAGTGGAATGTAAGCTCCTTGAGGACAGACACTTTTTGTTCTTTGTCTTTATATCCACAGTCCCTAGCATGGTATAATGCTTAGTGAATGAATGAGTGAATGAATGAGTGAAGATGCTCTGTTGGCAGACACATTCCTCTATCATTGAGCTGACTAGCCTTTTCCCTTGGAAACTGAAGTTGCCAGTTCCAGTAATGGAAACAGACAAAGATGTGATTTCTTGTTTCTATCTCTGCACCACTGTGAATCTTCAAGAATTTCTCAGGGACCATGGCAGCACTGAAAAATCCCCTTGGGGAAATTGGAGGACCCAAGTGCTCCCTACCATTGAAACAGCTGGTGGAAACTGTGGTTGGTATGATATTCCCTTTCCCTATCCTGAACTTTTAAAAGCTTCTGACAACTGTGGGAATCAATAACTCATCAAAATGGGGCCAGGAATGTATCAAAGAAGAATGATTTTCTTGGTTTTACAGGACTATTCAGTGGAATTCCGCATTGGTTTGGGACTGCTCATCTTGATTTCAAGGGATTCCTATGACTTGATCTATTCAGCTAGTGACCCAATTATCCAAGCCTGGTTGTTTGCCTTACAAAGAGGAATAAGTGATAGTGGCCCCAACTTAATTCACCTAAATATAACTTCCTGCAACCTATGATCATTTCCTCTTGTTCAGTTCAGTTCAATTAAATTCAATCAATTCATTATTTATAACGTACCTGCCATGCAAAAAAACACTCTGATAAGTACAAACACAGGAATGAAACAAATATAAAATGAAATAAATACAAACCAGGAATGAAAAAGTGCCTGCCCTCAAAAAGCTTATGTTCTATGGGGGAATAAACTATATAAACAGATTATTATCAGGAAAGACTTCCCATCTTTTGTTTTAATATCCACCTAAAGAAGCCAAGGCACCTTTATGAATCCTTTATTTCAGGCTGAATGACTTCCATTTCTGTAGACTTTCAGCACTTAATTAACTTTTATTGCTTAAAAAAATTGGGAGGAGTGATATTGCCAAACCTGTCACACTACTTTTCAGTGAAAAACCCTAGCATTATCATCTATAGCATAGTGGGAGGATTAGCTTGTGCTTTCACATTCTACACTTCTGTTTATATCTCCAAGAATTTCCTCACTTCTTCCCCCCCAACCCAAAACACACAACAGTGTTATACTTAGCTAGTTATTTCTATCTAGTATTTGTACAGTAAGTCATCCAGCCTGAGTTTTTCTTCTCTTTAGAGGATAATTGACTTCCCTAGCATAACAGAGACATACTATTCTTTCTTGAATTATCCCTTACTTTTTTTTTTTTTAACCAACCCTGCAAGACTAAAATTTGAATTAAAATTTCAGAGAGGGCCAGGCTGAGTAGTCTGATGAGAGGGAGATGATCTGATAGGAACGAGAAGCAGGGGCAATAGACAAGATGAAGATAAAGTTAAATCTCCTTCCTCACTATGGAGCCTGCACCGTTGACTGGCAAGGCTACTCAGTTACTGCTGCTCGATAAAATGAAGCAATGGGGGATAAGCCATTCAGCAGGGAATTTATTTCTAGTCAACTAAATGACCCAAGGTGGACAAGCTAGCTTGGGTTTTCTGGCTGGAAGGTTTGTTTTGAGGTAGAAAAAGGGATGAGGAGAAACAAGAAATATGTGTGAGGATATATATCAGAGGATATGTGATCATTACAAAATGTGCATTAGCAAACTGTGTCCTTGCTACCTAAACCTTGTGAAACGTCCCCTCAAGTTGCTGAGCTACAAATTTTAAATCTTAAAAACTGAAAACTGAGATAATAGTCCTAGAACTGGATTTAGCTTTTCAGGTAATTTAATTCAACCCTCTTATTTTGCAGATAAGGAAACTGACTGAGAGATAAAGTGCTTTGTCCAAGGTCACACAGGCAGTGGGTAGAAGAAGTGGGATTTGAACTGGGGTCTTGTGGCCCCAAGTTCAACATGCTTCCCATTGTATAATATTTTGCCAACCCCTGAGGGCAAACAAAAGATGCATGGTGGGTATAAGACACATTCCAGACAAAGATTTACAAAGAAGTAAGGTAAAATATGTCATTTAAAAATTTATGAGCAGAGGCAGCTAGACGGTGAAGTAGATAGAGCACCAGCCCTGAAGTTAGGAGGACCTGAGTTCAAATCCAGCCTCAGACCAAACACTTGACACTTATTAGCTGTGTGACCCTGGACAAGTCACTTAACCCCAATTGCCTAAAAAAAAAAGTATGAGCAGAAAAAAAAAGGTGAGTTGTTTGGCAAGAAGAAGACATCATAGAATATTGTGATCATCATAGATTGAGAGTGGGAAGTAGCCATTGAGGTCAACCACCTCAGTTTATAGATGAAGAAATTAGTGGACAGTCCATGTACTCCACTGGTACCCTTATAATACCAAGGGAAAATGAAAAAGGCACATTAGAGGACCCCTGTATTAAACTTCCAGGGGGTGGTGTGGGGACATGAACAAGAAGAGTCCATTGCAGGCAAGGGTGCTTTGATATTCACATCACTGCAGGGATTGTCCATATTAATGAGATCACAGTTCCATTTGAGTGTCTGAGTATTTTGATTATCATTACAATAATTACTAATGACCACTGGGTTTTGTGAGGCAGTTTGGTGTAAGGGATAGAGTGCTGGACTTGGAGTTTAGTGCACATATTTGGGCTTGTATCTTGCCTCTAATACCAGCTGTGCTTCCATGGACAAGTCACAACCTCTCTGGGCCTCTGGCAGCTTTCTAAGACTATCAATTATTGCCTTCTATGTCACCCGAGGGAGTTCCCACCCTGACAAAATGATGGGCCTTTGACATATTGTACTTTGTACTCCTTTGGCATTTTTCACCAAAATATCTCAAAAGCTTTCAAGTGAAAGTATTTCAAAGAACAAATTGAAATTTTATTCTAAGGCCTTATTTCAAAGATGCTCACAGACACTGTTCATTTCTTCCTATACCCAGTGAGTAGATCAGATCAGTTATTCAATTTCATTTATGTTCTAAAGCTTCTGTTTCCTCTTCCCATAAAGGTGTATTTCAATGAAATATACTAGTCTGCAGTCTCCCCTCCTGTCCCCACCACACTAAAATGACTCTATTGTATGCTAGGATAGGATATCATGTGCTGGGAGTTACTAATGTAAAATAAATCAGTGTATGCATGATCACTTCAATTCCAAAGACCACTTTGCATTCCAAATGAAGTAAATGTTGCGTAAGGACTGAGAAATGAGGTCCACTGCATCAGTTCAACATGGACATAGGGTCATGACTGAGTCCTCCAAGCAAAGTCGTTATTGGTACAAACTTTTGGCTTAAAATTCTAGCTTCCACTGATAAGGACTCGTGGTCAATCAAAATAGCTTTGGAAATATGATGCTAGAAAGTCACTAGACATTTAATAACATACTTTCGGTTTCTGGATACAAAACTCTCCATATATTTTTAACAATTATTATCAATTTATTAACAATTATTAACAATTATTTAACAATTACTCTTCAGTGTAATATATTTAGTAGTGTAGATTCATTACAATAAGAACAGAAAAGAGCTTTGAAATCATCTATTCTAACCCCTTTAACTTACAAATGATGAAACTGAGGTCCAGAGAAATAAAATGACCTGCTCATGGTCTTATGGATATTTGAGTTGAGATTAGGTCATAGAGTCAGGTTATGTTTACTCAACTCAAGCAGGTTTGCCTGACTAATGGTTTAAATCCCTCATTCTCTTTTCCCTTGATATAGTCTTTGATGGTGAGATAGCCCTTCTCCTTACCAATGTCACTGCCTTGATTTATACCTTTGATTGAATCTTCTCCCATCTCAGAGGCTTTCCCTTGATCTTTTTCTCTCCTCTTTAATCTATTTTTCAGCCATTGGTTCACTCCCTAATGCTTACCATGCCCAGGTTTCCTCATCCTTAAACCTCCAGTTGACCCTACTATTTTCTAATGTCATCCTCCTTTCTTTTCCCTTTCAGAGTCATATTCATAAAAATAATTCCCTATACTTATTGCCTCTTTTGCTTCTCCTCCTCAATTTTCAACCAATAGCAATCTTATTCCACCACCTTACTAAAACTCTTTTCTCCTTGATTACCAATTATCTCAACTAAGTAGGATGGCCTCTTGTCTATCCTTATTCTATTTGACTTCTTCATAGCTTTTGACACTGTTGACTTCCCTCTCCTCCTAGAATTCCTTTGGCTTCTCTTTCTTGAATTCCTTCCTATCTGTCTGACGGGTCCTCCTTAATCTGTTTTATTGCATTACTATCCATCTGTCTCCAAGGTTCTATGCTGGGGTCTTATCTTTTCCTTATTTTTTCTCTTGGTGAGATAGTCAACTCCCATTGACTTAACTATCTCTTCTGTGTAGATGATTCCTGAATCTATATATCTTGCCATACTCCTTATCATGTCACCAACTGTGACTCCCCATGAAGATCCCATCGGCATCTGTTAGAAGTGACATCTACTTTACGTAGGCTGGACTCCTGATTTAAGGGGACAGGGAGGTGATTTGGCTTCTTTGCCACTTGAGATATGAAAAATGTAGTTGTTGTCAAAGGTTCTTAGAACAATTCCCATTACCCTGTGAGCACACCTCTCTATTTAGCAATACCAATTGGCATGGTGAATTTGGAGACTGGGGAGAATTGTGTTTTATTTGGATTTAAGTAGGAATTACATATTTTTCAATTTTCTTATAAGTAATTTTTTAAAAATTGTATTTTATGTTCCATGAGTATATCACTGCATTCTAATTCCGATTCTAAATCAAAAGACTGTCCTGAGTTAGGCCTGACTGAGAATATTTGGTGTGATTGGAAGAAGTCATTTGAAATGACCTCATAATTAAATTCATTATTGAAGTAAGGTAATGGTGGTATATGGAAGAAAGTTTTGGGTGCTTGGCTGGACAATCATAGGATGTTACTGCTATCTTCTGACTGTAGCACTGATGGGGTTTATGGATAATTTTCTCAGTGTGATGTGGGAGGTCTCCCTGGCCCTGTAGGATAAGGGTGATGGACATTTAAGGAATGAGACAGGAAAAGTAGAAGCATAGAAAAATTGTGTCCATTATGTCTTATTAATTAAGGATTTTAGAAAACTATATATGAGGTCGGGCAGATTAACTGGTGAAGTATAACTGGGAGAATAGGATAGTTCTAGTTGTTCCAGTAACTAGGGCTATTCACACAAATGGGCATGCCTCACTTATGTATTTTAATGGCCTCCATTAACTATTCACTCATAAATCTACTTCTTTTAAGCGAAACCTTGTATAAAATATAGTCCTGGAAGACCTAGTGGAGGCTGTTTAGCAGTCTTTCCTCCTTGTATACTTATGATTCTGTGTTTTGGAGCATCTCTGGCAATAAAGACCTGTATGAATGAAGTCTTTAGTAGGTACTAAGAAGTGGCCAGATAAATCTTCTGAAACTGTAAGCTTCCCAAAGCAGTCATTCACTATATCCATTTTGAAAAGCAGTTCTTTGTTTATTATTGGACCCTAGTTGCTATTGAATGAATGACATAGGGCCATACCACTACCGTTCATCCAAAGTTGCCTATTATGAATCAGCTGATATAAGATGATCCCTCTAACAAAATGGGAGGGCACAGCTGTTAATGCCTTTTATAAGCAGATTGAGACCTTGATGAAGGCTGAAGTCTTCCAGTTGCAGGAGATAAATAGAGGAGATAAACTCTATTAGACCAAGTCCACCCCATCCCCTGATAGGGACTTAACTTTCAAGGAACACTGTTCTTCCTGATTCTCTGATTGCTCTTCCTATTATGTAAATGGACTTCAGCAATCAATTTAGTAAAAAAGGACACATTGATGGATGGGTTCATCCTGAGGGCTAAGCTATGAGTTTCATGGCTGGTATTAGAAAGAGCCTTGAGGTATATGGCAGACAAGAATTAAAATTGTATTAAGTCCTGAGTGGTGACATATCTTGGTCAGAGTGTTGAGTGGTCAGAGGTATGGAGAGATCAGAATTAGACAATTAAAGACTCTCCAATTTGGGGTCAGGAACAATGGAAGAATTTTGTTGATGCCTTCTACCATATGCAGTTGTTGGTAGAGCATGTTAGTACCCATCAGAAACATCATGGGCCCTCCACTGAACTGAATAATTAGGTTGATGCTCTTATGAAAATATGGGTGATTGGCTGCATCATTGATCTGGACACAGGAGCCATGATGCTACATTATTGTAGGTGAGGGAACATACGATTCCCTTAACTGAGGATGATACAACTAATTCTGCTCAATGATGGTTCTCATGGTTCTCAGATGATGCCAATTGGAATGTTCCTATTATTAGTACAATTAGTTTGCCATGATCCTATATGGTTATAGACCTGCCTCTTATTATTGATTATATTGGTAGTCTACCTCCATGTTGGGGAAATAATTTTACCCTTAAAGAAAGGTGATACATAATCAGGACATGACATTGCAATGCCAGTGAAGTCTACTGCCGTAATATCCACCTTCAGAAACTCTATGAGACTATTTCTTTATTCTCTATGTTGCTCTCCCCCTATCCTCTGTCCCATGGTAGATGCCTTTAATCAGAATTCCAATTTTACCACAAAGAAAATCTGAAATACAGCCAACCACAACAATACTCACTGGGCTTTACATCTTCTTTACTATCCTTAGGCAGCTGGTATCACTGAACACTGGAATAGACTTTTAAAACACCATCTTTGTTATCACACCCTTGATCATTGGGAGCAGAGCCTATTCCAATTCTCAGAGCCTATATTTTTGGTAAATCAGTACTGCTCCAAGTAGAGGCCAAGGGAGAGGTTTAGCAGTCGCTTAGATCCAACTTTCAGAAAAGTTGGCTTGATAAGGATGGATTACTTTTAAATGTAGTCCCAGTTAACCATCTCCAGTCCTTCTTTATTCCATCATTTTGTGTGAACTCACATTGGCCTTGAGGTTTCTGCTCACAAGGAGAAACTGCTTAGGTCCTCCCTAAGCAGCAGGATGATCCAGAAAACTCCTTCCTAGAAAGGGTTTGGGGATCAAAATATGGAATTATTTTTACATAGAGATGCTTTGCTTTTTAATGATAAGGGGGACATGACAATTTCTCTATACACCATGGTGAAAAGGAATGCACCTGAGAGAAGGGGGAAACCTTGGTTTTAGTGAGGGGAAATCTTTATTTAAGCCCCAGAGAAGAAAGGGGGTAACCCTTCAGCAGAGGCCACTAAAGGAACTAAAATTTGGTACCATCTCTTTGATGGAACCTTCAGGGAGGAGAAGATTTGACTGGTTGGCTGGACAAGATTGAGTCAGTATAGCACAGAGAGAGTCTCAGTATCAGCTCAGGCCCTGGGATAAGTTTCATACAATAAACTTCTGACCCATTAGCTTCTTCCTGTAGATGACCTAAAGCTGTGATGGGTATTGGTGATGGACTTGGAGGCATTGTTGATACACTGTGCTTCTGATATTCCCGGTGAGGTTCTGGGTCTTTGGGGCTGTTTTTGATTCCAAAGAACCTGCTCTGACCTACTCCTAGCATTATGCTCACTATTTGAATTATACTTTTTAATGGATCTTTTATATTGTTTATCTTGTCATTATTTTTATTAGACTCTACCTCTAGTCTTGCCAAAGATTGAAGAACATTTTAAAGATTAATTTGGAAAGGTCTTCAAAATTTTTATTTTGGGGGTAAGCCTCACCATCAGAAAGGTGATATATTGTTTGAGCTGCACCCGTTTTATGCAGGCTTGGCTGGTTCTTGAGGCAGCTAGGTGATGCAGCAGATAGAGTACTGTACCTGGAATCAGGAAGATCTAAGTTCAGATGTTTATGAGCTGTGTGACTCTGGTCAAGTCATTTAATGTCTAACTCAATTTTCTCATATTAACCCTTTAAATGTGGATAATAGCACCTACCTCCTAGGGTTGCTGTGAGGTTAAAATGAAATAATATTTTTAAAGCACTTCATAAACTTCGAGTGCTTTATAAATGCTAACTATTATTATTATTATTATCCTTATTGTTACTTAAGAGGACAGGAGGTCAGTTTGCTTTCTCAACCCTAGTGGTAGAAAAGGCCCAACCTATGGGGAGGTAGAGTCATCAAAGGTTTTAGTAGAATTCCTATTGCCTGGCAGGGATACCTTTCTAACTTAGCATTACCAAATGTAGTGGTATATAGGTGTATAGGTGTATAGGTGTATGAATGTATAGGTGAAAGGGAGTAGTGTTTTCATTAAACTAGGAACTGTATCTTTTAAAATCTTTTCATCATTAAAGTCCTTTTATTGCATTTTATGTTCTATGAGTATCTCATTGCATTTTAACCCTGAATCCAAAACACTGGACTGGCCTGAGCTAGGCCAATAGCATCTTAAGTTTAGCAAGGAACTCATTATTTTCCTCTCAAACATAAACTTGTTCCAAACTTCTCTATTGCTTTTAAGAGTGATACATAATGCTTTTCCAATAATATCAGGTCATTTAAACAAGTCAAATGATTTTCAAATGTATAGAAGCAAACTTTATGCATTCTACCAAGTCCACATACTGTACTTAGATTAAATTAAGATTATTCTAAAACATTTGGAGTATAAGTGAAACATTTACTTAGTCATTGAGATGTTTTGTTTTCAGCGCCAAGCTCATGGCCATCGGAAAACATCTGATGAATTAGCAGATTTTTCACTTTCTTTCTCAATGTTTGACATGGTATAGATGAGCAGTATCCACCCTTTTCAAAACCTCATGTTAATGTAAAAAAATATTTACCTACCTCCATATGGAACTCGTATTTGGTAATTGAGAAAAATCCATCTTGGTGGGGAAAAATTATGAATTCAGCTAGTCTTTTAAATGAATTTGTATTTCATTGATCATAAAAGTAACAACATCCATTTGAAATATAGTAAGACATCTGAATCTGATTTATAATTTTTATTCAGTCTATGGAAGTTATGCTTATTTATTATATGGATTCATTTTAATGAGATGCAATAACTCCAGGACTCTCCAGAGGTGCTTGGCCCACAGGTTGGGAGCCATTGGTATGGATGACTCACTTTTTCTTTATCTTCTGAATCTAAATTTGCAGCTTAAAAAAAAAACTTATTAAAAGAGGGGAAGCAAGAAAAAATAAATTATGCTGATGGTGCATTTACCAAATAGTGATGAGATCAAAATCTTGCATTTGTAGTGAAAGATCAATAGACTCATTTAAATACCTGCATTGGTGAATTCATGTTAATGTTGTAGACTCTTACCAATTTGCATTTAGGAAGAGCTGTGCCATTATGAATTCCCCAGTTTTATGAATTAGCCAGTGTGTAAAAGGGATGCGATTGATATTGAGGCAATAATGCCTCGTGGAATTTGCTTATTTGTTTTGACAAGTGAGGTTTGGTTTTATGATAATATTTCATAGTACACAAGTAAATGCCCTGTAGCATATTTTGTAAAGGTAATGAAGCCTTAGTGATCTGCAATCTTGCTGTAGCTTTCAGATATTAAATCTTTGCTCAAAGTAGAATGAGTCAGCTGGTATTTATATTGAGATTTCCTAGGTTGAGTTAAAGTTAGCGAGAATTTCCAGGATGGTAATTGAATCAGTGGTTTCATCTTTATTGTTATCTTATGTGTTTAAGTAAAAAAAAAATCTTTATTCAGTGGATCAAATGTTTTAAATATAATATGGTAGGGAAAATGTTACATACATCTGCATTTTATGGGTCATTTTTGAAATTTCTGCGAAATGATTGCTTTGTTAAAGAAGATTAAAATCAAGGAAGCATTAACTATAGGTAAGTTATATTCATGATATGTCTAACAAGGAGCCTGTTCTGTCCTCTCTATTAATATCAATATTCTTTACATCGGAGGTGTCGAACCATTCTCAGAACATTCTTAGAGAAGCAGATTAAAATACAATTGAGAAATATTTAACTAAATACGTAAAAATACAAAAGAACATAGATGTTGTTAATATGTAGTTTTCTAAATCAATATGTAGCCCCCAGGTATTTTTATATATGGTTTAGTGGCCCTGGTTCTATTTGAGTTTGATGCCACTGCTCTTCACGATTCTCTGCTTTTGAATTTCTTTCCCCCTTGTTCTGTTGCCAATCACATTTTGCCTAAGCCCACCTGTGGATGACTCTGTTTCCTGAGCTCCTATCCATGTCCTACTGAATGATGTTGGAGGAAATCATGCTAATTGAGTCCGCTACAAATTTATGCTTTCTAATCTTAACTGGGTCCTCACTGCAGGAGGCAATCAATCTACTCCCTAGTTAATTTTATTATACCACTTTCCACATGAACTATTCCAAACTCTTTTGAATCTCCTCAAGGCTCACGAAGGTACCTCTTCCCCCGCTGTCTTCTCTTATTTTACACAAAAAAAGGAAATTATTTGCTGAGAGCTCCTTCTTCTCACCTCCTCCTTCTTTAATATGACTCAGATATTTTCTCTTCTAAACGCTCCTTCACCTCTTTCTCATAAGAACAGGCAGCCCTTCTTCTGGCCAAGACCAGCCTTCATTATGTACCCCTGAAATTTCTTTAAACCCCTTGTCTTCTCTATTAAATTACCCCACTATAATACCCTTTGTTTTGTTGTTGTTTAGTCATTTTTCAGTTGTGTTGGACTCTTTGCAACCCCTTTTGAGGTTTTCTTGGCAAAGAGGCTTGCCATTTCCTTCTCCAGTTTATTTTATGGATAAGGAGACTGAGACAAATAAGGTTAAGTGACTTGCCCAAGGTCATACATCTAGTAAGTGTCTCAGTCAGATTTGAACTCAAGAAGAGGAGTCTTCCTGAATCCTCTGCACCACCTAGCTGTCTCCTGAGATCCCCACTTTCTCTAATCTTTGCTTTCTTTCCTGGGGAAGGTACCATCATCCTCCTGCTCACCCAGGGTCACAACTTCACTGTCATCCTAGGTGCCTTACTTTCATTCATCCTATCTATCCAATCCATTAACAAATCACATCATTTCTACCTTCACAATATCTCTTTTCTCTATTCACAAAGCCATCGCCTCTTGACTGAATTACTGCAGTAGCCTTCAAATTGGTACCAATGCCTCAGATCTCTCCTCCCTCCAATACATCCTTGGCTCAATGACCAGACTTATTTTCATAAACCACAGGTCTCACAATGTCACCTCCTTAATTCAATAAACTCCAATGTCTCTGTGTTACTCCAGGATCAAATAACAAGTCATTTGCTTCAGATACTTTCTAGCTGAGTTACCTTGGGCAAGTCATTTAATCTCTGCCTCAGTTCCTTTATTTGTAAAAAGGGGATGATAACAGCTTCTGCCTTGCAGGGCTGTTGTGAAGAGCAAATGATATGATAGTTGTAAAGCCCTTAACACACTGTCTGGCACATAGTAGACACTATATAAATGCTTATTCCTTTTCCTTCCCAGCCCTCCCCACCCCCCATTTAAAGCTATTTACAACCTGGCTCTTTTCTACCTTCCTTCCACTTTACCCTCCACACACTCTGTGATCCAGTTTCACAGGGCCACTTATCATTACTTTCACATGCACGCAGCACTCCATTCTACTCCCCTCTTCATGCCCTGAAAGCTTTCCCTTCCCATTTCCATGTCTTAGTGACGTCCTTCAAGACTCAGGACAGAATCTCCTTTCCGCAGGAGTCCTTTCCTGGCCCACCCCCAACCTACTAGTGCCTTTCCCACCTGAGAGTTCATTTGGTGGAATAGATGTTTATCTTTGTTTCTAGTCGTTTACATGTAAATCTCCATTAGAATTTGAAATTCTTGAGGCTAGGAACCATACTTTTGCTTTTCTTCATATCTCCAGTGCTTAGCACAATGCCAGTCAACCTAGTAAATGCTTTAAGAAAACTTACTGACTGACACCTTCCGGTCTAAAATGAAGGGATTTGGATGGTTTTGTTAGCCTTATTTGCTAATACTTTGAATCTCTCCAGAGGCCCAGGATGATCCAGATAGGGCTAGACAAAGCAAAATTTCTGAGACCTTCCACTAGGAATGGGTTTGCCTCTAACTTCTCTGAGAGAGAAGTAGAAAGTGGGATTGATCTGAGGTTGAAAAGAAATTCCAAAACCAATCAAAATCTAGCAGCTGGCATGGCTAGTGGGCACCCCTTTCCCTTTTTAGGTGGTGAGCCTAAGACATGGATTGAATATTCCTTCCCCATTGACTTTCATGAGCCTTGGATGTGTGTGTGTGTGTATGTGACCTTGAGAAGGTCAAGATTTTCTTGGAGATCTGGGACCAAGCAAAGAGAACTGGTTGAAGGAGACAGTTAATAGATTCTCTCTCTCTATAGCTATGTTTGGTCTATTTTCCTTTTTAAACGCTACTATTTATACTATACTACATGATAACATAATAGTTGTTTTAATCTCTGAGCATAGTGGGATTGGAATCCCCCAAGGGGTGGGAGCTCTGTGGCAAACATAGCTAGCATACTTTACATTTTAATAGTTGGTTGATATTTCATTTCATTTCCAAAACGAAACTGAACCTGGACAGAAAGGGGTTAAAAGAAAGCTATGTGACCTTAAGCAAGTCGTTTCTACTCTGAGTCTCAGTTTCTTCGTCTGTAGAATGGAGATAATAATACTTGCACTTCGTACTTCACAGGATTCTTGTGAAGGAAGGGCTTTGTAGAAAGGAATACTCCATGCATTTGTAAGTTATTGTTATTGTCATTATTATTATGTCTCACTATAAAATTTATGTTACATATTAATACTATAATAAGGCATAACATAAAATCTGTCACGATACATAATACAAAATCCCACTTCCAAGCCAAGTCTGTCTGGGATAGGATGCTGTTTTGCAGGTTTTATCACCCTCTACCGGCCGGCAGGGATACTGCAGCCTGTTGGAAAGCGGTTTTTCCTTGCACATGCACCGCAGTGACTAAAGAGGCTTATTCGGGTAACCCGAGTAGAGCGCCACCTGGTGGCTTTTGCCGATACTTCACTTTGTCATTTAAACTTCCTTCTCTGGATAATTAACACAGCAACAGTTCGCTGAATGGATGACAGGTAGCTTTGAACCAAAGATTAATATTTATAAAAATAAAGACTGACCCAGTATAATTCTGGTTAACTGAGGATCAGGATGATCCTTAGGTGGTCATTAAGCAAGATTGTTTATGGAAATTAAATTATAAAATGTATCATGAAAGTAATCACAAATCCTGTTAGAAGAGGCTTCGGGAGCTTTTATCATCATTAGTAGCTGGACAGGAATGCCTGTACAACAACATCCATGAACAATGATCACCCAGCCTCTGCCTGACAAAATTTAGTAATGGCGACCCCTCCTATCCCTTGATGATGCTAATTGTTGAGGATTTTTCCTTATAACAAGCCTACATCCATCTCTTCACAACTTTCAACCCTTGCTCCTAGTTTTGTCTCCTGCCACTAAAGAGGACATTTCTGATTCTTGTTCTACGTGACGGATTTTAAATCCGCCAACAATGCTATGAAGTGTCCATAATTCTTTTTTCTAGACTGTCCCTAGATCCTTTAAATAATCCTTATATGGCATAGTCTCCAGTCTCTTGAGCTTCCCAATCTTCTTCCTTTAAAGCTCCTTTTCAATATCCTCCCACCCACCCCCAAAAATGGTGCTTAATAAATGCTTGTTGATTGGTTGACTGATTGACTGACTAAAATGTGGCATCTAGAACTAAACATCATATTCCCAATATGACCGGAACATGGCAGAGAATAGCAGAACTGTCACCTCTTCAGTTCTCGACTCTGTTTCTTAATGCAGCCTAAACTTACATTAACCTTTATTTTTGGTCTGTCATGTCATGCTGCTGATGTATCAAATATAATGTAAAACAAATAATAATTTAAAATAATCATTGTTTATAATTAAATTTATATTTAATATGTAACTTATATATATATATATATTATAACTTATATTTGCCTGATGGCTGTTTAAATAAAAATGCACAAATAAAACTCAAATCCCCCATATTGTTATTAAATAATTTGTTGAATTCATAATGTTGAAGTCTATAAGAATTTGACTTTAGTGACATGTACCATAGGGTTCCTTCATACATCTTATAATAACTGTTAGACATGTGACAATCATATGAACTTAGCATTATTAATCAGGTTAATATATTTAGTGAAAAGATATTTTAAAATACATATCCTTAATGGACTTTGGATGATTTTAGATTATGTAGTGCTATAGGATTAGCAAGTAATATAAATTATGGGGAGATATAGTAATAATGATGAAAATGATGGTGATGATAATGATGATTTACATATGCACAGAGCTCTCATTTTTACAAAACCCTCCTTCATAAGAATCCTGTGTGGTGGGAAATGCATCATTATCTCCATTTTATTATTATACCTTCATATTATTATCTCCATCTTATAGATGGAGAAACTGAGATTCAGATCAGAAATGACTTATTCAAGGTCATATAGCTAGTGAGCATCAGAGCCAGGATACAAATGCAGGTCTTCTAATGCCAACTTCTAATAAACTTTCCACTACATAATCCTTCTTTAGTCTCATTATTTCATGTGGAATTTGGTTCTGTCTCTCAGCTCTATTGTTATTCTGCATTCCATTGAGATGTGCCTGTAGAACTCTTCAGTAAGAAAAAAGTATTTCATGTACTGACAGTCTTAGAATGGCCCTGGTAGGGTCAGCTGGTCAAGGAAGTGATGCCAAGTGTGTAGCCTGATACACCTGTACCAAGCAATGGTCCTTGTGTTTTTGTGCATGTATAGCATTGGATGGGCAAAACTTGTTATCTATGTCAGTATGATATCAGGGCTTTTGTTCCTCATGAGCTCCTATTAATGTTCTGTTTCTTTTGAGTTCCCATAGATCCATGTCACAGTGATTTCTAGGGGTTTTGTGTACAGTCATATTTACCACAACAATACACTGTCATGTGATGGCCTATTTGTCTCTTGTCTATTTTAGGTGCCAGATAAAACAGGCCAGACAGGCTATGTTCTCTAACATAATGCCATTTGCCAATGAAAATAAACTCTCAAGAAATTTTTAGTTCTTCAGCTGATGTGAGGAGATGGTAAGAGAAACCCTAGTTCACTTGAATGAATTCAAATCACTGAACCCAGATGAACTACAATCAGGGTTTTTTTGGGGGGAACTACCCTTCCCAAAAAACCCAACAATATGAACGTAATTGCAAAGTGCCTTCAGTGAGCTTTGAAAACCCATGGAGACTAGAAAAAAAGTATCAGAGAAGGGATATATTGATTGTCAGGGGAATCACATAGATTCCACAGATTAAAGACTGATGAGTTTGATATCGGCTTCTGTGGCCCTCTAGGTCCTCAAGTGGGGCGCTGTGACTGAATTAAATCTTCACAGAACAAATCCCTTTAATAAATAGATTTGTTCTGTAAAACTTGAACTCAGGCCAAAGGCTGCACCCAAGAACCTAGAAGGCTACATGTGGCCTGGAGGTTGCATAGTCCCCACCCCTGATCTAGACTATATTGTTGAAAGGATGGTTTATGAACATTTTAGAAAAGGATGTGATGATCATTAAGAGCCAGAATGGGTTAGTTAAGAGATCCAGTGAGTCGGTCAGGCAAGACTAACTGCATTTCTTTTTTTGACAGGGTTGTTAGACCAGTAGATTATATTACAACATGGGGACTAGCTGGACTTGGGAAGACCTATATTCAAATCCTACCTCGGACACTTAGTGGCTAAGTGACCCTGGGGACATCATTTAACCCGTCCCCTCACTTCCACCAAATCAGTTTTCCCCTCTGTAAAATGGAGATAGTGATGCATGTAGTTCCTTCCTCACAGGACTATTATGAGGTTCAGTTGAACTATTGCATATGAAGTACTTCGTGTAAACTCAAGTGGTATGTAAATGCCAACTAAAATAATGCACCTGCATTTCAACAAGAGATATGGCCAAGAAATATCAAGTAGGTCCAAAACAGATTGAATAATTAGATTTAAAGAGCAATGATCAATAAATTGATATTAATGTGGGGGAGAATAACCCAGGGATCTCTCTTTGGCTTGCTTTTGTTCAATAATTTTATCAATGATGTGGGTGATGGGGTCAAAGCTTAGAGAACTATGATCTGAGGACCAAATCAGATTCATTAGTTATTTTTGTATGATCAATGAACTAAGAATGTTTTTTAAGTAAAAATTTGGGCTCATGGCCATTATTTACCAATCCCTGTTATAGATGGTCTGTCTATCCAAGTTGTAGTTGACACAAAGCTGGGATAGATGGCTAATATGGTGGATAACAAAAATGGCTTCTGAAAATATGCCAACAGGCTTGATTGATGGTCCAGATTTAATAAGCTAGAGTTTAATAGTATTAAAAAAAAAACAACAACTCCACCTAACCACATAAATATGTAATGGAGCAGGGATGCATGACTAAAAACAAGAGTATGTGAAAATCTCCTGAGGGTTTTTGTGGACTGAGCTTAAAATGGATTCCAATGGCAGCCAACAATATTAACCCAAACTTAGTCTGTATTAATAGAGGTATAGGTTCCCAAACAAGGAAGGTTATAGTCCTGTTCTACTCTGGCCTAGGTGGACCACATCTAAAGTATTGTTTTCAGTTCTGGGTGTCACATTTTAGAAAGGACATGAACAAGTTTGAGCGTTTCCAAAGGATGGTGACCAGCATGGACAAAAGAACTAGGAATGCTTAGCCTGGATAGGAGAAAATTCAAGTAGTGGTTTGGGGAGGAGGATAAGGTAGCTTTTTCAAGGATCTGAAGGGATGTCATGTGGAAGAGAAATTATATCTCTTTTATTTAGTCTCAGAGCACAGAAGTAGAAAGTTGCAGAAAGAAAAAAATTTTCACTTGATCTAAGTAAAACTTCCTTAAAATTAAACCTGCCCCAAAGTAGAATCAGCTGACTTCAATATGTAATTCCTTACCCATCATTAAAGGTGTTCAAACAGAGGCTAAATATTTAAGAGAAGAGAATGTACAGGAGATTGCTATTTGAATTGGAATAACTGGTCTCTTCCACTTTTGAAATTCTTTTAAAATAAGGAGTTTTGAGGGTATGAGTGTGTGTGGGTGAAACTACATGTTTTGAGTGGGTATGGGGTTGAAGTTAGGAATAAGAAACTTATTAGGGTCTTCAATACTCCAGAGTTAGGATTGGTGAACTTCTACCAGTGAAGGCCCTCAGAAGAATAAATAGTTTTCCTGCCCCTACCCCTACCTTTTCCTTTCTCCCTGTGCTCATCAGAAACCTTATTTATATACCAGTACATCCTGACTTTGCATTTTGGATGAGCTAGCAGACCACACTTAGGACCTATGAAAACCATTAGCAGGCTATAGACCACACTTTACGAACTACTAGCATAGAAGAGGAAATGGGAATTAGGTTGTATTAGCATAGAAAATGCATTCAATGTTCCATTAAAAAAACATCAATTGGATACCTTCCAGCATGCTATGTATCTGCATCTCCATATTTAGGATTAAATTCTGCCCTTAGACACTTGCACTAAAATAGTGGGTCAAAGTCTCCCTTGTTGACTAAATCTGTCTGGGGAGGTTCAAGGGCTGCCTTTGACCTGTGGTTATTAACCTATAATGCTGGATGTCACATTATCCAAAGTTATATAATCAGCTACTGAATTATACTTTTATAATAGAGATATGTATGTGTTCACATATATATTTATACAAACACAGATGCACAAGAGGATAACATTTAAGTTACCTGAGACTCTTAAATTCCCAGCTTCTGTGAGTTTATATACTCTTGGACTTAATGTTGCATTAATGTATTTTTGTTTGCCTGAGTGAGGAGATGAATCCAGCCCTCACTTGAATCTGTTCATTAAGATTTCATGAAGTCAGCTCCCGATGAATTCACAAGCTAGAACGGCAACTTTCCTACTGTTTTGTCTGAGCTAAAAAGCGCAGCGCCAGCTTTTAATATTGGTAGATGGTAGAGATAAATTCTCCAATGCCAACTCATCACCTAGGGATGACAGAGCTCCTGCTGAATTTACATGAGTCCTTTATTATGTGAAGTGACTTGAGTGAAACAAATGGGTTATTTACTGTGTAGCAGACGAAGAAGTGACTCTTTTAAAATGGTAAACATTACAGTACATCATATTTGGGAGGATTCTACATTGTGTTCATCTGTGATTTTGGCCCTGTTTGTGGAAAAATTGCAACTCAGAAGCAGCCATTTCAGTGGAGATGTGGGAGGCAAACTTGTCCGAAGGGATTTCTGGATGACTTTCACAGCTTTGGTCTCATTTTGTAGGCAAAGACGGTTTCAGGCATTTCCTTGATGGTAGATTCTTAAACCAACTAAACAGCCTCTGAGGATTATGAAAGTCAATGCTGCAACATCAGTGTTGAGCCCGCAGACTTAGAGGAAATGCTCCCAAGATTCCTGAGCCAGACATACTGCATTATTGTTGAAGACTCATTGATGGAATAGATTTGGGGGAGGAGAAGCAACGTTACTCCAATGAGATTAGGAAAACCTGTAGAGGGTCCAGAGGAGAGCAGCAAAAATGACTAACATGTTCTGTGAAGAAAGCCTTAATCTATTTGATTTGATACTTTTTGAGGTGATTTTTTTCCGTGTAGGATCTGAGGAGAAGTGAGAGCTGTTGATATTCCTCAAATTATACCCCAAAGGTGGATACCAGTTCCATATATATATATATATATATATATGTCTCTGTGTATGTGTATGTTTATATAAACAGATGTGTGTATGTGTATATGTACATACATACATAGGTGGAGAGACAGACAGACAGACACACACACACACACACACACAGAAAGAGAGAGAGAGGGAGGGAGAGACAAAGATTGATTCAATCATGGCTATGTGAATCCCCATTAGACAACACATCATTTTTTCTAGAACAGAGAGCACTGAAATTATAGGGACAGGAAAGTCTTAATTGGCTTTCACACATCTAGTGAAGAAAATTGTATAACACTAATTTAAAACTTTAAAATTTTTCTTTGTTTTTAAGTGCATATGATTTCAAACCCTAAAAGGCCCTACTTTCACATCTCACTGAGTTATGGAGGTGGCCCTGGTTTCTTGAAGGCTATGCCAGCAGATGACATGCTCTAAAAGGTCCTCCCAAGTTGCAGGGTAGAGTGGAAAGAGCCCTGGGTCTGAAGTAAAATTCAGCCTTTCATTTATACTATCTGTAGGGCCTTGGATAAGTCACTTAGTCTTCCTGGGTCTCAGTTTCCTCATCTGTAAAATGGAATGATTAGACAAACACTGAGGTTCCTTCAAGTTCTAGTTCTATTATCCTATAAAAAGGTTCAAGCATGATCCTAGCAACAACCTGTATGCATTGCAAGTACCCTGTATATCTGTATGTACCCTCTGTATATCTGTATATATTAATCACCAGTAGGCCTGCCATTAGGTGATGAATTCTTTGGCCATGGAGACTCAAGACACAAATACAAGATGATCTTCTGTGACTCCCTCTACACTTCTGTAGTGATGGTGGCAGTGGCATCAAGGCATCAAGGATGCTGACTGACCCAGTGTTTACACCAATATAAACAATGACTTAACGTTAGTGTACTGCATCTCTGTTAAATAATCAACAAGCTGATATACTACTAGAGGACATGAATTGTATCAATCATGATATTTTTGTTACCGATGAAATCATAAGACACAAGGAAGTTGTAGGTAAGTGGGGGGGTGGCTCACAAATTCTCCTTGGAGCAACAAATAGGGAGTTGGCAAAACTGATTGTTATCATGCATCCAAGACAAGAAACATAATTTTATAGGACATGTGTTCTTCTTCTATGTGTCACTCACGATAAGAATGTGCAGAAAGACCACCATGAGAATAATTGCAGCACATGTACCAATATGGCATTGTGCTGAATGCATCAAGATTCAGAGGATGTTACAGTAACAATTATTCTTCCGGATCTGCTCACTTTACTCTGAATCAGTTCATCTTGGTCTTTTTGTGTCTCTTTCCTCATTTCTTACAGTACTATAATATTTTACCACATTTATGTATCATAATCTATTCAACCTTTCCTCAGTTGATGGTTATTCCTTTATTTTGCAGGTGTTCTATTTTTTGCTACCACATAAAGAACTCGCACACACACATACACCCATACATATGTAATGCACACATGTGTGTATCTATTTGTATACATATGTGCATATATATGCACACACATATGTGTATATGTATGTGTGTACATACTTTTTCAATTTTTTAATCATTTGTGGAAATAGGCCTAGTAATGGTATAGCAGGATCATAGGATGTGCCCTGTTTTATAACTTTTTGTGTATAATTCTAAGTTATTTTCCAGAGTGGTTGTACCCATTCACAGATTTACCAATAGTGCATCAATGGACCTATTTTTTCCCACAGCCTCTCCAGCATTCATGATTTTCACTTTTTGTCATTTTTTGTCACTCTGTTGGGGATGAGGTAAAAATTTCAGAACTGCTGTAAAAACTTCTCTACTTAAGAGTCATTTGGAACATTTTTTTATATGACTAAAGGTAGCCAGTTTTTTTTTTCCCCTTGAGAACTATCTACTTGTATCCTTAGACCTTTTATCAAATGGAGAATTACACTTAGTCTTATACATCTAAATCAGTTCCTTGTATATCTTTTAAATTAAACTGTTAATCAGAGAAACTGGTTGCAAAGTTTTTTTTTCACCACCCATTTTTCTTTTGATTTCAGCTTTTTTGGATTTGTGCAAAAAGCTTTAAAATTTTATGTAGTTAAAATTATCTTTTTTATCTTTTGTGATCCTCTCTATTCCTTATTTGGTCATGAACTTTTTTTTTTTCCTGGCCATAGATCTCATAGGCACTTCCCCCGTGTTTCTCTAAAATGTGACCTTTTCTATTGAGGTCACATGCCCATTTGGAGTTTTTTTTTCTATAAAGTATGGAGCATTGGTCTAAAACGAATTTCTGCCATACTGCTATCCAATATTCCCAGCAATTTTTGTCAAATAGTATGTCCTTATCCCAGCAGTTGGAATCTTTGTGTTTATAGAATCCTAGGGTACTAGATACATTTGTTTCTGTATATTATGAACCTAACCTGTTCCACTAATTGATTGATTTTTCTAACTAGTTCCAAATTATTTTGAGAATTATTGCTTTGTAGTATGGTTTTAATCTGGCATTGTTAGGCCCCCTTTTTTCCCATTCGTTTTCATTGTTTCCTTTGAGATTATTGACCTTTTTACCCTATCTATGCATTTTGTTATTATATTTTCCAGATCCACAAAATGATCTTTTGGTAGTTTGATGTGCTATTGAATAAATAAATTAATTTTGAAAATATTGTCATTTTATTATGGTGACTTGTCTTATCCATGAACAGCTAATGTTTTCCCAATTATTTAGGCTTGTCTTCATTTTTATAAACAGTGATGCATAGTTGTATTTATGTAGTTCTTGAGTATATCTTATTACAAATTTAAAAAATTTTTATATGTATTCTGTAACAATTTTATGTGAAATTTCTCTTTCTAGTTCTTCTTTTTGAATTGTATTAATATTATACAGACCAGCTTATTATTTGGGTGATTTTATTTTCTATTTTGCAAGTTTGCTGAAGTTATTGTTTCAATTAATTTTTAGTTGACTTTTTAGGATTCCTTAAGTACAATATGATATTATCTGCAAAAAGTGATGTTTTTTTCTTCCTTATATGTACTTATTCTCCCAATTTCTTTTTCTTATCTTACTGCTAGTTTTTCTAGTATTGTGTCAAGTGGAAATGGTGACAATCTACATTCTTGTTTCACTCCTGACATTAATGGAAAGGATTCTAATTTATCTCTATTACATACAATGGCAATTCTTGGTTTTAGATATATATTATTTTTCATTATAAAGAAAAGTACATTTATTTCTATGGTTTCTGTGATTTACATGAATTGAAGCAGAATGATATATGCTCCAGAAGAACAATTTATATTGTAATGTTATTATTATAAAAATAAACAATTTTGAAGACTTTTATAAATTGATGAAGAATGAAATAACCAGAACTGGGAGAACAGTTTATACAATAACAACACTATCAAGATAAACAACTTTGAAAGCTATAAGAACTTTGATCAAAACAACAATTATCATGATTCCAAAGGATCAATGACAAAACATCCTATCCACCTCCTGACAGAGAAGTCAGATAGATTTAGGTTAAAGAAATGTATGTGTTTTCATATGTATATGTATATATGTCCCAATAATGCATATATATTTATATGTTATACATATATATATCTTATGTGCATGTATATATACACGTGTTTATATGCAACATATGTATACAGATATAACCATTCTCTCTCTCTATATATATATAATTATATATCATAAGCATACACACATAAATATACATGTGCATATGTAGGTACACATATAATAAATACATGTATACAGATTCACATATATGTACATATACAAGCACTTATGAGAGAGAAAATAAGGAATTTTTTGGCTTGATATGCATGTTTCTTACAAGAAATTTATTTTTCTTTTCTAATTTCCAATAGTGTATAAGTGAAAGGGAGAGAAAATAGATTAGTTCATTTAAAAAAAATAGAAAAACTAGACATATTGTGAGGTAGTAGATGTGGACTGTCACATATACTTTTTCTCTTCCTTTTTAAAAAATTATTTTCCCCAATTACATGTACAAAATTTTAAACATTCATCTCTTAGAACTTTGAGTTCCAAATTTTCTCTCTCCCTCCTTGTTTCCCTTCTTTCCCCCCTTTTTGAGAAGGCAAGCAATTTGACATAGTTATAGCCACAGATTCTTTCTGATGAGGTTGCTGAACTATTAGTTTTGTTTTTTTTACTTTGTTACAAGATATCTTTCATGGAGTAGATGTAATATATGAATGTTTGTAGGTGATAACAAAACATTCATAGAACTTTTTTTAAAAAGAAAAAAAGAAACAGAATGAAGAAGTTAGAGAAGTTCTACAAAGAAATTTATAATACTCTCCAAATTAAATAGGTGGCTATCCAGTAATTTCAATGATATAGTAAGGATAAATAAAGAGGCAAGACATTCCTTGGAAAATATGGATCAGGTGTAAGGAATGAGAGAGGTCCAACATTAGTAGACTACGCAAAAGCATCTGACCTCAATGGAAGAATAGAAGTAGTATAGGACAGTCAAAAATATGTTGGAAAATATGATTCAGAAACAAGAAATGAGATTGGTCAATGGAATATAGATTATACAAAAGACTAATGCCTAGAGTTATGCATATACTTTTCAAAAATAATTGAGAGGCATTGGACATAGTAATTACCAAATAATCATATTTTAACAGATAAATGATTTATTACTAATGTGGAACTCTATTAGAAACTGACAATTTATGTATAACTACCAATTTCTCTGAGTTGGGTAAAACTACTAAAAAAATTAGAAAAATAAAAATAAGAAAAAAATAATAGCATATGACTAAAATGATTCCAAACTGACCCATTTTAATGGATACCTCCCCCCCACCAATCACAAATCAATGGAAAAACCCATTATTGGAAGAATTCAACCAATGTAAATCACTTGCCATGACAAAAAAGTCAAGACACCAGTGGCCACATTTACCACCAATTACACGATTTCCTTGCTATGTAGAGAGATTTGCAGCTAAAAACAACACTATATTAAAATATAAATTCATTTTAAAATCATAAGGCATTTTGCAAGAGCAGTGACATAAAGAATGTCAGCAGAAAAACGTATTACCATAAAAGTAGGTGGCCCAGTCATGGAGTAAAAGTGAAGGATAGCCAATGGGCAACTTGCATGTTTCATTGGAATCCATACAAAGTCAAGAGATCTAGAGAAAACTGACACCATGTTGGTCAGACTCACTATCATAGATTTATGGGAAAACATGGAAAAGTTTTTTTGGCAGAATTCACAGATATAGATGGTTTGCAAGCTACATCATTGAAGAGGCATTGATGTGATCATACATGCATTGATTATTGGAGTGACCATCTTCCTTTTTTGGTTATACATCTTTCTGATGACTTTTTTCATGCCTCTTCTTCACAAAAAAATGTAGTCTACTCTTGTCTGCATCTCTCTATTTGATTTTGGGTGACAGTATTCCATGACTTCTAGTTACATGACATCACCAAAAGAGTGATGCTAAAAAACAATGGCCTTTGTTTCGGAGAGAGCTTGGGGTCATTAAAACCCTCACATAGTTTTCCGAAAGTAATCTAGTCTGCACTCCCTCCTATACAATTCTGGGCCATCTTCATTGTCTTTTTACAGTGCCTGTCTATAAGTTTGTGTGTGTGGCGGGAGAGAAGGATGGGTGGTTCACACGTACACTGATGAACCAGCCATTAGAAATTCCATCTGAAGCGTGGACAATAGATATTCCTCATCCACTTGGTTTTTCATATGTGGATAGTTGTACTGAACTCTTATTTTTCAGTAATTACAAATTTCGTTTAACGCATTTTGCAAAATTCTGGGGTTTGATGCAATCAGCAAAATGTCTTCCTTACCATCAATAGGGAATCCCTTTTAAGTTTGGCTTCTATGCTGAACATCCTCCATAACAGTGACAAACACATTTAGTGAGCATATGTCTCCTTGTTTTATGCCTTGCTTGATATTTATAATCAGAAGGTCATCTAACAAAAATATCTCTGCTGTTTCATCTTTCAAGGATTCTTGTATGATTTTGACATATGGAGACAACTTGTTGGAAGAATGCCTTTCAGGCAGCATTTTGCTCTCCTGAATAAAATTCATTTTTATAGTCAACAAACAGTAAACGCAGTGAAATATTCTATTCTCTGCATATTTCAGTCAATTGTGGAATTATAAGAAGGTAGCTTATTACAGAATGTAGTTTAGAAAAGCCTACCTTTTTTGTTTTCATACTTTCATCAAGTATGTCCTTGATATGTATATAGATTACTCTTACGCCACTCTCAGAAAGATTTTGTTGAGAGGAGGATGTAAAGGATATGGATCAATAGATATTCAGATTTAATCAACTGTCATAATTTGGAGGAATACTTGATATCCTCTCCTTTTCAGATTTCTGTGTCACCTCCAGCACAGATACAACACATCTTTTTTATACCTGCTCTAATCCATCTGCTTTTCCCATTCCTGCCCCCCTTCATTACTGTTTCTACTTCTTTATTCAGAGTATCAATGACTGTGATAAGGGGTCAAATGTGGTGCTTCAGTAATTGCTGGAAACAATAGTTTATTATGATCTTCATTACAGATCTTCTCCAATTTTTTATTTATTTGTTGGCCTCTCTCTAGTGTTACCCCTAAACACCTTTTGGAGAATTTGCCTTTATTAGTTCTTTTGCCAAACTTCCTGTAAATTCGTTTTTCCTTCCTATGTTGTACATTGTTTTATGGAGGTGCTCATATTCTTCCCATATCCTCCCTCAAAAAATTTTATAAATGTGTTTATATTCCAAACTGGTATTTTAATTGGTTGTCATATCTATCCACTGGCAAGATCAAGTGCTTGTTGGTCGAGGCAATTTCCAAAGTCTTTTGGTTCCCTCATTATGGTAATTGATTTTATATCAGTTAAATATCCTTGAGAAAAGGTGATAGTCTATACTGCTGTCTGTTATTTTATCTATTTCCTATATTTAGTGTTTCCAAAATATTTAAATAATTGTTTTGGGATTCTTAATTGAAGACTCATTTTTAAAAATTTTTCCTCTATTTTGTTATTGATCTTTATTAATGTCTTAAGAAATCGGGGATCAGCAAACTCCAGCTTACGAGCCGAATCTGACCTGGGGCTGTTGAGTGAGCTCTGCTATCAGTTAACTAAGAATGGTTTTCACATTTTAAAATGCAATAAAATTTTATTTTAATGTGCAAAAGACATTCTTGTATTTTTAAAGGGGTTTACAGAATTCTTAATGCAGGCTGTACAAAATAGATGATGGGCTGAGTTAGACCCATGGGCTATATTTGCTGACCACTGTCAGTCAGTCAAGAAGCATTTGTTAAGGTGTCTGAACACAGATAGCAGACTGAAAATTGATTTAGAAAGTCTTGTTGAATCATTCAGAAAAATTTTCTGCTTCTTCATCCTTTGCAAAAGATGTTGGAACATAAACTGTAGTTAACTTTACAATCATCTTTCTATAAATGTATATCCAGGGTATCTAATATAGTAAAAATATAAAGGTAAAGTATAAAAGTAAAAGTAAAAAGGGCCCAAAAGTAAAATATCATTTCCTGTTGCCTTTGGAGATATGATAAAACTACCTCTGTCAGCTCCTTTATTTGTTTCTCCAAAGAAGACCTGGGAGCCATCCTTTTATTCAGCTGCAGCTTTCTTTGTCTTTGTTTAATTTATGATAGGAACATCAAGGTTGATATGATTCTTATCTTTAGGTAATGTAATTCATTGGTCACAGAAAAAGGAGCTCATATCAAGAGTAGCAATAAATAACTGTTTATGAATGTACTACAAATTGTTATTTCTATCATCCTGTGCCCCATTTTCAGTCAATTCAGAAGCAGAAGGGGGTCACGCAGGATTGAGAACTATTTTTGTATTTTTGTTTGTTTCATGAGTTGCTGTGGTCAAAGAATTCAATATCAAATGTCCAGACTCTGTCTACATTGCACTAGGCTGATGGTCAGAGAACAGGTACAGACTGTTGGAAGAACTGTACTTGATCCTTTTTAAAAATCATCCAGATCTTGTGCCCTGCTGCCAAAGAATTTGGAGTCATCTTCATTTCATGATGGGTAAAGAGAAGAATGTTTTCTAACTCAAAGTTCAGTGCTTCCTGAATACAGAAAAGCACGGAAAGATCTGTATTAAGTGATGCAGAGTGAAGTAAACAGAGCCAAAAAAACAATACAAACAGTAACTACAACAATGTAAATGAAAAGAACAACTAAACACCAAAAAAAAAAGAAAGTAAATATAACTAAATTATAAAGATCAAGCAGGACTAGAATGAAGACAGATGAGAAGACACCTCCAACCTATCCCTTTGTGGAGGTGGGAGGTCCATAGGAGTTACCTATTATACAAGTTTTCAGACTTTTTCAACATATGAATTAGTTGCATTGACTTTTTTTCCTATACTATTTGTTATATGGGATGGCTTTCTGGGAAGGGCTACAGGAAGGATAATTGGAATTACTATGTCAATGTAAGAAACAGAAAATATAAAAATATATATTTAAAATTCAGTGCATGCATGCCATTGTTCTAGCTAGGAGGACTTAGTTCACTTCCGTGAGAGTTCCTTCCTACCCCTTAACTGATTTAAATGATAGATGCTTTGCATATATAGAGAACCTTGTGTACGTATAAGATATTTTCCTGTCCTCATGAAGGTTGTATTCTGAAGACAGGCATATCATTTCATACAAAGTAGAAACAGCAACAAGATACTGGAGGGAAAAGTACTGATCTAAAGAGGGCAAGAAACCCAGGTTATTGACCAGGTTCTGCCACTAATTTCACACTATTTCCATCTTGCAGTAATAGAAACTTGGATCTCCCTAGAAGACACTACATTCCTGGCTCAGTACTCTTCAGTACTGGGTGCTCCTTCTCTCATGCCCCACAATTCTCCAGGTCAGAAGGAGAAGTAATTATACTCCTTGTTCCCCATTCCTATTGCTAGACTGTCTTTTTGCCAGTATCTCTCAGCAACATCTTTTTTTTTTTTTTTAAGTTCACTCCATCCTTATTTATCAACCAGGAAAAAACAATACCTATTACAGTCATCTTCTGGCCTCCAGGTTAGATCCCTCCTATTTTTCTTTTTCTTTTTGTTTTCCAAATAAGTTTTCTATTTCACATGAGTTTAACAAATGTGGACATTTCAATATGCAAAGAATACAGAAAAAGATTGTATATGAAACTGAAATTCTATTGCTATTTTTTTTAGCATATGTTAAACATTGTAGTAACAAACCTATACTCTTTTCTTGTGTCTACTCCTGAAATTCCTTCTGTTCTGCTAATTGTTAAATGTTCATTGACAATATTTTCATTCTTTTCTCACTCAACTCACCAACTCTTCATCTCTCAATTGAAGTCTTCCTTTTATTACAAATAAGGATGGTCAAGCAAAGACAAGGCAATACATTGGCTATGTCTGAAAATCTCTCGTTGTTTACCTCTAGTACATCACCTCTGTCACCTCCCTGCCAAGTCCATCACCTCCCTTTACCATTAGTCTTCTGCAGTCATGACTAGTTACTATATTCATTAGTATTCAGAAGTCTTTTAAAGTTATTAGTATGGTCATTGTGTAAATTGTTCTCCTGGTTCTAGAAGCTCACTTCATTTTGCATCAGTTCATGCAAGTTTTCCCAGGTTTTTCTAAATCCTTCATAGTTGTCATTCCTTATGGTGTAATAATATTCTATTACATTCAAATACCATAATTTGTACAGCTATTTCCCCATTCACATGTCTTCTTCTCTCTACTCATACTTCCTTTGCTCTAGTTTAGGTCTTCATTACTTCTGGGATTGCAACAGCCTCCTAATTGGTTTCACTGTTTGCATTCTCTTCCTTCTTAAATTCACCCTCCAATTCAATTCAACAATCTTCTATCAAGCACCTGCTTTGTGCAAGGTAGTCTATCCTCTACCAGGAAGGTAAAGGCCATAACTTACCTCAAAAAGCTCCCTCTAGTAAAAGGATACAACATGTAATCAAGTAAGTGGGAAAAAAAAAAGTAATACAAAGTAGTTTTTAGAGGGAGAGAAAAGGGCCAGGAAAGGTCTCATCTAGGAGGTGATAGAAAAGCAGGCTCAAGTTTGAGCTTGATGTCAGAGAAAATTTCTTAACAATCAGAGTTATCTAAAAATGGAATGGCTTACCTCAGGAGGTAATGGGTTTTTCCTTCACTGGAGGTCTTTAAGCAAAGGCTGGATAACCATTTGTTATGAATGCTATAGAAGAGATTCTTGGTCAGGTATGGGATGGACTGTAAGACCTACTGAGGTTCCTTCCAGATTTTATATTTCTATGGAAATGCTGGGCTGATAACCTAGAGTCAATAAATAACTATAATGTTTGCACAGTGTATGGTACAAAGCAGATTGAACAGACTTTAAGGGTAAAGAATAGTGGTAACAGAAGGGTCTGGAAGTAGCATTAGGAAGCTAGGAGGATTGTTCACTTTCCCCTTTGGAGTCAGGGGGAATGGAAAATGGAATGACCATCTATGACTAAAGTTATAAGACGTATACTGCCCTCAGGGTCAGATTTCAGTTAGAGTGAGAGGGTAGGAACACTGCTGGGTGAAAAAAAACTGAGTACAAGTACATATATAGGAAAGGGTTTTGTGTATGTGTGTGTGTGTGTGTGTGTGTGTGTGTGTGTTTTACAAATAGATTAGGTGAAAACAAAAATAGATCTTATCAAAAGAGATAAGGAATGAAATTACATCCTGCTAAAAGGCACCATAGACAATGAAGTAGTATTATCACTAAACACATGTGCACCAAATGGTGTAGCATCCAGATTCTTAGAGGAGACGTTCAGGGAGTTACAGGAAGAAATAGACAGCAAAATTGTAATAGTGGGGGACCTCAACCTCCCCCTCTCTGAACTAGACAAATCTAGACACAAAATAAACAAGAAAGAAGTTAAGGAGGTGCATAGAATATTAGAAAAGTTAGGTATGATAGACCTCTGGAGAAAACTGAATGGGGATAAAAAGGAATATCCTTTTTTCTCAGTGGTACATGGCACATACACAAAAACTGACCATGTGCTAGGGCATAAAAACCTCACAATCCAATGCAGAAAGGCAGAAATATTAAATGCATCCTTTTCAGATCATGATACAATAAAAATTATATGTAACAAAGGGCCATGGAAAGATAGACTAAAAATAATTGGAAACTAAATAATCTAATCCTAAAAAATGATCAGGTCAAACAACAAATTATGGAAAGAATCAATAACTTCATTCAAGAGAATGATAATAATGAGACAACATACCAAAACTTATGGGATGCAGTGAAAGCAGTTCTTAGGAGAAGTTTTATATCTCTAAATGCTTACATAAATAAAATAGAAAAAGAGGAGATCAATGAATTGGTCATACAACTAAAAAAAAAAACTAGAAGGGACAAATTAAAAACCCTCAATTAAACAACAAATTAGAAATATTGAAAACCAAAGGAAAATTAACAAAATTAAAATGAAGAAAACTATTGAACTAATAAATAAAACTAAGAGCTGGTTTTATGAAAAAAAACAACAAAATAGATAAACCTTTGGTTAATTTAATTAAAAAAGAAAGAAGAAAACCAAATTACCAGTATCAAGAATGAAAAGAGTGAATCCACCAGCAAGGAAGAGGAAATTAAAAGAATAATTAGGAACTATTTTGCCCAACTGTATGCCAATAAATTTGACAATCTTAGTGAAATGGATACATATTTGCAAAAATTTAAATTGCCCAGATTAACAGAAGAGGAAGTAAAATACTTAAATAATCTCTGCTCAGAAAAAGAAATTGAAGAAACCATTGATGAACTCCCTAGGGCCAGATGGATTTACAAGTGAATTCTATCAAACATTTAAAGAACAATTAATTACAATACTATGTAGACTGTTTGGGAAAATAGGTGAAGAAGGGGTCTTATCGAATTCTTTTTATGATACAAATATGGTGCTGATACCTAAACCGGAAAGAGTCAAAACAGAGAAAGAAAATTATAGACCAATTTCTCTAATGAATATAGATGCAAAAATTTTAAATAAAATATTAGCAAATAGATTACAGCAACTTATCACAAGAATAATACACTATGACCAGGTAGGATTTATACCAGGAATGCAGGGCTGGTTCAATATTAGGAAAACCATTAGCATAATTGATCATATCAACATCACAACTAACAGAAACCACTTGATCATCTCAATAGATGCAGAAAAAGCTTTTGATAAAATACAACACCCATTCCTATTAAAAAAGCTAGAGATCATAGGTATAAATGGAGTCTTCCTTAAAATAATAAATAGCATCTACCTGAAACCTTCAGCAAGCATCATATGTAATGGGGACAAGCTGGAAGCATTTCCAATAAGATCGAGAGTGAAACAAGGATGTTCATTATCACCACTGTTGTTCAATATTGTACTGGAAACGTTAGCGTTAGCAATGAGAAGAAAAAGAAATTGAAGGTATTAGAATAGGCAAAGAAGAAACAAAACAAATAGATTAGGGGTTCCAAAGGGGCACAATAGGTGAGCAGTGTTGGAATGGGATTAAGAAGGAATAAGGTGAGTCTTTGAGAGGAGGTCGTATGGGCATGCCATTGATCATGGTCAGGCTGAACAGCTAGAGTTGAAGAGCCAGGGAACCAGGAGGTAGGTTGGTGGGGCAGGTTTCATTGGCAGAATTGACCAAGTAGAGCATTTGTAGGCTTAATCTCCTGCAGAATTCAAGACTCAGATCCTTTTCTTGCAGCATTTTCATATGCGGCCCCCTTCATTTTCTTTCCTGAAGTGTGATTTTGTTCACTGAATGAGAGAGAAGGTCTTTGGTGTCTGGGCTCTAGGATCTTGGGCTGTGATTGGGGAAGAAATGAAGGAATAATGAATAGCTATGTAACTTTGGATAAACCTTTTCACCTCTTTGAGTATTGTCTGCAAAATGGGGACAATAGTACTGTACCTTATAGTATTGTTGTAACTTTGTAGACCTCAAAATACTATTATAAATATGACTTTACTTTTTGTCTTCAGAATAATGATAATCCCACGTGGGTTCAGACAAAGACAATACTTCTAAAAAGGAATAATTTAAAAACAACATAATATATTGCATACAATGTAAAATAACTATACAGGATTACTATGGAGCATATTTTTGCCATAAAATAACTTACTTTTACATTTCTTAAATTTTAATAAAGTTTTATTCATTTATATCATCACTCCTCTGTCATTTTCATTACCATTCTCTAAGAGGACACTCAGAAGCTGTTCTCTGGTTTTACACCAGTCAGATTTGGGGGAATATGTGCCACCTGTATTTGAACTAAAATGTCAGTCCTTACACTCCATGTTGCCTGGGACCTTCATGATAAAAATATTTTATGATTTCCATCTAAACAAGAAGTGTGTAAGGTAAGATAATGTATCTTTATTGTTCAATCACCTCACACTAAAAGGCAGAAGCTATGTGTTTCAACATTTAAATGATATAATTAAATGCATATATATGTATATATATACATATATATATATATATATATATATACCTATTGTATACACACATTTGTTTACTGAGATGTGAGCAGGTGTCATAAGACATGGGCCCTATAGTGCATGAGTGTTTACATGGATCTTCCCATTGCCAACCTTTCGAGCTGTAGAGAATAAAGGATTAATAAAGATGGGAAATCCATTGTAAAAACAAACCTAGGGAAATACAGGTATACTTTGCTAACCGCAATTCAGTCTGATCGGTTTGGGTCAAATTTAAGTCAATGGGTGAGTGAGGCCTATAAGCTTTTAGAACTTATAACAATTAATTATACTTTAAGAAGAATGTTGTTTATTATATTCTACCCTTTTAAGCATCTAACTGTGAGGTTAGAAGGAGGAGGACTTAAGCATGCAGTCCACATGTTGTGTACCTAACCATATGGAAATGCCAAGAATTTGTGATTTCATCAGCCTGAGGAGCTCTCATCGTGGGACCTCCCTCAGTGGATGCATATCACAACCCATCTGTGATTTAGTTTCAATCAATCAATAAGCCTTTATTAAGCACTACTATGTACTAGGCCCAGTGCTAGATGCTATTGATACAAATACAAACAATGAAATAATTCCTGCCCTCAAGGAGCTTACATTATAGTAGGGAAACAACAAGTATATATGTATATGTATATATATGTGTATATATATACATATATATGTAGATACATAATAAACATAAAGAGAATAAATATAAATAAAAACAAGGTAGTGAGGGAGGAAGGGGGCTAGTAATTGTGGGGATCAGGAACAGATTCATGTAGAAGGTGATGCTTAAACTGTGTCTTCAAGGCACATAGTAGGCACTTAATAAACTCTTGTTGAGTTGAATGAATAGAGGGCTCTATAAAAAACATGAGGAGAGAAGATAGTAGATGAGACCTAGAACCATTAATAGTTAAGATCTAGAGAGTGTGGTGTATAGAGATTAAATGACTTGCCCTGGGTCACAGAACTAGTACATTTTCGAGACAGGATTTGAATCTAGATTTTTTTTTTTTTACTGCAAACCCAACACTTTATTATTTATGCTGAACTGCTCTGTGTGTGTGTGTGTGTGTGTGTGTGTGTGTGTGTGTGCAATTGTGAATTTTGACCAAAAGAATTCCTACTGAGGACCTTTGGTGTAGAGGCAGCCCCACTAAGGAGATGGATGAACTACATGAAGGCTAGGTCCCCTTCTTCAAAAATGTTGTGTCTATAACCTGCTTTAAGCTTCTGGCACAGAAATTCTTCTGATATACAACACAAGAGTTTCTCAGAAGAGGAAGATTAAAAGAATCCCTCTGATGATATCTTAAACATCCAAAATTTGGAGAACACTTATGTTCCATGAAATGGTAAAAACAGTGACACAATCCTATTGTAGGTGTTCTTGGTCCCAGTTAGAGTACATTATTCATTTATATCGAGAGGCTTCTCAACTTGAAAAAAATAAGATCCCTAACAAAACAGTTGTGAGGGTCTAGAAAAAGGAAAACATTTGACACTCATTTTGGTGACCTGGACGATGCGAATTTTATATGTAAAAGCTGCTCCCACTTCCAGTTACCAGATGTCCGTAAAAATTCATAGCAGGCTATTAAATTTAGCAGATCCTGTCTTAATTAGATTAGCTCCTGCACAGCATGACAGTAGAGTATTTCACTGATGGAGGATTTATAAAAATTTCTGGTGGGAATTCTTTATAGAAGATGTAGTCTTTTATCCACAGGGACTGCAAATTGGGGGAAAATGCACCTCATAATGGTATAAAAATGTGGTCATGGTGTGTTTAAAAAAAGAAAGAGAGAAACCCAGGTCTTCATTTCATTGATATTTTCTTTTCATTTGGCTTAAAGATATGGATGGCTGGGATAAGAATGAGGAAAAGAGTGTGTAAAAACAACCAGCTAAATGAATAGCATAAGGTTGGTAGAAAACTAGAATCAAATTCTTGTCATCAAATTCCCTAATAAACCTAGCACTATAGTGTTCAGTTGCTTGTCAGCGTGAGTTATTTTTTTTTTTCAGATAGAAAACAAAACTGTACAGTTTGTTTTGAGATGGTTATATGTGATCAAACTCAGTATCCATTTTCCAAACCCCATTTAAGATCACTAAAAAAGACATACAAAATACCACCACCACCAAGAACAGCCATACAAAACAGCTTCCGTATTTCTTTCTCACTCAATCTGTTGCCCACAATATCCATGAGTTAGGTGTGCAGAAACCCATGGTGGAATGAATGACTGGTTTATTTGTTTGGCTCCATATATAGGGCAACACCAGTAAAGTCTAAGCAATGGCCCCCAGTACATGGGCCAGGCTGGTGTGTGGGTTACTCTGCAAAGGGAAGAAATGTGCCTATTTTTTCTTGTTGTTTCAATCACCAGCTGAAAGGTCACATCCGTAGAATGCCATTCATCCGTCTGACACAGTATGGGGAGACAGAATAGGGGCAAAGAAAAAGAGGCTCAAAATAATATCGCCACCTCACTTTACTGGTACTAGGCAGGGAGGGTTATGAGTTTTTTTTCCCACACCCCAAAGAACATGAAACCTACAATATATGTGCTGGTGGCTGGGAGGAAGAATGGCCCCTCATTTACTCCTGCTACAGGCTGATCAGATTCACATCATACACAGTGTTACTAGGCAACTGATTAAATAAACGTGCTGGTCCTACAAGCAGAGCTTGCAATTAATTAACTAAACCATTTTCATTTTGACTGTTTTCTTCCCTCCTCTCTCCCTATCTCTCCCCCCACCACTTTAACCCCTCAGAGATATTGAAATCTGAGAGACAAGCACGTACTTTGGCTTGGCGATCTTTCTGCAATCAAGGAGAGAGAAATAAAGACAAATTTTCTCAAGTCAGGTGGAAATTCCTGTTCCATAATGGCCTCTTAGACACAGTGAATGGAAGTACCTACCCAGAAGCGAACAGTCTTGCCAGCTCTCTTGGTAGAAAAAGCAACCAGTGGTGCTTTTAAAAGCAGGCTATGTTCAGAAGGAGGTATCCTCACGCTCATTTCCTTCCAGGAGCAGTTTTCAATGGGGGACTAAGGGAGAGGGTATGGGTACAGGATGGAATGAAGCTCAACCAGAGCCTCTGTATCAATGAAGCAAGCTAAAGATCTAATACTACTACTAATAATAGCAATATTCAAACCACCTTATTTTATTTTCTAGCTCTGTGTACAGTTGTCATCTTAAAGTACCAAATAGGTTGGAATTACACGTGGCAAACAGATAACTACCAGGATCCTGGAAGATCTGACTGCTCTTATTATACCTGATCAAATGGGACTGTCAGCTGCGTTGGCAGAGATCACCTCTGATGATTAGAAGGGCTATGTTTCATGAAGGCTCAAATGAAAAAACTGCTAGCTGCAATGTGCAATTATTGCAAAAAATGAATGCTGTTTTTTCTTGTCTCTGACTGGGTGTAAAATTGTTGGTTTTGTTTTTGTTTTGTTTTTTCTTAAATTTGGTGATTCAAGCTCTTGCTTACATATTTGCCTGAAACTGTGGCTGTGTCCATGTGCAGCCATGGAAATGAGCATTTTTTCATAGAAATTCAAGTGACCATTTTATACATGATGAGATTGGATCAGGTTTGGGGTGGGGGAGGAATCAATTCTGGGGTACAGATGACCTTCAGCAGTGGATCAATCTATTTTTAAAAAAAAAATTGATGTGAGAGTTCTGTTATACTGAGATAACCTGAGACACAAATCTAGCACAAGCCAATGTTGTATGTTCAAAGTCCATATAAAGGGAAAAAAAAAATCAGATTTCCCATATGTTGCTGAGGATACTGATACTGGTTGTTGTTTGTAATGGTGGGTATTGCTAAAAACACATGTGTTGACTCAAAGTCCTTCAGATGCTTTCTTTATAATCTACAAACCATTGACCTATTGTGTTTCTAACTTGTAAACCATATTTTCCAATGTATTTTGTGCTGTTCTAATGTGAATTCCTCTTACCTAGTTTTCCAGAAACCAAAATCACCACACCATGATAAGATATTGGAATAGAACTTTGTGGAAAGCTTTTTTTGTTGAATAGAAACCATTTTAGAAAGCTATCTTGTCAATTACACCTTCAAGGCACCTATGAACCAAAGAAAAATCTGATTCACCACTATGAGATGCTGGTTCTATGTCTCCATTTCTCTCTATTTACATAATTTTAACAGAATTTACATTTATTAAATATAATTGGTAGAGAGCTTGGGTTAGTTTTTGACTCTGTTATTTACTACTTGCATAACCTAAAGCAAATCACTTAACCTCTTTAATTTCCCTTCTGCAGAACAAGGCGATTGAGTAGGGAGGAGAATAGGTGATTTATGAGGTCCCTCCCTCATCTAAATCCTATGATCTCACCAAATTATGAATCTAAAGAAAGATAACATGAACAGGTTTGATAGTTCTTTAATACACAGGCAGGCTATATATTTCCCTAATTGCCTTGCTGTTTCTCTCACTAGACTTTCTAAAGCTCTCAGTGTTTTGAAAATTTCTTGAATTTAGGATTATAGAATGCTAGAACTAAAAAAAAAAAATTGGATATGATCTAATCCAAGCCTCTATGATTTGTTCAAGGTTGCACAGCTAAGTTTTAGAATATACTAGGCTAGAATTTATATTTCTTAATATGTTTTTCACTAGCCTGGCACGTCTGCCTCCCATTTGGAAAACAGTGAAAGGGACCGGCACGATCCGCCCTTACAGATCAATCAACTAGAAAATAAAAGGTTGCTGAGGCTAGCTCCTCTCACCTGCCTTAACAAAGTGCCGGGCTTAAGTTCGCTGTGGGTAAGGAATGAAGAAAAAACCTTGACTTCAACTAAGACTTCTTTTATCTGTCTCTTTAGTCTGCGTTTTGTTGACTCTTGTTTGGTGTCAAACTGTTGATTTGGGCTGTTCATTCAGTCGTGCTGACTTCTTCAGTAGTTTCCTTATAGGGACACACTTTTCACCTCTGATTGTACATGCTACCCAATATCTGCCAGTGGAGGAAGGGTTTCATTTTTGTTTCATTTTTGTCCCTGCATCTCCAGCACTTAACACAATGCCTGGCACATTGGTACAGGGATGGTAAGGACTGTACTTCTGATTTCAGTGTTATAGGGAACTTCCAAGTGATAAAACTACTGATGCCCATCAGAACCTTCTCTGTAAGTTATAATCTTAGGCAGTTGCTCAAGTGGGAACCAACCCTATTAAAATATAATTGGCAAATGTTTAACAAAATTAATTGAAATATAATAAAATATAGATGATGTTAATTTGTGGTTTTCAAAGGCCCACTGTGCTCTGTTTCTATTTGAGTTTGATACCACAAGCCTACGCCACTGAGAGAGAGAGTGACATGGAGTCACATGGAGGTGTGCCAGAGATCTTACTAGCTTCGAAGCTAACTAACTCTCTGCTATTCCACCCTATTTGGTGTACAATAGTCACTTAATACATTTTTATTGATTGATTCGCTATCCTCCTGGACTCAGTCTGTTCCTTCTTGGCACTAAGTTCCATTTGTCTTTAACTGGGCATCATCAAAGACTCAGTGGTCCCCCTCCTCCTACAATCCTCAGACTTAGCTCTTGTCAGTGCCATGGAGGGCAAACAGGATAATTCAGGCCTCTTTCCACTGTTTTAACTCCCAGCTCTTAGCACAGTGCTTGGTACATAGAAGGTGCTTAATAAATGTTTATTGACTGACTAACCTTTCCCTAATTTATCAAAAGAGTTTTCAGACTAACTTAGCTCCAACTGAGGTGGTTTAAAGTGTGGATATCCACTCTATTTTCCTAGCTCTGTCCTTCACTGCTATGTATGGTATTTTCTTAGTCAAGCAAACTCAAACTGTACTTGCCAGGAGGCATGTCATAATTCCATCTGATGTCTCTGCAATTCATCATGTTTTGATTTTTTATCTGACTTGCTTTGGTCAAATTTCCTTTTGCCTGTTTATTTATGTCCCGCAGCATGCAAAAGAGATGTGACTTGTTAATTTTCAGCTTCAGCTTTCCTTATAACATCATATGATAACAGGATTATAGATTTAGAGCTAGGGTGGATATTAAAGATGATCAGATCTGGCCCCCTTATTTTACAGATGAGGAAAGTGAGGTCCAGAGAGTTGAAATAATTAGTCTAGGGTCCTGTAGGTAGAGGTAAAAGATTTATGGCATCTTCTAAATGGGACTGCTAAAGAATATATGTATTTATTAGCATCATGTGGATTATTTTTTACAAAAGTTGACCATATATTAAGGCATAGGAATATTGCAAATATATATTAAAACATGGATTATAAATGCATTCTTTATAGCCTATAAGATAATAAAAATAGCAGTTAGTTCAGGGATAAAAAACAAAATATGTAGACCAAAATGGAGACAACAGTAAAATCCCAAGTAATGAGAGAAAGAACAAATCACAGCAGCAGTTAATTACAAAAATTTTTGGGCTACAATTAAAGCAGTCCTCAGGCGGAGAAAATATATTCCCAAGAATAAAAACTAGAAAGCCAACATATCAACCCAAAAGAAGCACAAAAGAAGAGACATTGAAAGTTAGAGGAGAAATAGATAAATTGGAAACCAAAAGGACAATAGCAATGATAAACACAACGAAAACCTGGTTCTTTTAAAAGTCTAACAACATTGATAAACCTTTAGCCAACCTGATTAAAAAGAAGAAAACAGAAACCCAAATCAACAGAATAGCAAATGAACAAAGCCAAAAGAAATAAAAAGAAGATTAAAATGCACTTTGCCCAGTTATATGCTAATAAAACAAAAACCACAAGAAATAGGGCAATAGCCTCAAAAATATAAAATATTCAAACAATAGATGATGTAGAGATCTTTAGAATTCAATGTCATAAAAAAGAAATAGAACTAACTATGACAGATCTACCAAAAGGGAAGAATATCAAGCTTCTAAAGAGCAACTAGTCCCAATACTACAAATTATTCTCAAAAATTGAGAAAGAAATCATTGCACCATATTCCTTTTATGAGACAAATGCAGTCCTAACCTTAAAGCCAGGAAGGAGAAAATAAAGAAGGAGAATTATAGAACAATGTCTTTATGAATATCGATTCAAAAGTTTTAAATAATATCCTGTGAAACAGGCTATAGTACCAAGGAATCATTCATTATGACCAAGTTGGATTTATGCCAACTACATAAGCATGATTGAATATTTGGAAAACAAACAAAATTATTAATCATGTTTTTAAAAACATCCAAAATCCACTCCATTATTTCAGTAGATGTAGAAAAATCTTTGATTAAAGTACAGTACTTGTTTATTCTAAAAACCTTGCAAAGTATAAACATTTTTGTTGTTTAACCATTTCAGTCATGTCTGACTCTTTGTGACCCCCTTTTTTGGGGGGGGTGTTCTTGGCAAAGATATCGGAGTGGCTTGTCATTTCCAGCTCATTTTACAGATGAGGAAACTGAGACAAACAAGGTTAAGTGATTTGACCATGGTCACACAGCTAGTCAGTGTCTGAGGCCAGATTTGAACTCAGGAAGATGAGTCTTCCTGACTTCAGTGCTGGCACTCTATCCACTGAGCCACCTAGCTACCCTCAAAAAGTATAAACATAGAAAAGCTTTATTATATTAATAGCAGTGGAGGATGGGTTGGAGAGGGGAGAGGGTTGTGCAGCATAGACTCATTCATTCATTTATTCTCCAATATTTACTAAGCACCTACCATATGCATAGCGTAGTGTTTGCAGATTGTAGGCGAGTGAGCTTACCTTTAATTCCTAGCAAATCTAAAATGTTAGGGGAGGTTAATGAAGATGTAGAAAAGGAAGCAGTTCTCACAAATGACCATGATTCCATTGAGAATAGGTCATATAAAACTAATGTTATTTCCTTTCTGTGACAGATTTACTAAACTGCTTGATTAAGGAAATGCTAAAAATAGTTGACTTAGATTTAGCAAAACATTTGATAAAATCCTTTATGCTATTTTTGCCAAAAAGATGAAGAGATATGTATTGTTTTAGCATAGTTATATTGGCTTTTTCGTATTACAATATGAATGTTATATCCCAAAATGGATAGTAAGCTCCTTGAAGACAAGGATTACACCTTCTGTTTCTCATCCATATTCAGTTAACACATAGAAAATACTTAATAATCATTTATTTAAATTTAACTGTCTCTTTGTGGAATTTAGCAAAGCACCCAAGGCTAGTGGCCTTTTTTTTTTTTTTAATAGTGAAGGGGAGAAGAAACATTCACTAAGTACTTACCATGTGCCAGGCACTGTACTAAGTGCTTTACAAATATTTCATTTGATCCTTACAATGGCCTTGTGAGATAAGTGCTATTATGTTCTAATTTTTATAGCTGAAGCAACTGAGGCAGATGGAGGTTATGTGACTTGCCCAGGGTCACAAAGCTAATAAGTGTCTAAAGCTGGATTTAAACTCAGATCTTTCTGACTCTAAGCATAGGGCTTTATCTACTGTGCCACTTAGGAGCCACCAGTACATGCAGTTTGATTCAACTCAATTCAACTTAATAGATATTTATTAAATACCTCCTTTGTCCTAGTCAGTGGGAATACCAAGACAGACATTACAAAGCCCCTGCCCTTGAGGAGTTTACAATGTAATGGAGAAAAAGTCATATAAACAAGTAAATACAATATAAGAAGAGTGAGACAAGATTAGAAAAATTCACTAGAAATTTGAGGGTGGAGAGATCACTTTGGGCAGCTTAGGTGGTGCAGTGGAAAGTGCACTGGCCCTGTAGTCAGGGTCAAATTTAAAATTCAAATTCAACCTCAGACACCTATTGTGTCATTTAATTCTGCCTCAGTTTCCTCATGTGTCAAATGAACTGGAAAAGGAAATGGCAAACTGCTCCAGAATCTTTGCCAAGAAAACCCCAAACAGGGTCATGAAGAGTGGGAAACAATTAATTAACCAAAAGAGATAACTTTAACCTGTTTAGGAGAGGGAGAAAATAGATCAATTTGGAGGAGTTGGTGCCTGAGCTGGCTTTCAAAAGAATGGAGGATTTTAGCAGGTAGAGATTGGGGAAGGTTCATTCCTGATTTGGAGTTTGGCATTAGCAAAAACATTGATACAAGACAGAAGGATAAGAATGGAAGATATTGAGTAGCCCTCTTTGGATAGAATATCCTCCCAGATAAGATGATCACTTGAAATCTCATCACCATGCAGAGTGATTGAGGTTTTGATACTCAACATCTCAACTCCCCTGGTTACCTCTCTTTTCTGATTGGAGGGCAGGAGGGTGGAGCAATAAACTCCAGGAAGAGTCCTTTGAAGTGGGCTCAGAACTTTGCAAGTAACTCTTCGTTTTCCATCAGCAGCTCTGCGTAGTTGTTCCTCCTCCAGATTATACCCCAATGCCGGACACTCCCTTGTCCTCCCCCCCTTTCAGCTTCTTTTGTGCGTATTATCTTCCCACGTTAAATTATAAGCTTCTTGAGGGCAGGGACTGTCTTTTTCTTGTTTGTATTACCAGAGTTTAGCATAATGACTGTGGAATTGGAAGTTTATACTTGGCTAACTAAGCAATAGTGAACGACTAAAAGTTTGTGAGTAAAGCAGTGACATGTTCAGAGTGGTGATTTAATGGTGAAATAATGGATTGGCACTCTCCAACTCTCTTATGAGAAATGTGAAACTTTACTAAATGACCAGAGAAAACAGAAGGTAAAATCCTCTTCACTATTTGATACAGAGCTCGTGCAAATACTTCCAGATTGCAAAGGGAGGCAGGATAAAATTTTTAAAAGGATATGAGAGTAGAAAATAAGCTCTGATATCTTCAGTCTTCTTCAGTATAGCTAGTATCGTGAGGGGCTAGAAGAATTTTAGTTTGAGCTTGGGTAGACTTGGGTAGACTAACAGTTTTTATGAATCTTGCTGCAAGGCTGCATTTTACTTTAACTTGTGATTGAAGTTTGAAATGGCTAAAGGTCTTTGATTTTTTTAAGTTTTTATTTTAAAAGTTTTTTTAAAAAGCTTTATTATGCACTTAGCAAAAAACAACATGAACACGCTTTTTTAATATAATTTATAGAATAGTTGTTAATCATGAGGTATGTTTCTTCATCAGTGTTTTCCTATACCACTGAAATCACAGGGTTGGCATATACTACTAACAAAACTTAGCAGAGAGACTAGAAAATAAATACAGAAACTATTAAATATCTGGGAGAGTATCTACCAAGATACACTCAGGAACTATATGAATCCAAATAGAAGAGTCTCTATAGAAATACAGATGGAAGTAAATAATTGGAGAAGTAGTAATTGTTCGTGGATAGGTTAAACCAATATAAATAAAAATGATAATTCTACCTAAATTTATTTATTCAATGCTATGCCAAAGTACTAAAAAGATATTTTATAGAACTAGAAAAATAATTAAATTCATCTGGAGGAACAAAAGGTCAAGAATTTCAAGGGCAATCAAGGAAAAAAAAAGCAAGAAGGAAAAGAGTCTATCAGCACCAGATCTCAGATTGGACAGTAATCATTAAAATGATTGAATACTGGTTAACAAATAGAAAGGTTATCAGTGGAACAGATTAGCTTCATAACATACGGAAGCAAATAAAAACATTTTTATAGCATTCAATGAATCCAAATGCTCCAGTTACTGGAGGATTGTCTCATTATTTGACAAAAACTACTCAGAAAATTGGATGGTAGTCTGGCAGAAATTAGGTTTAAATTAACTTCCCACCATATGCCAAGATAAACTCTATAGGGATAGCTAGATATAAACAATTACATCATATATAAATTAGAAGAGCAAGGAAGAAATTACCTTTTGGATCTGTAGTTAAGGTTTGAATTCATGACTAAACAATGATAAAGAGCATACTACAACAAAAATATTTGGTTAACATAAAATTAAACTTTTTTTTCTCCCCAAATCTATTGTTAAAATTAGAAGGGAAACAGTTTACTGGGGGAGAATCTTTGTGACAAGTTTCTCTGGTAAAGGTCTCATATCCAAGATATTTAAGGAAATGATTAAAATTTATACCAAGAGCCATTCCCCAATAGATAATAGTCAAAGGATATGAACCGGCACTTTTCAAAGGAAGAAACCCAATCTATCAAAGATTATATAAAAATACTCTGAATCATTAATAATTAGAGAAATACAAATTCAAGCAACACTGAGGTTCTACTTCATGTCCATCCCATCACATTTACAAAAATGATAAAAGAAGAAAATGGCACTAGTTGGATGGGCTGTTGAGCAATAAGCACACTAGTACACAGTTAGGGCAGCTAGATGGTATAGAGGAGGGAGCTCCAGGACTGAAGTCAGGAAGACTCATTTTTCTAAATTCAAATCTGGCCTCAGACATTTATTAGCTATGTAACCTCAGGCAGGATACTTAACCCTGTTTGCCTCAGTTTCCTCATCTGTAAAGTGAGCTGGAGAAGGAAAGGGCAAAACATTCCAGTATCTTTGCCAAGAAAACCCCAAAATAGGGTCATGAAGAGTCAGACAGGACTGAAACAACTGAAGAGTAACAATAGCAGGGCACAGTTGGTAGGATTGTTGATTGGTTCAGCCAGTCTTTAAAGCAATTTGGAACTTTGTCCCCCCAAAGCTATTAAACTATGTATACTTTCTCATCCATAGATACCATTAGTAGGCTTATACTTAGCAGAGATCAAAGAAGAGAAAATGGACCTATATGTACTGAAATATTTATAGCAGCTCTTTGCACAGTAACCCAAAATATGTGCCACAAGAAATGATGAAATGAATAGTTTCAGAGGAAACTGGGAAGACCTTTATGAACTGATACAGAACTAGAAGACTAATTTATACGACGACAACAATGTGATAGAGGGATTTTTTTTTTGAAAAATTTTAGAACTCTGATCAATGAGATGACAAAACAAAGTTTTTTTTTGTGGACTTGGAATGATTGTGATAAGGATTTTGTTATTCTTTTTACAAATTTGCTTTATAGTGAAAGCAATGGAAGGGACAGGAAGATAAACTACTAGAAAGAAAAAGAATGAGGGGCAGCTAGGTGGCTCAGTGGATAGAGCTCTAGCCTTGGAGTTAGGAGGACCTGAGCTCAAATCTGGGCTCAGACACTAGACACTTATTAGCTGTGTGACCCTGGGCAAGTCACTTAACCCCAATTGCCTTAAAAAAAAAGAAAGAAAGAAAAAAAATGACAAATGTGGACTAAAAGGAACCAAAAGTAGTGTTTAGGAATCCTAACTTAATGGATAGAAGATTGGCACTGGAGTCAGCAAGACCTGAGTTTCAGTCCCACTCCTGTGTAATTGTGTACTTCAGAAACCTCACAGTGGCCCTGGCAGCTATCTAGGACTACAAAGTATAGAATTTTTTAGGGGAAGTTTCAATACTAGTGAGGTTCATGCGGCAGTGGAACCACACATCCAGATGAAGAAAAAAAAATAAGACTGGCAACTTTCCTATTTCCATGAAGGATCTGAGACAGCTTATCAGAGGCATAACAGGGTCAGAGATACCCAACAGGGACCACAGTATTATTCTTCTTTTCATTGATACACAAACTGTAAGGAACGCATAGCACACAGACAAGCAGCAGAGAGCTGGCCAAAATTGAACGAGTGCTGTAAAGCAGAAAAAGCTAACAGGTAAGCTCAGCTATTATTTTTAAAAGAGGGCACATAAGGAATAAGAAAAAAAATACACAACATGCTGTTCCTCTGAATAAGTGATACATAGAATAAGTGTTATTAGAGGCCCAGGGGAATGTTTCTTTATTTGTTAACATACCTCTTACTGAAAAGATGCCAAGGGCTGTCAGCACCAGACAGCACAAATATAAGGAGTCCTATATTCTAACACTTTTGGTTGAGTGAAAGCAAGAGGGTTTAGGGTTTTCTCCTCTTCTTTCTTGGGGGAAGACAAAGCCAAGAGGAAGTCCACATTTCCATCACCCTTGACCCAGTTCTATCTTTTTCCTTGTTTTCTTTGCTGTTCTCCTCCCAAATCTGACAATTGAATTTCTCTCTTGGATGTATACAGCCTATCCACCAACAGCCATGAACACTTCCAATTTACTCCTCTGGCACCTTTCCCTGACCTCTGAATGAGGAAAAGGCATTCTCTCATTCTCTTGAAAGGGGTTATTTCGTACAGGGGAAAAAAATGATAGAAACATAGGCCATGAAAGTGGTGACAAATGAAATGCTGAGTGGCCCCCTTTCTTCCCTAATGACAGTGCTAGGGCATTAGCACGATATGTGTCTGTCAGCGATGGGCAATAATCCCACCAAAACACTTCAAAAAGATGTGTCCATTGACTTCTCAGACTTGTTAATCCAGGGGAAGGAAAATGACAAAGGCTTAAGAGAAGCAGCAAACACCTGTACTTCCTTCAGATGGGCTGGCAGGTTATAGCTTGCTGTCCTGTTCCTCTCTGCCTATTAAGACACTGTATTTAATTTATTCTAATTACGTTTGCCCACTTCCTCTTTTCTTTTCCTCTCTCAGGGCCTGTGCCCAAATACGGCTTCTCCTCAGCTCTTATTTTGCACTTTACTTCAGATGCTAAATTCAGTGGGTTGGGCAGGAAAGGCAGCCTGCCAAGTCCTGGGCAGCAAACACGTCTAGGGCAGTCAGCGAGTGTCTTCTTGCTCTGTGTGCGTGTGTTTGTGTGTGAGATGCCTGGAAACAATCCTATCTGGCCTTTTGGTTTATGGTAATGATTTCTCCCTTGCCATGTGAAAATGTTTTCTTTTCTCTTCTTGCCTTAAATTATTGATGATGCTCAGAAAATGCTGGTCTCTTCAGAAGATCTCCTGGATGGTAGTGATGAGGACATTTCAGTAATCTTCAGCATCACAGGAGAGCAAATATGGCCCAATACTGTAAAACAGAATATCTTGGGGTCCAGGAGTTTCAACAGTCACATGAACCCTCATGTATATGTAGTTTCCCCCATTAGGATGTGAACTGTATGAGATCAGGGTTGGTCTTACTTTTCTATCTGTATCTTCAGCACTTAGCACAGTGTTTGGCACATAGTAAGGGCTTACTATATGCTTTTTTCATTAATGAGTCCATTACTCCATTCAAGAGCTCTTTGAGGCCTTTGTATGAGCAAGCATGATCCTGATACATTATGCTATTTTTTCCCACTGGAATATTATATCGTCCTTGTTTGAAATTCAAGTAGAATAACTCAGGGCATCATAGAGGTAAAGAAAAAAAATAAAAATTCTCAATTTCCTATTTCGCAGAATTTTTAACAAAAGTAACTGCATATTTTAACAAAAGTTGCTACAAATCAGAGAATTCCAGTTTCAGAAATTTCAATGGAAAGACACATGGTGTGTATAATTTAGACTGTAGAATATGACCCACAATGGTTTGCTCATGGAATGTGGTTAAAAACAAAACAAAACAAAACACAACTCTATTGAGGACATATATGAGTGAAAAAAAGAGATAGGGCATGTGGCAAGAATGAGATTTAACAGATGGATTATCTAAACATCAGTAACCCCAAGCAATTAAAAGAATCGGAGAAGGCTTCCCACGGGCTTATGGGAATGCTCCATGTTGGATATATAGAACAAATGGGGGCCACAGTCATGGTCTGCCTTTGTGGAGGAAGTACTCATACTGATCATTAAATCACACGTGGTTGGAACAACATTTGTTTCATGTGGGCTAGGTTAGTTTCTCCCATAAATGGGATAGTGCAATCATTTTTGAGACTTAATTGGTTCAGGGTACTGGGTCCCCAATTTTTGGTGGTTTTCTGGTCTCCTGGAAACATAACAAGCCCAGCCGATGAGGAGTTGTCATTCCTCATGCTTGGTGGAATCTCCACTACATTGTGAGTCAACCCACTTTTCTGATCAGGCACTGCTACCATGATGAACGTGAAAGAAGAGGGGAGTTACATCCATCTGAATTGTTGATAGATGTTACTGAATCTCATTTTGACTGTTAAGTCACCTTCTTTTCTTTAGCTATTATATGGTCGTTGACCATTTCATTACATTCCAATCCTGAGCCTGAACCAATGGCCTGGCCTGAGTTAGGCTTGGCCAAGAAGACACAGATTCATTCATTAGTCTTAAATAAATCTTGATTAGGGCATTACCATGTATTTATTTTGTATATATGTGTATATGTTGATTTTCCCTGAAAGAATATAAATCCCTTGAGGGCAGGGTTGGGGTTTGTTTTTGTCTTTATATTCAATGTACATAACACAGTTCTTGGCACAAGTAAGTATTTAATAAATGCTTGTTGTTAGATTACCTACATTAATGGAGAAAAGTATTTAGTGACTATTAAAAAGAAAAAAAAAACTTTGCCCTTTCATGCAGTATAGATATTAAAGAAAACTAGAAATAAAAAAATAAGAATTTATGAAATAGTTGTTAGAGGATGATTACCAGTTTTGCCAAAGCATTCTTTACTCCAAAAAAGAATTCCCTTAACTGTTTTTTGATTACAATTGTTAACTATTTGTCAAATGGAGGAACAGGGAAACTCAAAGCAGAAGTGTTCTGAGCCAGAATATTGCCAGAATATCAGTAAGAGACAAAGATGAACTATCTTTGAAATCACAAATGTATGTCAATGATAAAAACAGGATTTGATTTGCAAAAGTTTCAGACAAACATAGCTTCCAAGAATGGGTTTGGTACAAAAAGTGGTGGACATTTTATTTACTAATTCAATCATTGTTTATTGATTACCTGGTATGTGCAGAGCACTACACTAGCTGTAGGATTAGCTGCCAAGGAAAGACACAGTTTGCTCATCAGAAAATCGCGGTGTTAAGTAGTTACCTATCATAAAATATAAGAGACCATGGTAAGATGCATTGCAACAATTCACAAAACACTCCAGCACACATAGAACCTAGAAGTACTGAAGGGATTCAGATTAGAGGAGTGATCAGAGACATAGGTCATGGGCCTTCAAGACCTTCTTGTACTTGTTTTAATCCCAGGCTTGGAGGTGAAAATGATGTACAGGTGAAGAAGAGAGAGAAGGGTGTTTGTAAGTAGGCTAATCAGCAACGAGGAAGGACTTGTGCTCTGAATACTATTTAAATAAGAGAGAAGTTGAAATGTGGGGGAATAGTTGACAGAAGGAATAGATTGAGAGGCTGAGATGCCTAAATTAACCATAATGGACAATTGGCAGCCATTGTAAATGGAGTCCAAGGAAGGTCGTCCTACTACCAGAGATGTTTTCTTCCTGTGTAAACGTTAATTTTTTTGGATATGCTTGACTTCAGTTTATATTAAAATTACTGTGGTTTCAGTGACATGGCTTTATGGATAGAAAGCTGTCAGTCAGGAAGACCTGAGTTCAAGTCCCACCCCTGACATATAATGATTGTGTGACCCTGGACACATCATACAACCTCTTAGGGCTCTATGCAGTTCTGTAAATTTCTTAATTTTCAAGGCAGTTACCTCTCTTCTTTGGGAGAGAGAGTTTTCTCCCCCGGAATTCCCCATACCAATGAAAGAACAGGCCCTGTAGTTTAGTAATTAGCAGTTAAATTAAATAATAATTAAGTAGTGGTGATAGTCCCATAGAATGTAAGCTTCTTAGGGGCAGAGACTGTTTCATTTTTGTCTTTATGTAGGGCCTAGCACAGAGTTGGCTCTTAATAAATTCTTATCAATTGACTGAGAGCACTAATAACATAGTTTGGATTCCCTGAGCACACATCATACGATTGATTGCAGATTGAAGGGAGGAAATGCGAGAATGGTCACAGCAGAGGGAAGGCAGCCAAGGTTCAATATTTGCCGTGAATAAACTATGTGCCAGCGTCCACCAATGATCATGTATGCCCAGTGCCATTCTGCTAGAAAGAGGCTAAGCCTATATGACTTCCTTACTTCTTTTCTTGAGAAACAAAGCATAGAGTATAGCTGTGCTAACTTGGGATGTCAGTGCTGAAAAACTCCATATTTAAAGGGGATTCACTCCTTTAGATTATAGGCAAATAGAACCTGATTCTACACATCACATGCTATTTAATCTTCCAGAAGTTCTTTATCAGAAGAAGAATGAGAAAGAATAACATAAAAGGTTAGCATTTAACTCTTCCAGTTAATGATTAACTTTTGTGAAGTATTTTCTTACCTTCACATCAAAACCCCTAGCTTGGTGCCCTAGATTGGAAAAGTCATTTTTTTTCCTTCTGATCACACATTTTTCACTCACTGGCTCATAGGATCTGAGGTTCAGAGCTGGAGAGGACTTTAGTCACTATCCAATCGAATTCCCTCATTTTACCAAGGAGGGAACAGAGTCCCAGACAAATGATTCGCTAAGGGTCACACAGGTAGTAAGTTATATGAGGCAAGTGACTTGCTCAGCATTCTATGGGGAATAACTGACACAGCCAGGGATTTGACGCCAGATCTTACTGACTTAAGTCTATTATCCTTTCTACTATACTACTCAGATATCCCCAGATTGTTGATGATAGTAATAACAACAGCTAGGATTGATATATCGCTTTAAGGTTTGCTGTACATGGCAGCTAGGTAGGTAGGTCAGCGGGTAGAGGGTCAGGCCTGGAGTCAGGAAGACTCATCTTTTTGAACTCAAATTGGGCCTCAGACATTTATTAGCCACATGACCCTGGGCAAGTCACTTAACCCTGTCTGCCTCAGTTTCCTCATCTATAAAATGAGCTGGAGAAGGAAATGGCAAACCACTCCAAACCCCAAAGAACACCCCAAATGGGGTCATGAAGAGTTGGACACAACTGAAACTACACAACAGCCACCACCGCAACAAAACACTCTATCTGTTATCTCATTTAATCCTCACAACTATCCTGTGAGATAGATATTATATTCCCCATTTTTACCAATGAGGAAACTGAGGCTCAGAGAAATTAAATGACTTTCCAGCTAATAAATTGTCTGAAGCAGGATTTGAACCTGGGTCTTCCTGTCCCCAAGTCCAACATCCCATCCATTGCTCTACCTAGCTGCCTATCATTTCTGAATATTTTGCTAAAAAAACTCTGTTAATAAATAGATCAAATGAAACTAGCACAAGTACTGATTCCTAGCACTTTTATCTATTAACTTTTTCTCATGCAGAGAAAGGACTATTGATTCTCATTCTTTATTTCTTGGTTTTAAAATCCATAACAGGATTTTACCTTTCACCCCCACAGTCACCACGCTTCCTTAATAGCTTCCTTGTCAGAGACTTTATCAAAAGCCATTTGGAAGTCTAAATAAATGATATACACTGATTTCCCTTTATCCACTTTTTTGTGAGTCATTTAGAAAAGGATTCTAACAGGCTAAATAGTCCCATTCTCCCTTGATGCAGAGACCAGGCTTCTTCTTATCATATAATGCTGATCTGCTGCGAGGACTTTACAACTCCATCTTGAATGATTTTCACCACACTTTTCTCCCCCTGTAGCAGTGGTGTGTTGCTAAAGAAGAGAAGGTGGAAGGGGATACCTGTCCACGGAGACTTTTTGTAATAGCCTTTCAGCTGGATAGTTTATGTAGCCTTTAAGCCCTGAGGTAAGGTAGCAGGAAAACAGATTAATAGACACAGCAATCTCCCCCCAGATACTTATAGATAAACTCAGCCTTGGGCATTTAGAAAGTTGGATTTACAGCACCTTAAAAGAGGTTTCTGAAAACGGTGCCTGTTTTATTTTAAAGTATGCAGTATCAGGCCTGTCTTCCTTTAATCTCTGTCACTCTTTACCTATAGACAACCCAAATACCAGTCCCCGAGTTTAAGAAAGAGTTGTGTTTAGACTAGAAACAATCTGGGCATTGCTTTATAACAAGTAATATCTCTTTCTAGGCACTGAAATGAATTTGAATTGGAGCCAAAAGACATCTCCAGTGAGAGATCCACACAGAGACAGATACAAATGTGCTACTTGCTGATCCTGGTAAGCAGTAGGGATAGGAAAATTGGTTTCAATGAAATAAGAAACCCCTTAGACCTTCTATCAAGGCTTTTCCCTGAATCATACTTTTTTCCCCCTGAGATTCTGAAAGGACCTAATGATATGGGCTTTCCACAGCTACATATTCAGGCATATGCCAAGATAAACTCACCCCTCCTGTTTTCCATTCTCCCCAACCTCATGGCCCCATAAAATCCCTTGTAGGTCCATCTCTCTTTTCACTTGTCTGCTTTTTGTATGATGAGTCTGAGAGCTTCATAACTTTTAGCACCAAAAGCCTTAGCTTAGTTTTATAGAGAGTTAAATAGCTGATGGGTTTACCCCCAACTCCTAGTCCACACCTTGTGGAGCTTTCATTGACTTTCCTGACCCGTAATTCATTTTTCAGCAGGGGGAAAGGGCTTTAATAGTCAACACCATGCTTGGTTTTATACATATACATACATATATAAATACACACATCTACATACATATGAACACACATATGTACACACATGCATGTATATATGTGCATATGTGTGTATATATACATATATACATACACACATACATATGTATGTATATTGCATTTCTTCCAGCTAACTCAAAAGCATTTTACAGACACTCATGAATTCTCATGATTCTTTTGGGAAGGCAGATATTATTTTTACTTACAGATGAAAAAGTTGGCATGGGGAGATCAAGGGATTTGCTTGGTCCAGCCATGCAGTACTATAGACAGAACACAAATCATATCTTCTGTGTTGAGAAGCCATGTAAGTAAGGTCTTCCTGCCTTTTCTCTGGAAGAAGGTTATCCAGGATTTCATCCCACTGCTCCCAGGTAATTCCAGGATCCAATCCCTTGGTTACCTAAAAGGTAAATCAGAGCAACTGGTAAGCTAACTGACTCCTTATGAACCTGTCAGTTCACTACTGGGATCTCAGCTCTGGGAAACTGGGTGGAAAGGATCTAGTAACCCATTCTTCTTACTTTTTTTTTTCCCCCGTGAATTCTAACATGGATACATCCCATCTGTGGCCCTTGTCTGTGCAAAAGATTATCCAGAACCTTCCCTCCCAGGGCCTATAAAGAATGTGCTACGGGGTTATTTATGCTCTGTTTACTAGCCAATGGGTTGTTTTCACCTTTCTGGTATCCCTAATACTTAGTAACAAAGTGGCTAAGCAGAAAGAGAGCTGGACCTGGAGTCAGGAAGACCTGAGTTCAAATCCAGTCTCAGACACTTGGTAACTTTGTGACCCTGGGCAAATCACTTAACCTCTGTTTGCCTCAGTTTCCTGGGATATTAACAGCACCTACCTCTAGTGGTTGTTGTGAGAATCAAGTGAGATAATAATTGTGAAGTACTTAGCATAATGCCTGGTTGCTGCTGCTACTACTACTACTACTGCTACTACTACTACTACTAGTTGCTGCTGCTGCTACTGCTACTGCTATTACAACAACTACTACTACTACTGCTATTACAACAACTACTACTACTGCTGC
>NW_020954953.1:18283366-18313366 GCF_900497805.2 Vombatus ursinus | reverse complement strand
ACTACTGCTATTACAACAACTACTACTACTGCTGCTATTAAAACAACTACTACTACTACTGCTATTACAACAACAACAACTACTACTACTACTACTACTACCATCACTACTACTAGCACAATGCCTGACACATAATAATGTGTCAGCTTAATAAATGTTTCCTAACTGACTGGCTGCATCCTGAAGCTGAATTTCAAGATGCAGGGTATGTCCCAGAAGCTTGGGGATGCATATTAGTGTTTAATAATGACCCTAGTCTTAGTTTCAAGACTTTAGGAAGATGAACATAGGTGTGTATATCTACATCTAAATCTATCTACATATTTGTGTATATACATACAGAGAAATATTAAAAGAACATATGTTCGATTGAAGCGACATCAACCCTACACACGTGTTAAATAAATATCTAAATGTATAAATAAGAAAAACATATAGGTAAAGAACATTACATATAAACAAAGAGAACATATGGTAAAGGCATATGCTAGGCAGCTTGAAAGTATGGCAGACGAGTCCTGACCTTGGAGTCAGGAGGCCAGCTTCAGACACTTGCTAGTTCTATGACACTTAACCTCTCTTTTCCTGTTTTCTTGTAATAATAGCAATATCAATATTAATAATGTTAACAATCACGATAGCTAGCATTTATATTGTACCTACTATGTGCCAGGTGCTATGCTTAGCACTTTATAAATATTATCTCATTTGACCCTCAAAACAACCCTGCGGGGTAGGTGCTATTATGATCCCCATTTTACAATTGGGGAAACTGAGAGTAAGTGACTTGCCTGGGGTCACACAGGTAGTAAGTGTCTGAGGCTGGATTTGAACTCTGGTCTTCCTGGCTTCTACGTTCTGTGCAGTATGACACCATCTAGCTGCCTCATCTATTAAAATAGTTATTGAAGGGTTATAAGGATTATGAGGTAACACATAACATATTATGAAGTAACATTGCTAAAGTATTCTGCAAACTTTCAAGCTTCATACAAATACTAGTTATTATTATTATTTTGCCAATAGATAATGTTATAATACTTATCTGATAGTTTTGGGGGAATATCAAATGAGATGATATATAAAAAATGCTTGGCAAACCTTCAAGGGTTTTAAGATGTCAGTTATTGCTACTCTTGATTTTTTTTTTTTTTTTTGCTAGGCAATTGGTATTAAGTGACTTGCCCAGGGTCACACAACTAGTAAGTGTCAAGTGTCTGGTCTGAGGCTGGATTTGAACTCAGGTCCTCCTGACTCCAAGGCCAGTGCTCTATCCACTGCACCACCTAGCTGCTCCTATTGCTGCTCTTAGTAGTACTTAGGATCATATATCTACAGATGGAGGAGATCTTTGAGCTCAGCTAATACCAAATCCTCATTTAACAATGAAGGCACCTGGGCTACTAAGAGAGGTGACACGACTTATGGAGTCATAAATTTGGGCTGTCATTGAACAGAATCCCCTCAATTTACAAATAAGGAAACTGAGGTCCAGAGAAGTTAAGGCTTAACAGGTAGCAAGTGGAAGAGTCAGGATCTGAACCCAGGTCTTTTGACTCCAAATTCAACACTCTTTTCACTGTCCTATGGTCAGCACCAACACAGTATCCTATTGCAGGGAGAAAGTGATCGTAAATGGAAAAGTACAGTTCTCCTCCTGCCAATACAATCATGACTCTTTTTTTAATTGCAAATCAATATTTAGCAAAATCTCATGAAATTGTTGTTACTTAGAAGGCTGATCCAAATGAGTAGACAGTCTGATTAATGAATTAAAAATTACTTGAGTTTGAATTTCAGCTGTTTCTTATTGTGTGACCTTGGGCAAACCACTTCATGTCCCTGGGCTTAGTTTCCCTGGTTGTGAAATAAAGGGATTGTATTAGACTCAGTGGTGTCACACTTAAATCAAAATGATTCCTGTGGACTGCACATTAACTTACAAAACCACAAATTAACATGTTGCGTTGTATTTTTATTAATTTTGTTAAACATCTTCCAATTACATTTTAATCTCATTGGAGTTATGTTGGGCAGTTGTTCCCGGCCACATGGGGCCGGTGGACCTCAAATATGACATGTCTCAACTAGATGACTTTTATGGTCCCTTCTAGCTCAAAATCATACAAAACTATGTGAGCATGTACATTTAAATAGGAAAAAACTTAAGAAGGAAGTTAAACAAAGCTAAGTTAGATTTTCCGCTCTTTCTGTTGGGCTTCACCAAAGTGATTTTTTTTTTTTTAGCGTTTCTGGTTATAGGAGTGAATTTAATGAATTGACACACACTCATACGTGTTAAGATTAGCAAAAAACGTTCTTGATTTATTCTCTTCTAGAAATATAAGAGGAGGTGGCTCCATAAGGACTGACTAGTCTTCCCAGAATCGGCAGAATGGCCCTCTCGGTATATTGGCCCTTTCCTGTGCGAATGGCCCATTATGTAGCTAGGAGGGAGGTACATTGTACACGATTACCAATAATTCTTTGCTGTGAGCTATGTTAAGCTGCCAATAATGGAAAGCTAAGCTATTGTTTTTAGGGCCCTTTTTGGTGTTGGTTATTGAAGTTAACACACCCAAACTGGAATACCTGTTTTTGAAAAGATATCCTGAGTAAATCTTAGAACTGATTTTGTTAAAAGTTCAACCCAGTTGTATTTCTTTTTTTTCTGCATCCTGTTGCAATACCTGTATGGGTGCCTGTATATTCCTGTCTAAGTGAATATTTGTTGTTTATGATATCATCGTGGTGTTAACCTACCTGTGGTTTTGTCTGGTTCTTCTATATACTTTGAGGAAATATCTTTCCAGTCCTTAGGCGATTTATTTTGTCTGTACTGTTTGGAATTTCCTGAAAGTGTTTAGGCAAACTTACCAGAGCAGTGAAGGTATTTCCCTGGCCTATTTTACAAAGAGATTGTTTTTCTCTAGGGAAGGGGGGGAAGTGGGGGGGGGGGGGGTTGTAAGGAGGTGGGCTAAGGCTCCAGAAAAGTTTCAGCTCGTTAGGAAGGTGAATCACTTTAATTAATGTGTCTCCTAGGAAATCTAAGATAGAGTGGGACAATCTCATCACAATCAGAACTGTCCCCTACCTAATTAGTGGCATATTAGAGCTGGATTGCAGGAACAAACCAATGTGGGTCTTGTAATCAAATATGCACCCCAAATTGGCAAGCATTCTGCCCTCTTTTCCCTCTTCTTAAAGCTTTCTAGTGTTTGTGGAAGGTGGGGAATGTAGATCTCTATACATGAAATATATAAATAGATTTGGAACCACATGAGTTAGCTGGACAATCTTACATTATTGTGTTAAGTCTTACATATTTTTTTTCCTCCAGTATTGGCCTAAGATGCTTCTCATCACAAAGCTTCTGTATCTTCCATCAGTTTGACCTTTAAAGCTAAGGGTTTGGTTTCATTAATTTAATAAGTATAGTTGAAGAGAGAAGTTTGACCTAAGAAGATGTCAACCTTCATTTCCAGTTGTTTGTTTGACATAGTATTTTGTGGCAATTGATTGTTCATGACTCCCATCCACTGTGTAAGTTTGCAAGGAGGAAGGACATCTTTCAAGATGTCCCCATCCTTATATCCATTCAGTCAAATATTCAGCAAACATTTATTAAGCACTGAATAGGTGCTTCATTACTATGCGAGATGGTGAAAATCATCCATGGCAAATTAAGACAACCAAGGTCTGATGTGGCTAGCTGTCTCAATTCTTAGGAGATTTTGGAAGAATCAGGACTTCTTTTTTCTCACAAGATTTGAAGGGGTAAATTGTTTCTGATTATTGAATCATGGGATCTTAGGTTTAAAGTGGGGAGGGACCCATTTTTTTTTAGCATTTCTCCTTCAAATGTTAGAATTTTTTTTTTACAAAGAACAGTGAAAGTAAAAATGACAATCAGTTCTGCAATTTGCCTGTTTTGGAAACTATATTTGAAAAATGAAATTGTAACTAGAACAAATATGAGCACCCAGTAGGCACTTAAAATATTTATTGAACTGAAGGGTGATGGAATTTCAAGGTGAGTTTGTCTTCATCTTTTCTTTTGTGTGCTTGCAGGTGGTGATGATATTTTCAATTGTGGCCCTCTTTTGTTCTCACAGTACTAATGTAGTACAGAATGTGGGTTTGCATATACATACTTTTGCCTTCATTTCTTAAGTCTGTGCTCTTTATTAGAAGTGAATGGTAACAGTGTGTTCAAAGATATAAATGTAGGTCAACATACTGCTTACTATTAATTGATATCAACTCATCATAAGAAAAAGATAGCGTTTGTATGTATTTCCATAATTTACATTGACACGCATTTTCTCATCTACTGAGCTAAAAGCTGCAACTAATCCTGTGGTTGCTTCTCATCTTCATGCACAACTTTCTGGATTCTAGATTAACCTTACTTTCCCCAGTTACCACAAAAACAGCCTTCAACAGACAGTTTCCTCTAGCCCAACATCATGACTTGTGCTAGTGTTCTTTGGCTTCCATTATGACAATCTGACTCTTCCTAGTGTAGGGGCAGCTAGGTGCTAGCTAGCAAAATGGATAGAGCACTGGGCTTAGAATCAGAAAGTCTCATCTTCATGAGTTCAAGTCTTTCCTTAGACACTTAGTAGCTGTGTGACCTTGGACAAGTCACTTAACTCTGTTTGGCTCGGTTTTCTCATCTGTAAAATGAGCTAGAGAAGGAAATGGAAAACCACTCCAGTGTCTTTGCCAAGAAAATCCCAAATGGGGTCACAAAGAGATGGACTTGATTGAAATGACTGAATGACAACAACAACAACAACAACAAAATGGTGTAGTGTAGCCAATTGTGTGCTGGAGTCTGCTCCAACAGCTCAAGCTGATTGTTAAATTTGCAGTGTCAGTATTTATACCTGGAAAATCGACAAATGCTGCAAATCAGGGCTTGATTTGTTGTTTTGTTGATCGCCAGTGGAATTTCAGACATCTAGAAAGTTGATGGAGAAAATGTTAATTACAAATTAAACTTAAAACTTAAAACATTTACCAGCATACTCTTGAGTGCAGGAGATCTCAGTGTGGTCTGTGGCACCCAATGGGTCCCTGAGACCCTTTCAGGGGATCTGCAAAGTTCTCTTGCAAAGCTATTTTAATAACAATGCTAAAACTTTATCTGCCTATTCAATATTCCTTCCTTTTTCAACTACTTATCTGTGCAAGGCTGGACTTTTTTCCATATACATCAACCAAAAGCAACATAGCTTAACAGCTCAAATGCAGAAGCAGTTATGAGAATCCAGCTTTCTTCTATTAAGTCAGACAATAAAGAGATTTGAAAAAATAGGTAACACAATACTGGTCTTCTCACTTTTGTTTTAGAACTATAGTTATTTTTTTTGAGAAGAACAGTTATTTTGCATAAAATATTATTTATGTTAACATGTGATGGGTTTATTACTGTTATTTTCAAGTGAATTAATACATATTTGAAGATTGATCATTTTAAATTTCTAATATGGCACATGTTTCTAGATATTACCCAAATGAAAAAATACCTATTCAGGGTACTCAATTTTTAAGAGTGTAAAGGGGACCTGATGGCAAAAATTTTGAGAACCAGAGGTCTGGTGGATAGATTACTAAAATAGGAGCCTGTTTGACTTTTTACCTCTGTGTCCTTGGAAGAGCTACTTATCTTCTGAAGCTCTCAGTTCTTCTCCAGTTAAATGAGGGGGTAGTAGTAGATGACCTCTGGCTTAGCTTCCGACTACAAATATAAGATGCAATGATTTCTCTCATTAAGTTGTTTGGTCTTTCATCCGTATCTACAAAATGGGATCATTACAGGGTCATCGACTTAGAGATAGACACAACCCCAGAGGTCATCTAGTCCAACAGCCTCATTTTACAGATGAGGAAACTGAGGCCAAGAGAAGTTAATTGATTTGCTCAGAATTAGGCTACAAATAACTGGCAAAACCAAGATTCAAACTACTATCCCATAACTTCAAACCCAGCCCCATTTCCACTATTTGTTGTTCAGTCATTTTAGTTCTGTCCAACTCTTTGTGACTCCATTTGGGGTTTTCTTGGCAGAGATTCCATTTTCTTCAGTTTATTTTTTACAGATGAGGAGCTGAGGCAAACAGGGTTAAGTGACTTGCCCAGTGTCTGAGTTCAGATTTGAACTCAGGTCTTCTTGACTCTTGGCCTGGAACTCCACTTCACCACCTAGCTGTCCCATTTCATTATACTATAATAATATCTCTTTCCTGGGTTGTTGATGAGAACAAGCGATAAAACATATGTAAAGCGCTTTGTAAACTTTAAATTATGCTATAAATGTATGTTTATTAAATATAATATGTAATGCATATTGTATCATATATACTATAAATGTGTATTTATTATATTATATATGTATTCATACATTAATTCATTCATTCTCTCTTTTCTCAAAATTCATTTGATTAAGTATTTAATGAACTAACCTATGTACAAGGCTCATGACTTAATGGATTGATGGGAGTTCTATGGGATAGAAAGAATAATGATTCTAACAACTACGATTTATACAGTCCTGTGAGGTTTGCAAAGATCATTAAATACAATTTGCCATTTTATCCTCACTACCTGTGAGATGGATAGCACAATTATCACTAACCCCATTTTCATATGCAGAAACTGAGGCTGAGAGTTTACATGACTTTCCCAAGGTCACCCAACTAGTAAGTAAAAAGGTAGGATTTGTACTTACGTCTTCCTAAAACTCTAACTGCAGCACACTATTGACTATATAAGATGCTGCCTCTCTCTTTACATAGCCTTATAGTTTTGCTCTTTTAATATTTCTCTTTGGGCATCTAAATATCCATTGAGAATGTTGAACTCAATGCACGTTCTTGATTTGTAAGGATCAGGGAATTCTTAAATTCAGTTAGAAAGATGAAAATGCTCCTTTCCCAGCTGTTTTCATTTTTTTTTATTAATAAACCAAGACACTGTCTTACTAAAGTAGAATAAACTTTGGTTATTATTCATTAAGGTAGAAACATTTGAGCCTGGTCCAGTATGTGCTCCCAGGGACAAACCATTTATGTTGGGGTCCTACAGCAGAAGACAGTGTGGATCTATTGTAGAAAGATTTCTGGGGAATCTTTGTCTAGATAAGAGGTTTCCAAACTTATTTAGCCTACCACCCTCTTTCCAAAAAAACATTACTCAACACACTCCTGGAAATCTACTGTCTTTAACTCTTTAATTTTTTTAAATTTGCATCATTTCAAAAAATATGAAATATATTTTTTGAAATGATGCATCTTAAATTAATAATTTATTGTAAATTTGTGGTTTTTTCCTGCATTGAAATTTGATGATGCAATATTGTGTCATGTGACCACATAGTATCATATTGTAAACAAGTCATTACACACACATATTCCTGCTAATGCAAGCTGGACTCCCCAACAATAAGTGATAATGCCCACCTGCCAACACTTGCTTGTTAAGACCTGTTGGAGGATTGACCACTGATCTGTTGTAACTTGCATTTTCTGTGTTTATTTGGAAAATGATGTAATCACTGACTTTAACTCTGTTAAACACAATAGATGAAACATGTACAAATGGTTTTTCAAAATTTTCTTCTTTTCTCTTCTTTCCGTCTGCTTCCGCTGTCCCCTCATTTTTATTCAACACCTCCCAATTGCACCCAAGGCTGCTACCATCCCCCTGGATTGTTCAAGTGTCCCCCCCAGGGGGCGATACAATCCACTTTGGGTACCCATGGTAGATGACCTGTTCCCACCACTGTAGACTTTGTCTTTATGGAAGGTAGATTATGATAATCTTTCTAAATATGATTTATACAGGACAAATCCTTGAAAGGTGGGTGTTGCTTTTACTATAAGGCTGGCAGGTATGTCCTTAAGACTTGGAGTGAAATCCTACTTGAAATTGGATTATTGGTTGAAGATTAGACCCAAATAACAGGAACTAGTATGAGTTGTCTGGTAAGAGTTCAGCTCCCGGGGTGTTAGGGTCCCTGACTTGCTTTAAAAAGCTCATCTTCTGCAGAAGGCATTTCCTTGTCTTCCCCCAACTGCTAGTGCCTTCCCCTTGAGATTACTGTCTGTCTACTGTGTATATTTCTTATCTGTAGCTAGGTTTTTGTTGTTGTTATTGTTGTTGTTATGAATGGATTTTGTTTTTGTTTTATGTATTGTTTCCTCCATTAGAATATGAGATCCTCCAGGGAAGACAGTTTTTACTTTTCTTTTTATCTCCAGCACTTATCAGAGTACCTGGCACATAATTAGATGCTTAACAAATACTAGTTGATTGACTAACTGAACTAGCTCTAGAAGAAAAGAGGGCAATGTGGGAAATTCTTGGTTTGAAGATGTGGATAAAATGCAGAACTTCAAATCAGGAAGAAATGTATTCAAATTCTGACTCAGAAGCAAACCATTAAATGCGGACTCAACCCTTAGCAAACCACAAGCATTGTTCCCATTAGCAATAGCCTAGAAAGATCTAAAGAAACTCCAGAAACGTTCCCCATTCCAACAATGCTGGGTGGACAGAGCAGCCAAAATTCACAAATTGCATTTCCAAATATTCATGGGGAATGTTGAACACATTATTGGGCAAACCATTAAACGGCCTTATCCTCCTCTTATTAGAGGATGTATAAAATGGGGGTAATAAAACCACCTACCTGAAAAAGTTGTACAAGGCTTAAAGTGAGATAGTATACGTAAAGCATTTGTAAACTTTAAAGCTACCTAAAACTGATACAAAATTAGCTAACAGCATCAGAAAGAATAGAGCTTTGTGGATCACAACATGTTGGATTGTTGACTTGTCTTTTGAGACTTAGGCTTCCACTATTATTTTTGTTTTGTTTTGTCTTTTTACCACTGTCAAGAGCAAATTGAGAGTTAGAAAACCATGTAATATAGCTGTAGAAAAAAATAGAAGAGAGGGATAGGCATTGGAAGATCTGAGTATATTGGTATCAGAAACCCCCAGGATGAGGAAATACTTTCAACCAATGTAGGTCGACACTTCTGTAATGTGTAGTTTTAAAGAGGGGAGCAAAAATAAAGTGTTTAGGGGCATAATGAATACAGAGCTAATTTTTTAAAAAAAATAACCAATTCCTTGATTTATGTTAATCTAACTAACCTGCCTAAAATCCCCAATTTGGGCTTCGTAAATTCTTCAACAGTGACATTATAATTTGGGTCAGGGGTACAAAATCTTGATAAAGTTCCAGCTGGCTTCAAGCAACAGCCCGTTCCCTTGTAGTCCACATAAATGGTATAAAATTACTGTTGTCCCAGCAATAGTTACTAGGTTTGCCTTCCTGGTGAGTCTACAGTTATAAGAGGCCAGCAAATACCAAACAGGTCAAATGAGGAGCCTTATTTCAGGTCCACTTATATCCTAGGGAGGAATTCTAAGTAGACACGCTGTAATCCCAGGGTGAATGATAAAAATATTTATTTCCCCCTTTCCCTCATGCCTGCATTTTTCCTTCAGTTTCCTCTGGCAGCATTCAATTCTTCATCCATTAGCATGGCCCCAGAACATACTGTGACTGCACTTTACAATCTAAGACTCAGGTTAGGAAAGGGGAGCCAGCCTCTGATTCTAAGGGAAATGATAAATGTGAGGGGGCCGCCGGAATGTTTGTGGGGTGCTGGGTAGCGAAGTTTGCTCCAACTCAACAACATGATTTGTGAAACTAGAACCAGGTCCCATTTCAGGGCAGTGAGAGCGCCTAAAGTTAGAATTCAAGTGCAAATGCAAAGCAATTTTTGAATTTTGGCTGCCCTGTCCACCCAGCTTTGTTGGAATGGGGACATTTCTGGAGGTTCTTTAGATCTTTCCAGGTTTTTGTTAATGGGAACAATGCCTGTGGTTTGCTAAAGATTTAGTCCAGCCTCTTTGGAATTAGACTACAGACCACGTGTCATAAGGGAAAAAGAGCTGGGTCTCCAATCAGAGGACCTAGATTCTATCTCTCCCTCTTGTCCTTACTCTCTGGTGACCTTGGACTTACCTCTGGGTGACCTCATTTTGCTCATTCTTAAAATGGATTTGGCTTTCCTCTAAATGGTCCCAGAGTTTTCTTCCAGGTCTGGAGACCACATGGCTTCAAAAGTCAGCTTTTTCTTCATTGGGACATAAATCTTAGAATAATTGCTTCTGGCTTTTCTTCCTATATGTTCTTATGTTAGTTATCCTGACGGGAAGGAGAGGGACAAAGAGAAAGGAAAAGGCATTTTTAGAATGTCCGCTATGTGCCAGGCAGTGTCCTAAGTGTTCTACAGATGGGTAAAAGATAGCACCTATCTCCCAGGATTGTTGTAACGATTAAGTGGGAAAATAATTGTAAAGCACTTAGCTTTACATTTCATCCTCACAGCCACCCAGAGAGGCGATGACGATGATGATGATGATGATACAATAATAATAATAATAATAATACCTTTATCTACTATATACCAGGCACATCATGAAGCACTTTACAAATATCTCATTTGATCCTAAAAACAACCCAGCCAGGAAATGATAATAAATAATTAATAGTAATAATAATAATAAACATTTATATGGTGTCTACTGTGTACTAGGCACTGCACCAAGTGCTTTACAAATATTATTTCATTTGATCCTCACAACAATCCAGCAAATTTAATAATAATAATAACTGACTTTATGTCATGCTTACTCTGTGCCAGGTACTGCATTAAATTCTTTACCAATATCTCATTTGATCCTTACAAAACTCAGTGAGGTAATAGTAATGGTAACTAACTTTATGTATCACTTACTCTGTGTCAAGCAAGGTGCTGTTTTACAATTATGATCTCATTTTATTCTCACAACAACCCTGAGAGGTAGTTGCTATTATTATCCCCGTTTCACAGATGAGAAAACTGAAGCAAACAGTTTGAGTGACTTGCCCAAGGTCACACAGCTAGTAAGTATCTGAGGCTAAATTTGAACTCAGTTCTTCCTAACTCCAGGCCCAGCACTCTACTTACTGCGCCACTTTAGATGCCTCCCATGGGTGTCCAATGAATTCTAGTGTTATTTCCCATAGTTTGACACACATTTTAGAAGGATTGAACTGGAGAGAAAAGTGTTCACCGTCCCACCCATGTTCCATTTTTGACCCACTGTGTAAGTACATTTCCTTAAGTGGAATGACGTGAAAGGGGAGGAAGTGACATAAGAGATGACCTACATGTTCCTAAGTTATGGATGCATACATTAAGTAACAAGACACACACATCGTGCTGTGTGAACACACTCTGTCTTCCTTTGTCCCCTTCAGCCCCGTCACTGAGGAGAAAACAAAGCTCAGAGGTAAGCCAGAGTGCCATTGTTTGACTTTTTTTTCTCTCCTGACTTCCCTCGGGGGTCCAAAATGCCAACGCAGTTGAGATCCTGAAATAAGTGATTTATAAGTAAAATGGCCCTCTGTGGTGAAAGGTCTATGAGAGACTGGAGAATTTATTTGCTGAGTTACTATGCAAATTTCACAATTAAATCTTAACTCAGCTCCTGAGGGAATATCAAGGATTACTGAAGGAAAGGGGCTTTGACACGATTTAAAAAAGAAAAAAAAAAGGAAAGGTAAAGGAAGGAGAGAAGAGAAATAGCAAGCTACTTTCTTCCTCAGTGTTTCCATAGCAAATAGTTGTTGGGAGTTACTATAAAGAATGCTTAATGGAACAGGGAACAGGGGGAAAATGGGGGCGGGGGGCGAAAATCCTAAATCTATCACTTTTTTTTGTTTTGGTCAAACTGAATTAATGAATTTTTCTTCAAGGCCTTATTTGAACTTTATATTCCTCACTACAGCAGGCAGTCTTGAGTGAAATAAAACCACACATGTCCAATAAATCTCCCACCATCTTCTTTATTTTATTTTATTTTTTTCTTATGCTGTCCTCCCTTTTCCTTCCCAACAAACCAGCTTCCCCCAGCTGGGCTGGGCTGAGCTGAACCGTTCATTCCCCCAGCCCTTCATTCTAATCCTGGAAGTCTGAGCAGGAGACTTGTGTTTTGACAGGCACTCTCCTGGGTCCCCCCACTGAAAAGGCCAAAGCTCCCTGTGCAGCAGCTATCCTGGCCCTGAAACAGGAGACAGCTATTCTCTTCCCTCTACTGCATGCAAATAGGCCAGACTCAGTCCTCTCAGGCACAGAGCTCCCAGGCTTCCTTGTGGTTGTCTGCAGAATAGCAGTCCACAAAACTGTGATGTCTGCCTTTGCCAGAGCTAATGTCTCTGCACGTGGCCTATTGATAACACACGTCTGCAGGACGGATAGCACCTAGGGCAAACAATATTTAGGAACTGCAGCATCTCACAGCCCCCAACATGACACCAAGCACTCATCCCCCTCTCTGTTTAGTTAACACTCTCTGAAGGACAGCAGACTTGTCCTTGCTGGGAACTCACAGTGCCATGACAACGACCCCTCACTCATTAGATTAGTTTTATCTTTAAGGGGAAAAAAAAAAAGCCCCTTTTATTTTCCAGAAAAGAATGAGTACAGAGGTCAGCTCCACATGGCTGCTGGCTATTAATCAACAAGCAAGTAATGAGATATGGTAGGTTTGTTTGTGTTTTGGAGAATGGGGGAATAAGGAGGAGAAATCCCGCTGAACCTCTTCTTTGGTGTCTTTTTTTCTCTCCAGCCTCTCCCCTGAAAGCAAGAAATAGTCCCTGAAAATCCTTCCACATATTCATATAAAGGCCTTTGGGCTGGGGCCCTGCTTGGTGTCACTGTCTGCTATGATGTGGCCTGGGAAAGTGGCAATTAGGGAAAACAGGAGCAGTAAGTCACAAAAGGTAATGATATTTGGGCAAAAGGGGGAGAATCAAGGCATCTCTTTCTTTTTGGTGTCTGTCTTAATTAAAATAGAGTAGAAGAAAAATTTTGAGGTTTTTTTTTTTCCTTAAAAATTTGACCTTGATTTGATTTGCCTAAGGGTAAAATGAAAGGTAGCATGAGATAGTGGTTTCAGTGCTGAACTTAGGAAGTCCTGGGTGGGAATCGTCCTTCTGACTGACTAGCCATATGACGTTGGCAAGTCACTCAACTGCAAGGCAACTCCAAAGGACTTCCCTGGTAGAGAAAGGTCCCATACCTGATGATCCTCACACTGAAGGAAATCATAGATTATTCCTGCAGAAAATAAAGAAAAGGATGGATTAGGACTCTAAATAACAAGGATAGCACTGCCCACCTTTATTATTAGCCAAGGATGTTCTCAGCTTTTTCACACTGGGAAAAGCATGAGGAAATACACAGAAATCTGAAAAGACCTTTATGAAATAATGAAAAGAAGACCTTGTGCACACAGGGTCATATAAAATGAAAAATGGATGAATAAGAGTGGACAAAGAAAGCTTGTAAAAACTATGAGTGACAAGCCATTACGGACATCTTAGGATTCCCTTTTTCTTTTTGTGGATTGGAAAGGGGTCCAGAACAATATAATTTCTTTGTATAGAAAACGTCCAGCGAGAAAACTCCCTTTACCAAAGCACTTCCACTTACTTGGCATCTTATAGTCTTAGGATACAAAGAGGTCAAGGGACTTACCTAGAGGTACACAGCCAGTGAGGGTCAAAGGTAGAAATTGAATGTAGATTTTCTTGACTCAGAGATAAACTCTGTACCTCATCTTACCTATATTTATTTATTTAAATGTAAATAGCTGTAAAACAAGTTTGTTTACTTTTCTTAATATTTATTATGCTATTCATAGTAAAGCTTATTTGTATTTTAAGGATTCTTTGGAATTCTGCTTTTTTTTTAAACACCTTGCCCTATAACAAAGCTAGGGCTCCTTCTAGAGCCAGACATAAACTTATTTTTTAAAATTTTTACTTATTTTATTTTTAATTTATGGAGTAAAACAAGCATTTCCATAACATAGTTTATTAGAAAAAGATGATTGCACATGACACTGCCACTCTATTATGTACAACTTACTATTCTTTTTAAATATATAACCAAGTTATTGTGTAAATTTCTTTTTTTTCTAACTGTGCTGTGAGAAACGATGAACTCAATGATCTTAGAAAAACCTGGCATAAACTTATGTGACCTTTATACCTTCCTCTTTAATATTTAAAATTTTTTAGGGGCTGAAGAACACAATAGCAAACATAGACAAAAATATAATTAAGGGGAATTAATAACGGAATAGGATGTTGTCAATCTCTAATATCCTTTCACAGAGTTAGGTGATTAATGTAGACTTGACTATCTCAGGTAACCAACAGAGCTTTCTTAAAGAGCAAACTCTTTCAGCCTCCTCCCCAGAGTAAACATGAGAATCTATAAAAGTGTTGGCACCTTGTCTGGGGACATTGCCTTTGAGGGCTGCTGTAAATAAACCACATAATTCAAAGAAGGTGGGAAGTATCAAGTTGTTTTGAGTAGAAATACTTATAATACATATTTAGATGCCTCAGATTTGTAGAGCCCTTTATACTATGTAAACAGTGCTACTTTGTGGAATAAGATAACCTGGATAAAATTCCTGTTCTGACAATTACTTCCTATATGACTTTGGGCCAGTCACTTAACCTCCTCTATAAGCCTCTGTTTCTTCATCTGTAAAATGGAGAGGTTGGATTAGATCATTGATTCTCAAACTTTTGCTCTCAGAGCCTTTTTATATTCTTAAAAATTATTGAGGATTCTCCAAAAAGGCTTTTGTTTCTATTGGTTATATCTAGGGATATGCTAGAGCCAGCTTGAAATATCTCACAAAATACAATTGTTATATTTTCAGCATGAGCATTTCTATTTTGGATATTGGCAAATAATGCAAATCTGGGCTTGATTTGTTGATGGTTTTTGTTTTGTTTCTTTTTTTGGATTGACTAGACTTAAGAAGGTGATGGAGAAAAATAGTGAAGATTAAACAAAAAGTGTGTCATGTATACATTTTTCCCCCAGAGAGCCAGTTGTTAAACATTCATCAGCACACCGCTGGTTATATCTATTTTTTTTACTATATTAGAAATTAAAACATCATAGAATTATTATGAAAATAGTTTTGATTTCACAGACCCCCCTGAAAAAGTCTCAGGAACCCCAAGGGATGACCAGACTACACTGTGAGACCTCTGGAGTAGATGGTGTTCAAAGATCCCCTCCCAACTCAAAATCTCCAATCTTAAAACCTACTAATCTACTTTGTTGCTCACAACAACCCTTTGGAATAGATACAAAATGATTAGGATCCCCATTTTAAACATAGGGACATTGAGACAAAGAGATAAAGATGCTTATGAAAAAGTTCACATTGCAAAGGATTGGAGATGAACCTGGGACCTTTCTAGGAAGATGCTGGCCCTTTCAACCAGATCATCAGCCCCCTGTCTTCACCACTTACTGGCTAATCTCACAGTAGGCAATTAGAATTTCTACCAGGTATTTCAAAGCAGTGTAAACAAATTGTGAAAAATAACAATGAAAAAACCAGAAATTCAGTACAACATTTTAGTTGGGTCTGACTCTTTGTGACTATTTGGGAGTTTTCTTGGCAAAAACACCAGAGTGGCTTGCCATTTCCTTCTTCAGTTCATCTTACAGATGAGGAAAAGGAGGCAAACGAGGTTAAATGACTTGTCCACAGTAACATGGTTAGGAAGAGTGTGAGGTCAGATTTGAACTCGGGAGGAGAATTTTCCTGACTTCAGGCCAGATACTCTATCCACTGTGGCACCTAGTTGTCCTAACTGCTTCATAAGAAATAAAGTGTCTAATAAGATCTCACCCCTCCCTCCCAAAAAATGTAAACTGTGGAAATATACCCATTGTGAAAAAATGTCAATAAGGGACTTCAGTATACTTTGCATTAATTAAAAATAGAAGGAATAATGATATTAAATTCATATTGTTAAGGTATTTGGGATGCCTTACAGAGTATATGTCCTCAGTCACAGGTATTTGCTGGGAGTGAGAATGGTCTCAGTAATCCTGATCCTCTGATCTACTCTTGATTGGAACATGGCCCTAGGTACTAGAATTCCTTCCTGTTGCATTTTCACGGGTTTCATTTCTCTTCGGCTGAGAGACATTGACAGAGATGAGTTGTGAATATTTCCTAAGACTCAAGATTTAGAGTTGTTAAGAGCTCTTAAATGTCATCTAGTCCAAGACCTTAATTTCACAGATGAGGAAATTGATGCCCAAAATGATTAAGTGACTTGCCTAAGGTCCTAGGGGTAGTATGTTGCAGTGCTGGTGTTTAAACTCAGGTCCACTGACTCTAAATTCTTGGCATCGTGTCACCCTGGTATAGAAGCCCAAACTGTGAAGAAAGTTGGGCTGAGCTTGGTCAATAGAGGAGTCTGATCATTGAAGAAAGTGAAATTCAAAAATATATTATGATTGTCTTTCCTTTCTGGCATACTTTCACCATAAGAACCCTCTCTGTATGACCTGAGTAAGTGATCTAATTTGCCCTATGTTGATAATTGTATTATTATTTGTGTAGTATGTTATGTTTATATGCAATGTGGGACTAAAAACTTGGCAGAAGGAAAGAAAAAACATGAAATAATGAAACACTGACTTAAAAGTAAAAGCAGCAAAATGGAAGCCTGGAGCCTACCTAGAGAGGAGTGGCTGCAGTTACCAAGAAGCTGAAGGGAGTTATATGATTACTTGCTGGGTGGTACAGTGGATAGAGAACCCAGCCTGGAGTCAGGAAGCCATGAGTTCAAATACAGACTCAGATATTTATTAGCTGTGTGACCCTAGGCAAGTCACTTAACCCTTTTTGCCTCGGTTTCCTCATCTGTAAAATGAGCTGGAGAAGGAAATGGCAAACCAGTCCAGTGTCTTTGCCAAGAAAACCCTAAATGAAGCCACAAAGAGTCAGACATGACTGAAAACAACTAAATAGCAATATAGGATTAGTTGAAGTTGAAGTCAAATGATTACAGGCACTTAGCCAGTATAGTGGCTAGATTACTGGTCTGACCGTCAGTGAGAGCCAAGTTTAAGTCCTACCCAGGACACTCGTACTCTGTGCGAACATAGACAGTTTAGCTTATCTTACCTTAGTTGTCTCATCGGTAAAATGGACTCTCACAGGGTTGTTGGAAGTATCAAATAAGGTAACGTGTACAGCACTTAACAAAACTTCAAGGGCTATCTGTACATGCTAGCTATGATTATTATCCTATAAACATGAGTTGAAGAAACTAGGGGCATTTAGGCGGCAAAAGATATGATTTAAGGCAAAAATAATAGTGACCTTCAAATATTTGATACGCTATCATAGAGAAGAAGGATTATGTTTATTTTCATGGTCTCAGAAGGCAAAAGTAGGATCAATGTGTGGAGATTAAAGGGAGATGTATTTTGGCTTAATTTTTAAAAATTCTTAACAATTAGAACTATCCCCAAATCAAAGCAGCTGTCTCAGAAGGCTGTGAATTTCTGGAATCTGTAGTTCTTTAAATTCGAGGATGCTCCTTGTCAGAAATGCTTCAGAAGAGATTGATACTTTAGCAGTAGTTGACCCCTAAGATTACTTCCTATTTATCCTGTATTCGGATTGTTTGTACATTGTTGTTGGTATGGTTAGATTCTGAGTTCCTTGAAAGCGGGAACTACCTTTTGCCTTCCTTTGTATCTCAAGCACTTAGCACGATGCCTGGCAGATCATAGGCACTTAGTCATGGACAGAACTCTTGGCTATCATGAGAAGACTAAAGTTCTAGTGCTTTTCTACTTACCACTCATGTAACCTTGGATCAGAATAATAGTGCCATTTATTTATATCAAATGAGATCAAATGACATAATAGGTGTCTAGCACTTTGCAAAGCTTTGCTTTATAAATACCAATTATTATTATCATTCTTGTAATTGTTATTGTAATATGGTTCCTTGAGGTTTACAAAGGGCTCTAGTCTTCTGACCTATTAAGAACAAATATAATGATTTCTGGTTTATAAGATGGGGAAATTGAGACTCAGTTAATGACTTTCCAAGTTGTCAAAACCAAGATTCAAACTCAGGTTTCCTCATTTCCGGTCCAATATTCTTTCCAATACACCGGTCTCCTCTGTCACTTCTCTCTTGGCTTCTTTTTCCTTATCTGTAGAGCAATAGGATTGGACTAAATGATCACTAACAGCTGCAAAAGTTGATGGGTTTTTGGAATCTATCTGGAAGATTTCTTTAGTCAGTACTGACCTTTTCACTTTAATGAAAACTACTTGCAGCTATAGGTTTTTTTTTTTTTTTTTAGTTTAGTTCAATCTTAAGCAAAATCTAACAACTAAATTAACCATTTTTTGGGAAGAAACTAGATTTGTCATGGGAATATTGGCAAAACCCAACCTTAAAGATTTGAAGATCCAGGCTGTTAAAACCAATCTAAATAGCAATCTTACTGCCATAGCTTCAATAAGGATATGCAAAAGCCTTAAACAGACAGATATATAAAGAAAGAGATAGCAAAAGAATAGGTAATGTCTAATAAGCTATGTCTTCAAAGTCTTGGCCAACTTTCTAGGGCTTCAGAAATGATTTCATTTCTCAGGTATGATTTAAAACAAAGAGATAGGGATAATTTTGTATATTATCATGCATGTCTATGTACAAATTGGGATTTATCTGCTGACTGAATTCCTGTTTGTATGCATGTTGGTCAAAGTCCAGGACCTCTGATCAAAGTGGGAAACTGTAGTCTAGTCCAGATGAATCCAGTCATCAAGAAACTTGAATTCTGATCTCACCTCTACTTTGCTATGTTACCTTGGACAAGTCATTTGATCTTGCTGGCCTCAGTTACTTCATCTGTAAAATAAGAATACTCCTGGTAGTTGTGACCATCCATCTTCTCTTTTGATTTTATACTGTCTAATTTGATGAGGCTCCTCTTAATTACCCATTAACTACCATGGGTTCAATCATCGTGACATATACATATAAAACATATTATATATAGAATACATACACACATGTATATGTGTATTATATGCACATGCATGTATATGTTTATAGGTATGTATATGTGAATGTTTGTATATGTGTATATACATACACGTTGTTTATGACTGTTGTTCAGTCATGTCTAACTCTCTGACTCTCTGTGACCCCATGAACTATTTTTTTCATGGAGTTATCTTGGCAAAGATACTGGAGTAGTTTGCCATTTCCTTCTCCAGTGGATCACTGTGTTTTTGTTTCTTTTTTTCCCACAGCTTCCCACTGTGACCTGGCCATCTTGGGTAGCCCTGCTTGGCATACCTTGTAGTTTAATTGAACTATGCAAGGCCCTCTGCCATAAAAAGACCACTAGTGATCCAGGAAGGCCTTTTTTAAGCAAATAGGGGTTGTGTGACTTACCCTGGGTCACACAGCTAGTAAATGTCTAATGCCGGATATATATGTATGTGTATGTAAATGTATGCATATATATGTGTATACGTGTGTGTGTATTCATAAATACATACATGTATGTGTGTGTTGTTGAGTTATTTCAGTCATGTCTGACTCTTTGTGACCCCATTTGGAGTTTTCTTGGCAAAGATACTACAGTGGTTTGCCATTTTCTTCTCCAGCAAAATTTTACAGTGGAGGAGACTGAGGCAAGCAGGGTTAAGTGACTTGCACAGGGTCACATAGTAAGTGTCTGAGGATGGATTTGAACTCAGGTCTTCCTGACTCCAGGCTCCTGGTGCTCTATGCACTACACCACCTAGCTGCCCTTCTTATATTTCACTCCACTCTCTACGTTCTATGAGTCAGTTACACCGGCCTATTTGCTGTTTCTTGCACATGACAGTCCCCCATCTCCCATCTCCATGACTTTGCATGGGCTGTGCCCATACCAGGAATGCTCTTCCTTCTCATCTCCACCTCCTAGAATCCTTGGATTCCTTCAAAATGCTGCTCAAATGCCATCTTCTATAGCAGATCTTTCCCATTTTTCCATTGCTAGAGCTATCCCTCCGAAATTAATTTGCATCTACTCTGTGTCTAGTTATATGAATCTAGTTATTCTGTGTCTCTCTGCTCAGAACTTCTTGACCTGTTTTTTGCCTTTCTTTGTATTGCTACTGCTTAGCATAGTGCCTGGTGCCTATTTGATGCTTAGTAAAGGTTTGTTGACTGACTGACTGAAAGTGCTTTGCAAAGCATGGCAGTGTAACATGTTTAAATGGTGAGAGGGAAAAGGAAAGTGAAGTCTGCAAGGGAGGAACAGTAGTTCTTTGGGTTCCCCAGGATCTCTGTCCGTGCAGTCCCCCGTGGGAGTACTGTACATGTGCTCCTGCATGTGTTTTGCTAACAGGGGCATCTGGGGATAAGAAAGAAAGAGAAAGGGATCGTGCACATGTGCATGTGTTTGCGAATGCAAGGGGGACAACCTTTTATTAGGCAACAGATATGCTGAGTTTCAGGTTTATGTTACCAGGAGACTTGGAGAGCTTGAAACTCAGCCTAACTAGGTCTGCCAATGGCCTCTAATGAAAATTTCCATTTGGAGAGACTAGATGTTGACTTGGCATGACACCAAGCAAGCAGCCTGCTGCAAAATTTTACACCAATTGTATTTCTCCTAATTAAACCCTGTCTGACCTCAGCATTAAGAAACAATTTGTTTCAGGATATAACCAGCACACATAAGCAATTACATTCTGTTTGCCCCATTAGCATTATTTGGCTCCTTTGCTATCCAGGGCCGTTACTGTAGCAAATGCTTCTCAATGCCAGAGCTATAAAAAGCCTTGAGTGTTTGGGTTTTTTTCCCCCAGACTAAGAATATCATCATATTTTAGCCAAGCCAAAGACTCTGGGAACAGTATGCCTCCATATTTATTCTAGGGGGTGGTGGGGGGAGTAAAGAACAGGAATACTTCGTATGAGCCTGAAGCTTTTTTAGTTGCTCTAACTTGGGGGGAAAGAACGTCCTGTAGAGAAACTGATTAAGTATGAGCTTATTTCAGCCTTGTTATTTTTCATATTCACAGTCAGCTTTTGACCCCTGTACTTCTAAATTGATTGTAGCTGACAGTATAAGACAACCTTAGACTGTAGGCCAGGGGCACTGAGCTCTCCTGGCTAAGTATTCATTAGAAAAGGAAAGAATCAGCCGATCAGAACCCCTTAGAAGACAGAATAACTAGGGAGAGGGAACCCCAATGATTCTTCACAAACCGCTCCAAAAGATAAAATCTGTCCAAACTAGATGATAGATTAAGAGTTGGAGTGGTCCAGAGTAAATGATTGATATATTAAGAGTTGGAAGGACATAGAGGGAGTGGTCCCAGCCAAAGCCTTCATTTTACAAGTGAGGAAACTGAGGCTCAGCAATGAAATGATCTGCCCATGTTCAGCACATTTCAGAGGCAGGATTTGAACCCAGGACTTCCTCACTCCAACTCTATCACTGCACAGCTCTGATTTCTAACTGCTCATCCCTGTTCTCCAGCCTCAGCTAATTTTATATATCAGAAGGGAATGGTGAGAGGGAGATAGAGGAGGAGTCAGAATTGATGTAGAAAAGAGATAATGTGAAAGGGAAGAGATGAAAACCTAAAGTGTAGCCTATTGGAGTGAGCAGAATATTAATAATTCATACAGATACAAGGGTCTAAGCGATGCAAATGATTTTTATATATTACCTCATTTGATGCTTACAACAACTCTGTGAGGTGAGCATTCCACCTATTATTATACCCATTTTGTAGAGGAGGAAGCTGGGGTTCAGATAAGTTAATTAACTTGCCCACAGTCACATAAGTATTAAGTGTCTGCTATGGGATTCAAGCCCAGGTCTTCCTGATTAAAGTCCAGGGCATTGCATTGCACTGTCTCAATTAAATATGGAACTAAACAATAATTTCCAAAGATGATATTTTCCCCCTCCCCTCCCTCCCCTGCCACCATTAGATTTGTGAGCTCCTTGAAGGGAGGGACGGTCTTTTGCTTTTCATTATATTTCTAGTGCTTATCACAATTACCTGGCAAATAAAAGGTGTTTAATAAATGCTTATTGATTGACTGACTGGTCCCCAAAGATTCTTGGAAAACAAGTGTTCTGTAAATTGTGTGACATCTTGATTGTATTCATCATTGGCAATTCAAAGATGATTTTCAAGATTTTTAGAAGTTTTTGCCTGAAAAAAAGAGCCGCTTCTATTGGCTACTAAGTCTCATGTGCATTAAAAATAAAGTTATGTCAATATTTTGATGTGTTTTGTTTGGCTGTTATTTTCTGATGCCAAGAAAGACTTTGGGGTGTGTGTGTGTGAGATTGAGGGGGTAGCATTAGAGTTGGTAGGTATCAACAGTTAACCAAAAAAAGTGAAGTGCATCAGTGAAACTTTAAATATATATGTATATATATATATATATATGTATACATATACAGAAGAAAAACAGAAGAAATTGCAGAAGGCAACAAAGATTAGCAGAGTAATTTTGTTCTTCAGTCATTTTCAGTTGTGTTTGACTCTTTGTGACCCTATTTGGGGTTTTCTTGGCAAAGATACTGGAATGGTTTTTCCATTTCCTTGTCTAACTCATTTTACAGATGAGGAAATTGAGGCAGACAAGGTTAAGTGACTTGCCCAGGGTCACCCAGCTAATAAGTGTCTAAGGCTGAATTTGAACTCAGGTCTTTCTGAATCCAGGCCCAGCACTCCATACACTGTGCCACCTAGTTACAATTTTGTTATTATTTGCTAAATTAAATATTTGCTTTAAAATCATATATAAAAGAAGTTGACATTTTCACATGCAATCCACTTTTCTTCTTTGTATATAGAAAGGTTCTTTATTCCTTAAATTTCTAATAAAAATGTTTTTAAAATCTATGTTTACCACATGAACTGAAAGGTGAGCCCAAAGGTCATGTATTAAAAAAAATATGCAAGATAGTTGAAAGGATACACATTCTATTCTAAATTCTCAGTTCCAGTCTTTCGGTATGATGCATCATTGATGTATGATAGCATTTGTAAAGTATCTAGACATTCATGGTGCTCATGCTGTATGTGTGAATATATATACATATATGCATGCACATGCACAAATGTATTCCTTCCCCCTCAAATTGCTTTTTATATGTTATTTAAATCAAATTCCATGAGTATTGCTGGTAAAAATATATATGGGCATGCATGTGTGTTTGTATGTATATATGTATATATATATAGTATGTGCATGTATGTGTATATATATATAATGTGTGTGCATGCATGTATATGTGTGTATTTATATATAAAAGATATATAATACATATTATATATGTATGTGTGTATAAATATGTGTGTCTATATATGTAGACATATATACATACATATATTTATGCATATGTATCATATATGTATATATAAATGAAAAAGCAGGCATTCTTAGATGATTTTCCATGGCAGACTATGTATTCATCTCTGGAAACAGGAAGGCAATTAGGTTCATAGCTTAGCTTGCTTCCTATAGAGCACTGCTTAAGTTCCAAGTCCAAAATCCCACTCGGGCTTGAGCCCCGGGCACCCTGGCTTCTGTAAGCTTCTCTGTTGGATTACCTGCCAACAAGATGGCTCCTGGAATCCTGTCTCTAAGGTCAATATGTCTCAAATTCTAGGCCTGGGGGTTTCAGTACCTGAAACTGAGGACAAATGACATGGAACACAACAAATATCTAAGAGAGAGGGAAGAAGGTATCCCCCTTCATGTTCAAGTTTATGGAAAGGCAGACTCCCCAAAATTGTTCACCAGTGCCACAAGCTTTCACCATCTAAGACAAATCAAAGCTATAGGTGATCCAATGTGCAACAGAAAATGACACGGTTTGTATGTTATCAGTGATGACTTGGGCAATGTCTCCCAGACTCAAAGACATCTATGCTTGGCTAATAAGGTGGAATAATAGCTGGGGAGACTGAATTTATGTGAGTAACCATTGTGAAGAAGATTGAATTGCAGGCTCACTCATTTCCTGTTTTTGCTGACCTCTATTTGATGAAAATTTTTCCTTCACATATTTCTTCCTTATACAACATCAGGAAAAGGAGGGGGGAAATCTTGCATTAAGCAAAAAATAGTGATTAAGACATGGATAGGAATTCTACTGTGTATGAAGGGAATGGTTAGGATGCTACACTGTAGCTGGCACCCGTGTATGGAATACCTGTGTATGGTCAAATATTATTTTTATTAGAAATTTAAGGAAAAAAAGAACATTTCTATATACAAAAAAGAAAAATGGATTGCATGTGAAAATGTCACCTTCTTTTATACACGATTTTAAAGCAAATATTTAATTTAGTAAGTAGTAACAATGTCACCTTTGTCACCTTTTCTCTTAGTGAAAAAATAAAAATGTAATATTTGTGTGTAATTAACTAAACTTGGTTAGCTACTTCTTCATTCAGAATTGTTTATTTGAGTCTGTTTGTGGAAATTAAAATAATGCAAAAATTAAACTTCTGGGTGTGTTTTCTTCACTGTAACATGAAGAGATTAGATGAAATGGCCTCTGAAGTTTCTTCTAGTTCTGTATCTATAATCCTTGGTCAGCTCCTGTGGATTCGATTTTCTCTATACAGATGACTTCCATGTCTATATATGCAGCCCCACACCCCCTGTTGAGCTCTATTCCTGAATCACTCTCCGCTTTTATTGGTCAGCTCCATCCGTATGTTTCGTAGTAATCTCAAACTCGGCATGTCTCGAACAGACCACATTATTTTGCCGCCAAAACCTATCCCTCTTCTTCACTTTCCAATCCCAGTTGAGGGTGCCATCGTCTTTCTATTCATTCATGTTTGTAACCTTGGAGTCATCCCCTACTATTCACCCTCATACCCAATATCCAATCAGTTGTCAATTCTTTGTCCATGATATCTCTTACTCATATCCGTCACAAATGCTGTCAAACAAAACATCTCCTTCACAGTGCTGTCAACTTAATGAAAAGATCTGACCAGGTTACTCCCATGCTCAAGAAGCTTCTGTGGCTTATCATTGCCTCTAGGATAAAATACAAACTTCTCTGCCTGACAGTTAAAAAAGCCTTTCACAATCTGGCTGCAAGCTATCTTTCCAGGCTGATCTCAGATACGCCTATCTTCCGCTTTCTAGCCAAACCGATCTACCTGCTGTTCCTGGCATACTGAATTCTATCTCCTACTTCTGTCTCTTCTCACAAGTTGTCTTCAGGTAATGTCTTTTTAACTGTACCTCTTGTATTCCCTAGTTCCCTTCTAGTCTCGATTCAAGGGCTGCTTCTTACATGATGCTTTCCCTGATTTCTCCCACTCATCAATGCCCTCCTGCCCCTGAAATTCCTTTGCATTTTTGTATGTGTATTGCTAGTAAATATGTGTATGTATTTAACAGCAATACAAATACATATGTATGTGTGTATACTCACACACATAGATATACACATATTACAGAAAGGGAGGGGGGAGAGAGAGAGAGAGACAGAGAGAGACAGAGACAGAGAGAGAGAAAGACAGAGAGAGAGAGACAGAGAGAGAGAGAGAAAGAAGGCATTCACAGATTATTTTCCATAGCAGACTATATATTCATCTCTGGAGATGGGAAAGCAGTTAGGTTCATGGCTTAGCTTGTGTCCTATAGAGTACTGCCTATGTTCCAAGTCCCAAATTCTTCTTGGGTTTGAGCTGCAGGCACCTAGCTTCTCTGCTGCGCTGATTGCCTCAAGATCACTCTGGCAGACCCAGTAGACCTAGAACTTGTGACATAGTGACCTGGAAGCCAGGATTCCAGGAGCAATCTTGTAGTGATCTTGACTTATGTACGTATGTAAGAATTAGTTTTCTCCAATAGAATGTAAGCTCCCTGATTGCTATCTTGCTTGTTATCTTTGTATGCCCAGCCCAGCCCAGTGACTGATATCCAGCAGGCACTTAAATTCTCTGAGAATGAATGAATCAATGAATGAATGATTGAATGAGAGCCCAGATCAATGAATGTATATAAAACGAGTTAGACACCAAAGCATGCTCCTACTTTACATACTGAATACTAAGAGACAGTTGCAGTAAGTAGAAAGTCCATGGAAGTAGGACTCATGGTGATGGGGTTGGGATCTAGACCCCAGAAAGGAAAAACCCTGGACTTTCCCATTTGGCCAAATCTCTGGCATTTGCCTTAGCCTATAATCCCTCTAGCCTGGCCTTCGTTTGTTTTACCTCTCTATGTATGGCCCCCGGGCATTTCACACCCTAAATCCTAGCTAGGCTCCATTCTCCCTTGGCCAGGTCCCAGGAGTTCTGTTCATCCCAGCTTACTGGCCATTCCTAGGTCCACCTTGTCTCCATTAAGATGCTCTGATTCTTAAAATCTAGCCACTGGTCAGATTCTTATAATCTAGCCAATAGCTTACTAGTGTTCAGACTCCTTAAGTATCTGCCCAATATGATGGATGTTCTAATAAACCTCGTCTTTGGCTGAAAGAAGGCTTGGGTTGAATTCTTTCGGACAGGACCTGCATGTTGTGATATTGGGGTCCCAGCTCCCCTGAACCCCTAAACTGCGTCAGTGGGACTTGGATTCTAGCATTGATTCTATCCCCAACCAGCTAGGGGATATTGGGATGGTTACTCAGACTCTATGGCCCTTAGTTTTTCCATCTGTAAAAATAAAAGGATTTATAATAGAGTATCTCAAATGTGCCTTCCAGCTTTCTGATTCTAGATAAATTAGATGCATTTGTTCTTTATGCCTACTGTCACTTTAGTTTCTCATTAATGTAAATATATATTATGCAATATATTATATAACATATAAGATATATGTATATAATAGTTTTATTTAGTAAGGTATGTACATGTCAGTAAAGCCATGTCAAAATTATTATTGTATTACTTAGATTATCAATGAGTAGATGAGAACACTGTTCACATAAATCTCCTTGCATGAAAATTGTAATGATTTTTTGATATTAATACTTTTCATTTAATTGATTGAGTGACAAAGTTGGTTTGGAGAGACTTCTTTCACAGACAGCTCTATTGACAAGTTGGTCATGTTCTTTTAAACATATTTAAAATGTGTGTTTTGATAAAAAAAAAAAAAGGTATGTTGCCTCTAAGAACCAAAGTAAATTTGGGTATAAATTGGATACCTAAAGAAGCTAATGAAGAAATAAATTTTATGTTAATAATAAGATATCTGATATGAAAGGAAAGGGTCTCTTCTTTGAGAGAAGAAAGTTGTCTTCTGATTGGAAATGTACTATCATGAATATTTCAAACTTCTCATATGCACCTTCAAGGTGACTGTGATATCTCTCTTCTAAGTTTCGGTAAAAACACACACACATACACATGCACACAAACTTGGAGTGTATTAGCTTCTTCCTTCTATAAGGGACAGTTTGGGACTCTTTACCTAGAGAGATAATTAGAAGTATTATGAAGTGGCAAGGCATTTTTTTTTTATGTCAATTATCCTCAGGATCCAAGGTGCTAGGGCTGGACCTGAGAGGCATGCATATTCTTTGATGGACTTTTGATTTTTAAAGACATTTCACATGATTTGAAAGGTGGTTTTCTACCTAAGCCTTAGGGGGAGGACCAAAGACAGTGTCTGCCATGATGGACTGAAGTTTTAAAAGAGTAAGAATGAAATATAGGTGAATGTATTTCTTTAAAGACATTCCAAATTATATTTGTAAAAGGTTATGCCAATAAAATTATGATTAATCAGTAATATTTCATTGTTTAATAAAAAATTCTGTTTTTATGGAGAAATCATAATTCACAAGAATCATGTATTCTCTAACAAGCAGGATGGATGGATATTCCATCATCATCATCATCACCATCATAACTATAACTCTTCAAAATAGTTTTGTGAGATAAGTAGTACAAATTATTATCCCTGTTTTGCAAAAGAGAAAACTGAAAGCCTGAGGAGTTAATTGACTTACCTTTGGTCATATAGTTGATTAGAAGGTGTCTAAGGTGAGATCTGAACTGCAGTCTCTTAATCCCAAGATTTGACCTCTACTATACAGCATACTTTTTCCTAACATGGTAGTAGCACTTCTAGGCAGGCTGGGATCACCTGGATTCAAGTCAGTTGCAAAGGCTAAGATTAGAGACAGAGGTAGATAATCCAAAATCCTAATGGTTAGAAAATATTTTTGTATGCACTTACATAGGTATTTGTTGTAATTGTTATCTCTCTTATTAGATTGTGAATGAGTGAATGGGTTAATGAATGAAAAAAGTATTAATTAAAGCACTTATTATGTGTCAAACACTGTGATACATGTTAGGGCTATAAAGACAGGGAGTCCCAAAAGTCTTAGTGTAGTTTCTTTGTTATTTTTTGTTTTTGTTTTGTTTTGTTTTGTTTTCTTAAGACTTTAGTCTTTGCCCTCAAGATGTTACATTTTAATAAGGGATGGCAACATATATCAAATAGCAAGAATTAAGAAAGGATAGTGGGTTGGCAAGGAGACCTGTCTTAGAGATGGCTGAGAAATGGTGTGATGGAAGAAATGGGGTTGGGAGCTGATAAGATAAGTGGAAAGTCTACAAATCAGAGTCACCGATCAAAGTCCACCAAGATCCCAAGGGTAGGATTCCAAGTTCCTGTGGGAGGAGGATGAGGAGGAAACTGGGATGAAGGCAGCATAGCTTGGATGTAGACCAGACTTGGTGAATATAATCTTGAGGATAGGAACTGTTTGTATCTCTACCTCCCCCCAATACCTGTTGACATAGTTGACAGTTAAAAAATTAAGTGTTAACTGATTGAAACAAGGGTGATTATAGAATGTGTATCACTCCCTGTGAGGTGTTCCAATGAAAGTATTATGCTTTTTGAGCCCAAGTCTACTTGACAGTTCTTCTCTCTTTATCATAACTCTATCTCTATCCATGTCTACTTATGGAGTCACAATCTTCAATGAGATTGATGTTCAGCAGGGAGTTCAGTGTTCTCAGGGAAGTAGTCTAGGTACTAAAGCTGAGGTTTCTTCTTCTTTTAATCTTTCCCATTTCTGGTATATGATGCTAACATTTTGTGCTATAATCTGAGACATGGTTTACCAGGCTGTGACAAATCTATCTGCTTAGATAATGAGGGATGAACACAGATTCATCTTTACCTTGAGGTTACCTGAGTCATTGGATTATAGATTCCAGTCTGGAAGGGCTCTTAGAGATCATATAGCGAAACTTCCTCATTTTACGGATGATGAAATTGAGGCCCAAAGATGTTGAGTCATTTGTCCAAGGTGACACAGGTAGTAAGTAGTAAAGTTGAGAGTCAACCCATATCTTCTGGCTCCAAAATCAGTGTTCCTTCTGCTGAACCACCTCAGGTATACTTGTTTACCTTTTTCAACATGTAAATGTTAAGGTGGTCATGTTAGGGATCAGCTCCAGTCTGAAGTATATTCACACTTTTCTGACTTAGACAAACTTTCAATCAATTTAATTTAATTCAATTCAACACAACAAGCATTTACTAAATGTTTATTATCTATGGACATATTGCTAGGGTCATAGGGTTTAAAGACAATCTTTACCATCAAAGGACCCTAATTTGGTGTGTTGGGGGGGGGGAGAGAATAGAATGTTCACAGATAAGTAAATACGAACTAATTAAGTGAAAGGCATCATTGATCATTGAGGATCTGAGGAAGGCTTCATGTAGGATATTTGAATACTTTGAATTCTCAAACATTTTTATCAAGAATATCTTTACCTTGTCTTGCCCTACCTTTTTGCAGCCCGTGAATCTCTCAGTATCTAGTTATTTGCCTTCCTGGCCTATTGACCTTGGCTGCCCTATTGACATCTCTATCCTTCTACTTGGTTTCCACCCACTATTTTGTACTGATGTGTGTCATCTGCATGTGTTCTAGCTCCTGGTCCCATATGCATGGATCTACTTCAGCCTTAGGCTTCTGAGTGCTTTCCCAAGTTGGTACACCTATATATATATATATATATATATAT
>NW_020954953.1:18231822-18282966 GCF_900497805.2 Vombatus ursinus | reverse complement strand
ATATATATATATATATATATATATATATATATATATATATATATATCCCTGAACTCTGATTACACTGAATTACCAGCCTTTCTTATGGTTTCTACTTCCAGATCCTCACCCTGTATCTTTGACCCACCTCAATCACTGGTCCTGGAGCTGACATTAGAATAACATAGTCTTGTGTTACATGCTGGGATGGCAAACCGGAACAATACAAAACGACAGCAAAAATCTCTGTTGATATTATCCAGTAAGGCAAAGAGGAATTTGAAGAGCAACTTGAGGTGGTCTTTAAGCATATTAAGTGCTATTATTGAGTAAATGACGACCAGCTGATTTCCATTTCTGTAATGGACAGAGAAATAAGAGGAAATATACTTAAAACAGTGTATGGCACTGTAGGGGCTCAATAAATACCTGTTGCTTACTTGATTAAACTGCTTCATGACATTTATGTTAGACAAAATGACATAATCCTAACAGCGAAGACTACTGGAAAGTGGGAGGGGTCACTGGGGAAAAGTGAGGAATCACCTTGGAAAGTGTCCCAAAGGATAAGAGGTTCCTTGAGGATGGGAGGGTTTGGCTGTGATTTTCCCTGAAGGCAAAGAGGCAGATTAAGCTACCTCTCAAAGGATACTAACATGAATGAAAACTAAATGGGAAGATGGATTATCTGACAACAGTGCTTTAGCATAAATGGCATAATTTTCCACTGTGTGGAATTTAGTTATATGCATGTTTGTGTATTCACATTTGCACAGATGTGTGTAACCATTAATCGCTTCCTAAGCTTAATGATCTTTCTCAGCATTCTTAGTCTGCTTTATCTAAACCACATATCCTTACATTCTATTTAATTCAAGTCAGTTCAGTTCCATACAATTCAATTCAACATATCTTTATACAGGGCCTGCCATAGAATTGGATGCAGAGAGATCTAAGTTCAAATCATACTTCTGAAATTAACCAAAGATAGATCACTTAACCCCTTGGAGACTGTTTCCTCACTGTAAAATGAGGATAACAATATTAGTAGTACCTACCTTGCAGGGTTGTTGTAAGGGTCACATGAGATAGTGTATTTAAAACAGTTTGCAAAGGGCAGGTAGGTGGTGCAGTGGATAGAGCACCAACCCTAAAGTCAGGAGTACCTGAGTTCAAATCCAACCTCAGACCAAACACTTGACACTTACTAGCTGTGTGATCCTGGGCAAGTCATTTAACCCCAATTGCCTAAAAACCAAAAACAACAACAAAAAAAAGTTTGCAAAGTTTAAAGCATTGCATATTACTAGCATCATGATTATTGGCAGTAATCATTATTACTATCTGCAGAGCACTGTGTTTGGCACGGAGGAAGGACACACAAAGATAGCCAGGACACAGTCAATGCTCTCATTGAATTTACAATTTGTGGCATCACCTTACTCATTTAGTAAGCATTTGTCAAGAGCCTCCTGTGTATGCAAGGCACTGTGCTGTACAGTGAGGACACAAATAAATTTATGATATCAACCTTGGTCTCCAGGAGTATGCAATTTAATTGGAGAAATGCTCACAAATTACTCTGGTGCAAGGAAGGATAAGATAAGTTTAAAAATCATAGGTTTAAGCAGAGTGCTGTGGTACATGAGTCACGGCATATGAATAGAAAGGGCATTCACTCCAGAGGCAGATGACCTGATGAACTGGGTTAAATTGAATTAATTCAAATTTCATTTAATTTAGGAACATGCAAGGAAGCAGAAACTAAAAGAATGCTTCATTAATGTCAGTGTGACATTGGAAATGCCCATTAATGTTCTTGGGCCTCAGTTTTCTCATCTGTAAAATGAGATTGAACTAGATGGTCTCTGAGGTCCATGTTAGCTCCAAATTTATTATGGTCCCTTTTGGCCGTTGGCTAAAAGGAAGTATGAGCATGGTCAGGGAAAGCCTTTGTGAGATGCCGACATCTAGGTTGGGTCTTCGCAGAAGCATTTCACCAGAAATGGTGGAAGTGCATCAAATCCAGACAAAGGGGGTTAATACGGGCAAAAGCATAGAAATGAGAAAGAGGAGAAGGAAAACAGGGAATAGCAGGGAGTATACTTCGGCCAGAATGTAAACTCCATTAAAGAATATAGTTCTTGACAAGGCTGGAAAGGTATGAGGATGTTCTACTTCATCCAGTAGGCAATGGGGAGTCACTGGGTAGGCTTTTGAGTAGAGGAATGACATGAACAGAATCATGAATTAGGAAGATTATTCAAGCATGAGTGTAAAGGATGGATTAGAAACAGGAAGCCTGGTTAGAAGACTGTTACATTAGTCTAGACAAAAAGAGATGAAGGACTGGGCAGATACTTTTTCCCCCAATTAATTAATTAATTTTTAGTTTTCAACATTCACTTTTATAAGATTTTGAGTTCTAAATTTTTTCCCCTCCCTCCCCTCCACCCTTCCCAAGATGACATGCAATCTGATACAGGGTATACATGTACGATCTTATTAAACATATTTCCACATTAGTCATGTTGTGAAAGAAGAATCAGAACAAAAGGGAAAAACCATGAGAAAGAAAAAAAAGAGAAGATAGTATGCTTTGATCTACATTCAGACTCCATAGTTCTTTCTCTGGATTTGGATAGCATTTTCCTTCATAAGTGTTTTGGAATTGTCTTAGATCAATGCATTGCTCGGAAGAGCCAAGTCTAACAAAGTCAGTCATCACAATGTTGCTGTTACTATGTACAATGTTCTCCTGGTTCTGCACACTTCACTCAGCATCAGTTCATGCAAGTCTTTCCAGGTTTTTTCTGAAATCTGCCTGCTCATCATTTCTTATGGAATAATAGTATTCCATTACATTCATACCACAACTTGTTCAGCCATTCCCCAATTGATGAGCATCACCTCAATTTTCAGTTCTTGGCCACCACAAAAAGAGCTACTATAAATATTTTTGTACATGTGGATTCTTTTCCCTTTGGTATGATCTCTTTAGGATACAGAGCGAGTAGCGATATGGCTGGATCAAAGGGTATGCACAGTTTTATAGGCCTTTGGTCATAGTTCTAAATTGCTCTCCAGAATGGTTGGATCAGTTCACAACTCCACCAACAATGCATTAGTGTTCCAATTTTCTCACATCTTCACCAACATTTATCATTGTCCTATTTTGTCATGTTAGCCAATCTGATAGGTGTGATGTGGTATCTCAGAGTTGTTTTGATTTGCATTTCTCTAATCAATAGTGATTTAGAGCATTTTTTCATATGACTATAGATAGCTTTAATATCTTCATCTGAAAATTGCCTGTTCATATCCTTTGATCATTTATCAATTGGGGAATGACTTGTATTCTTGTAGATTTGACTCAGTTCTCTCTAAATTTTAGAAATGAGGTCTTTATCAGAGATACTGGCTGTAAAAACTTTTTCCCAGTCTTCTGCTTCCCTTCTAATCTTGGTTACATTGGCTTTGTTTGTGCAAATCCTTTTTAATTTAATGTAATCAAAACTATACATTTTGCATTTCACAATGTTCTCTGTCTCTTGTTTGGTCATAAATTCTTTCCTTCTCCATAGATCTTAAACTATTCCTTGCTCTCCCAATTTGCTTATAGTTTCACCCTTTATTCTAAATTGTGTATCCATTTTGACCTTATCTTGGTATATGGTGTAAGATGTTGCTCTATGCCTAGTTTCTGTCATACTGTTTTCCAGTTTTCATAGCAGTTTTTGTCAAATAGGGAGTTCTTACCCCAGAAGATGGAGTCTTTGGATTTATCAAACAGTAGATTAATATAGTTATTGCCTACTGTGTCTTGTGTACCTAACCTATTCCACTGATCCACAAGTAGTTTTGATGATTGCTGCTTTATAATACAGTTTCAGATCTTGTATGGCTGGGCTACCTTCCCTTGCATTTCTGTTCATTAATTTTCTTGATATTATGGACCTTTTGTTCTTCCAGATGAATTTTGTTATTATTTTTTCTAGCTCTATAATTTTTTTTGGTGGTTAGACTGTTATGGCACTGAATAAATAAATTAATTTAGGTAAAATTGTCATTTTTATTATATTAGCTTGGCCTACCCATGAGCAACTGATATTTTCCCAATTATTTAGATCTGATATTATTTGTGTGAAAAGTGTTTTGTAATTGTATTCATTCAGTTCCTGAGTTTGTCTTGGCAAGTACATACTCAAATATTTTATATTGTCTATAGTTACTTTAAATGGAATTACTTTTTCTATCTCTTGCTGCTGGGTTTTGTTAGTACTACATAGAAATGATGATAATTTATGTTGGTTTATTTTATATCCTGAGCAGATGTTGGTGCAATGGAATTTGAAAGGGAGGTATTAATGTGAAGGATATTGTGGAGGTAGTATTGACAGGATTGGAAACTGCTTAGATTGTAGATTTAAGGAGAGGGAAGAGTCAAAGATAACTACGAAGTTATTCCCTTTGGTGATCAAGAAGATGGTGATACTGTTGACAAAAACAGTAAACTTGGGAGGAGAAGCAGTTTTTAGGGATTATACAATAAGTTCAATTTGGTACGTGTCATTGTGACTGGACAATCAGACTGGCAGGCAGATAGAATTATGGGAAGAGGTTGGGAGTAAAGACAGAGATTGGGAAGCTATCAGTATAGGGGAAGTAATTGAAACCATGGAATTGGAGAAGCTCCCCAACAGAGAGAGTGAAGAGAAGAGGGACAAGACCAGGACCTTGGGGGACTATGCTTGATAATTTCCTTTCTCATTGCAATTACTAGCTTGAGCCAGTTGTGAAAGAGGAAGGTTGAAGCAATTACTCGCCTAATTGTGTGGGGTGGCAGGAGTGGCAATAATGACTACCCTAGAAAAGCCTCTTTAGGTCCTAATATTTGTCAGTTTTCACTAATGAGAATGAACAAAGGGATGGATTGCTTTTGACTGTAGGGGCTGTATCCTGGAGAAATGAAAAGGAGGTCCTTGTCCAGAAAAGAAGCCGCTAGGTACCCCCATGGATAAAGAGGTAGGCTTTACAAATACGATTTCATTTTATCCTCTCAATATCCCAGGGATGTAGGTGCTATTATTATCCTCATTTTATAGCTAGACCTTATAAGAAAAAATCAAATAAGGATAAATGTAACATCTTACATGTAGATTCAAAAAATTCATTTCACAAGTAGAAGATAGGGGAGGCTTGGCCAGAAGTCAGCTAATCTGAAAAAAAATCTAGGATCTAAGACTTTGAGTCTTAAATCAGTTTTTTGGTATGAGAGTCAATAAACTTAATGGAACTTAGGCTCAATTGAGAGAGAAGTTATTTTCAGAATTTAGAATGTGATAGTTTTGATGAATTCTGCCTTGGTCAGATTACATCTAGAATGCTATATTCCACACTGAGTACCATACTTTGGTAATGGCAATGATAAACTGGAGGGTGTCCAGAGGGGAGCAACCAGTATGGTGAAAGTCAATAATTCTTGCCATATGAGGATCAGATGGAGGAATTGAAGATGGTTAACCTGGAGAAGAAAAGACTTGGGCACAAGAGAGGAGATAGCTGTCTTCAGTATCATTTTTTAAAAACTGGAGTTCAATGTATTTATCACGTATTAGGATATATGTTGCTTCCCAACCCCCCTACTCCCAAGATAAAATATCATGATATAATGCTTGCTATATGATCCTCCATGATGCCATTGCAGCTGGGCTGGTGCCTTCAAGTCAGTCCCCTAAAAACACAATCTCTCAGCATCTGTATGTCCATATTCTCATGCCCATTTCACAAATATGGTTTCCACTTTTTCATGGGGGGGGTGTTGTGGGGTCCTGGTATCACTGGCTTTTTCCCAGAAGTTGTCATAGTCTCATTTGAGCTCTTATCAGGAAGACCAGACTCTAAAACTTTCACAGTAGGCATTATAATTGAAGGAAGAAAGGCATGCCGGCATCCATCATGAGTACATTGCAATTGTTTGAAAACTCATGGCTAAGGCCCACTGGCAGCTTAGGAGGTGGTTAGGCTCTCTTAGCTATCTCCTGGTAATGTAAGTGCAACTTAGCTTGGAGATCCCACCCAGAGGCCAAATTCCAGAGCCACTGAATGAAGCCAGTTGCCAACACCATCTTGGGTCTGGGCTGAAGGGCCTTCAGTGTCATTTTCAACAATGTATTTTACAACCTATTTACCGAATGACTTTTCCAGGTCGCATGCAAGCTGATTAAAATAGATAATGTACATTTTACAATGTATCAGGAACAAGATGTTGTTTTTGCATATTCTTTTATGCCTACATGTTTTCCACCAGGTGTCATCTCCCATAGTTACACTAAAGACAGATTCTCTGGGACATTTTATAAATACAAGGAATACTGTTCCATGAACTAGATTTATTTAATTTTTTGTGGTTGTTGAAAAAGAATGTTTCAAGTACAAACCCCCACATAACATCAAAGGGACTCTTAATACTACATACCTAATAGCGTATTTTATTACTAGTCTTTGTACAAATCTAGAATCAAGCATTATATTGATTCGTGTTTTAAAATAGAACTTATTTGTCCAGTTTTTTTAGTTTCTTCTTTGATAATAGGCGAGTTTGATTTTTCATGCTTCTTTCCTGGTCAGCTCTGTGTAAAACAGAGAACTGGTTTAGGAATCAGCAAAAACCTGGGTTTGATCCTAGCTCCCACTTACTAAATGGGTGCCTTTGGGGAAGCTGAAGATTAACCTTTCTGGACTTTGGTTTCCTCATTTGTCTTGTTTTTATTTAAAGGTGATAATAGTACTTGTACTACCTTCTTTAGCGTTCTAAGGAAGGCCCACTGTGAAACTTACTAAACATGTGAGTTATGATTGGATTGTAACTTTACTGGAAATTAGAATCTATGCCTTTGTTGAAGATAAAAGTCTTTAAAACGCGATCTGAAGCACAGCAATATTTTCTAGGCCCAGGTCCTTCTTGAGCATGATGATTTGAGAAGTCACACTTTAAGAAATAACTCATGGTTCTTTTATTTAATAATACACACAATAGTCAAATCTGTATGTGTGATTTGATTTGATTTGATTTTTTACAGCTTGCAAATTTTCAGGATCCATGCCAGGGCTGACAAATTACCTGGCTTTCTTATTTACAAGAGAGATATTATATTTTAAGATGGGACAGGTAGAAACAGGGAAACAATCCCTTCCTGCCAGCTGAAGGACTGCCCTCCCAGTCGAATATAAGTACTATGAAGACAGTGACTCTTTTCATTGTGTGGGTGTGTGCTTGTGTTTCCCTCACTTAGCACAGTGCTGTGTCTAACTCTAAATGAGGATATCTAGAATCTTTGAGAGCTTCTGGCCTTCTGAGTTTTGCAAGCCAGGCTGGTAATACCTGGCGTGTGGAAACTACAATGGGCTGGCCATGTTGTTTGAATGCCAAATGTGTACTTACCTAAAGGACTATTTTATGGAGAACTCACACAAGGCATGCACTCACATGACGGTCAGAAGAAGTGATACGAGGACACTCTTAAGGTCTCTCTGAAGAACTTTGGAATCGATGGGAGACTGGCACAGAATCACCCAGCATGGTGTGCCCTCATCAGAGAAGGTGAGTGCTCTATGAGCAAAACAGAATTAAAGTAGCTCAAAAGAAACATGGGATGCGCAAATTTAGAGAATTCATCCCAAACACTCACATGGACTATTTGTGCCCAACCTGTGGTAGAGCATTCCAAGCTTGTACTGGTCTGATCAATCACAGTCGGATATGCTGTAACTTGACTCTAACATAGTGATGTTATTTTGGTCCTCTCTGAGAATGAAGTACAACCAACCAACCAGCCTGGCATTTGGAACATCCTATGAATGCCTTCATTACTTTGTGAGCTCCATGATGGCAGACATTGTTTTTATGTTTCTTTGTATCCCTGGTGCCTAGCACAGTGCCTAACACATAGTAGGTGCTTAATAAATGTTTGTTGACTTGACTTAGCTCTCCCATGACTTATGCCATAGCTCTACCTTACTATTGTTTCTGTTACAAAGTGCTCCCAATTTTGCCTTCAATTCCCCTGTGTTTCATTTTCCCATATTTCTCTTCCAGGTGCTCTAGAGCTTTATTATACTAATACTTAAGATAATCCAGGCATCATTACTTTTGTTCAATCCCAAAGGAAACAGCCTTTCCCTCCCCCCTCCAAAATCCCAAACAAATCCAATGTCAGTGATTTTAGTTCTAAGTTTTCTATGATTCATAAGGAAATGCATCTAGTTTGGGATGAGTTGGTGTCTTGTGGAAACCTGCTTTGGTCCAGAGCATCGCAGGGAGGAGTGTTTACTCTAGATACACCTGGAACCTAAAGGAGACTTCTAACTCTAATTTAATTGCACTTGATTTAGGAATATATTTAGCCAAAGTTTACCCTGGCAAGAGGTAGTAGAAATAAAAAAGCACAAAAGATTTTAAAAAGTTAAACCCCCATACCTTTCACCTTAAGCTTGCTGTTGGACTCTTTCACCTTATAAACCAGGTGTTATTGATCAGTCCTTCTGATGTGTATGAATTCTGTAGTAATTTCCATGAAGCAAATGAATGAAGGAAAAAATATTTATTAAGTGCTTACTATGTGCCAGTCACTACCTTTAAATGCTGGAGAGTAAAATACAAGCAATAAAAGACAGCCTGTGCCCTAAAGATCTTGTATTCCAATGGGGGAAGATGACACATCAAGGGGAGCTAAAGGGGGAGGAAATTGGAAATGACTCAGAAATGACTACAGGGTGTTAGTTCCAGGCAAGATAAGATGAAAGTTCACCTGTTAGAGACAGTGTCCCTGAGTTAGAGGTGGCATTCCACTGGGGTGGGGGGAGGCAAAGATAAAGAGGTGGCATCATCTGGAAATATTTAGGAAGTGACTTTATCTTGGGGTTTCACTCACTCCCAAAGTTGGGGGAACTTGTTAGCCATCAGGAAAGGGCAAGAACATAGATCTTTTTGATTTGATATTTTTGGCTAGTTCTTGAACAAAAAAAAATGACATCACAAACTAGGGTAAGATGAAGATTAGGAGATAGAATCCATTTAAAAAGCTAATACAAAAATTATAAGAAGGCTAAAGCTGTGCTTCCTTTTTTCTACCACCTGGACCCTTCCCCCAAACCCAGGACTTGCTACGTAGGTACAAGGGACAGAACTGTGTTATGCCACCAAGAGGTAGGCAAGGTTCAAAAACCTATCAGATATTAAAGCCTGTTATTGGATTACCTTCAACAAAAACTATCTAACAAGTAGAAGAAAGCATACCTCAGTGATGACTACATATTAGTGGAATGTGAATACCAGGTTTTGAATAATGATAACCAACCATAACCCACAAGTTTTTGTTTTTGTTTTTGTTTTTGTTGCTCATTTCTTAACTAATTCAAGAATAGTTATCCCCCATCCCCCACCCCAGTACTAAAAGCCTTACTCTTCTTTTCACCCATTGCCCTCCCTTCTCTTCCACAAACCAGGGGCCATCTCCAATAATCCTGATCTGTATCTTGCCAGTGGACCCAGATGGCTTCAGAGGAGAAAGTGAGGCTGGTGACTTTGCACAGCCCTCCTTCACTTAAATCCAATTCGCTTGCAAGTCATGGCATCACCTTGCTGATGTCATGGTCCTCTTCAAGAACAAATGAGAAACAACAACAACAATAACAACAACCTTTCCGTAAGTCACAGTCAACTTGGTTATTTCTTGTTTGAGTGTCTACAGGTGTCTTGGATACTCCCCTAGATCTCCCTTTTAGTGGCTACCTCCCTACCCCAACTCCACCCCCCAAAGTAACTAGGTTGCAATAATAGAAGCAAAGTCTGCAGGATGACAAAGGTAATGTTTCCTCTCTTCTCTGGCTTGGTCAGATCACATGTGGAGTACCGTGTTCAATTTTGAGGACCACATTTATGGGGGTCATTGATAAGAAGGATCTTCTTCCAGAGAGGAGTGACTGGGGCATATGAAGCCATGTCCTTAGAGGATCAGTTGAAGGAACTGGGCATGTCTAGTTCAGAAAAAAGAAGGCTCAGGAGGGATGCAATTGGTGTTTTTAAGTATTTCAAATGCTGCCATGTTTTCAAAGTATCAGACATATTTTGCTTGGCCCGAGAGAATAGAACTAGGAATACTGGGCAGATGTTTCATAGAGGTAGGTTTTGGCTCAAAACAAGGAAAAATTTCCAAGCATTCTGAATGGTTCCAAAGTGCTGCCTCAGGAGGTAGTGAGTTCTCCCTCAATTGACATTTTTTGAAGAAGACAAGGGGGGTGACTTATCTTCTAAGTAGAATAAAAGATCCCTGAAGACAAGAACTACTTCATTTTTGTCTGTCCTAAGTACATAGTACAATTCCTTGCACATAGTGGATATTTGATAAATGTTTATTGAATTGAAATTATGGAAAAGGGATTCCTCTTCAGGAGCAATTAAGATGTGCCAGCATCTGAGGTCTCTTTCAACTCTGGTACCATCATTCCATTGCAGGCTCCTCAAAAGTGAGGAGCTCAAGCAAATGATGTGTGTGTGTGTGTGTGTGTGTGTGTGTGTGTGTATGTAGTATTATTGGTGATATAAAAGCTGGATTATATAACATCTAAATTCTCTTTACATTCTAAGATCCTATGATTCTAGATTTTGGGAAATTAATGGGGGCTGGGGAGACTTACTTTAGTCTGGAATGTCCTAGAAGTTGGGGGTTCTACTTTAAGCTGGTTCTAAGGCAGAATCAATATGATATTGGTGGTTGATAATGGTGGGCTATCATGCATTAATTGGCCATAATTTGATCACTACAATGAATTTCTTTCATTGAGTGAGACACTCAGAAATCATCTCAACTTAACAGCAAGTATTTATTAAACACCTCATACTCTGTGTTTGCCATTGCTCTAAATACAAAGACAAAAGAAAATCCCCCGCCCTTAGTAGACATATAATTATGACATGCCGAAATCCAAAGATGGCAGGAATCTGGGAGTTAAGCAGCGATTGGAATTTGACATGAACAATAGGTAGCTTTTCTCTTCTATCTTCTTTTTTTTCAGGTCCTGCAGTGGAAGAGTTATTGAAATGAGTTTTGGGGGCGGATGAATACCCTTGAGGTGCTGCGGCCCATTACTTCCTTTTAGACCATTTGCCTTTAACTCTCACTTGAGCTACTGTTCAGCAAAGTTAATAGCTGCAAACTCTTCGGGGAAGGTTTGTTAAATCATGTCCAAGAAAATAAATATAATGAATGAACAATCTCTAGAGAAAGCCTTGACATTTAAAAAAAATGTAAATTAGTCTCCTAAGTATCAGCTATGAAATAGGCAAAGTGCATTAGTACAAATGAGATATTTTTGCAGTGATTATAGGATTCATCTCCAGGGGACCACACCTGAACTCTTGAAAGCTTAACCAAAAACCAGTTGTGTACCCAGGAATCTAATGTGACTTATTTGAATGTGTTCCACTAATAACTTTCCTCACACAGGGTATACATTGCTACGCATGCTTCCTCTTGTTGCTCAGTGGGCTTTGATACAAGGATGCTGGAGCACGGCTTTGAACTCCTCTGAACCCAATTACAAGCAGCCATTTGGAAGTGCCATGGTGGGATGATGGTAGAACGGTGCTCTCTGAACTAGCACACAGAGAGTTCAAGACAGAGTTGACTGCAGTGAGCCTGGCAGTCCATTCATACACTGTGCAGCGTTGGCAGCGGCACTGCTGTCTGCTAGCCTAAAATTAGGATGGGGAATATGAAAGAGAAATTCAATTAGCCAACCAAAAATGTGCACAAGGGAAGTGGAGGGGCAGCCTTTAGCAGCTTCTGTTCTTTGATTTGCAGGAGAACCTCTCACTACAAAATGTACCTTTTGCAGCAGGTGAGCATTTTAAATGAAAACTCTTCCCTGGAGTAAAGAAAAGACCTTTTCCCCTCCTCCAAAGTATTTTCTCAGCTACATATTATGGAGGTAAGTTCTCCAGGTGGGAAAGTATATTGGGAATCCCAGCCTTTTTTCTCTCAAAATCAGCCTGGGACCAATTAAGATGACCCTGATATAAAGGGGAAGAAACAAGCTATTGCTATTGTTCCCAGTTGGCGGTGGTTTGACACACTTTGCTTTGAGACAAAGAGCTTGGCCCCAAAGAGTGTGGTAAGCAGGGTAGAAAGAGGGCTTTTGTGACCAACCACTGTGAAGAGTTGTTTTTATTTATGTCATAAATCTGGTTTGTTTTATGGTCTCACTATAAAAGCCTAAAAAGGCATTTTAAATCTGGAATTTCTTACATGGGGATGTTTTATTGGGTCGAGACCAACTCTGCCTGCTTGCCATTAATATCATGGATGAAGTACTCACACTTGCCTTCATCAAGGTTTCTCTCTCTCTCTCTGTCTCTATTTCTCTGTCTCTCTGTCTCTCTCTCTCTCTACCCCTTGTCTCTTTGTCTTGCTATCTCTGTCTCTGTTTTTCTTTCACTCTTTCCTTCTTTTTCTGTTTCTCTTTCCATCTTTTTCCTCTCTATTTTTCTCTGTGTCTTGCTGTATGACTATCTCTGTGTCTCTGAGTGCATCTGTCTCTATTTCTTGTACTTAAAAATAATAATCATAGCTAACATTTCTATCACACCTACTATGTGTCTTTGTCTCTCTGTCTCTTTCTCTCTACTTGTTTCAATCTCTGTCTCCATTTCTCTGTTTTTCTATCTCTCTCTCAAAAACCATGAGCACAAGGTGAGAAGCAGATAGTAAAGCTCCAAATGTTCCTAGAAGTCAAAACCCCCAGTCTTTTGAAAGTAACAAGTCTGCTGACATTGAACTTGCTTGCTAGGCAGACAGTTGGCAAATAAAATGGGTTTTTCAGCACTGGACCAAAGTGGCTTTCTCCAGTTTGAAAATGAGTAAGATAAAATGATTGATCATCTCTTGGTTAAATGTGACCTTGCTTCCATACTGAGGCACTTTTGCTGCTTGATGGATGAATGAGCCCATTGGTTTGGGTACTTCTTCTAACAATGCACATCACAACCCCTCACATTCTCCAAATCAGCCAAGTCAGAGTAAGGCTGGACAAATATTTAATTGCCTGGAGCTTGAAAGGAAGTTTGATGTGGTAGCATGGGTTCTATGTGAGGCCTATCATGAGGAAAGTTAGATAAAAATTCAGGAGGCGTGGGTACAGATTTTGACTGTCAAGTCAAGACAACTAACAAGGGTACCACCTTGTTACAGACAGACAAATGCTTCTTCCATGAGTTGACTACTTTCCCCATGCCTCCTGGTTTTCTGCCAGCCTGTGCCTGATCACATGATAAAATTCTATGAAATCAACCCAACTCCCATTGCTGTGGTATCCATGTCCTAGAGGCTACCTTCTCCATACCCCAATACAGGCATGGGTGAGGGTCAGACTGCTCCCCCTCTTAGAATGAGTTCATCCAAGGTGAGATTGTCCTCTCCACTGTCCTGTGCTCAGGGGTGTGTAGGAGCCAACTCTAGCTAGCTGAAAAGCCTATTGTTAAATTTTCTGTGTAATCATTTATACCTTGCTATATTTATTTTGTATATATCCTGTATTTATTTATTGGTGAACACATTGTATCTCCCTTATGGAATATAAGCTTCATGAAGGCCTGGCTGTCTTACTTGTATCTGTAGCACCTAGCAAAGCACAGAGCATGTAGTAGGCACTTAATAAATGTTTGTTGATTGATTGAATTACTTTTGACTCCATATGTGGTTTATGCATTTATACAAATGTTCATATATGTCATATACATGTATACAAATACATATATACAATATGTTTACATAGGCATGTATATACATACATATATATGTAGATATAGATATATGTGTCCTATGTGTCCCAAAAGTCTTAAATCAAAGCTTGTGTGAAGGTTGATAGAGGAAGGGGCCACAAGTGAAGATGGAGATAAAGCCCTGAATGCAAAAACATTAAGGGAGACCTCTGCTCAAAGCCTATAAGGGCCCATTGTAGATAAGAGCCCCCTGCACTTCTTCCAGGATGATTGACTGCAAATGTCAAAATATTAGTTGGAGTCTGAACGGAAATTGGCATTACTTAAGGAAAGAAACTGTTCTGTTCAAAGAAATGAAAATTTTTAATAAGTAGCAAGAAATAGTGCATTAATGGAGGAGTAAAATAATGCATTCTGGGACCTGCTTACAAATATTTCAAAGCATCATTTAGATTTCATATCATGAGTGCCACAAATACATATAATCCCTTGATTGGGTAGATGGTCTCCAGTTAACAATTCCTTTTCAGAGCTGATTGAGCCACACACATTGTAGGCATGCTTCATCCACTGGAAGCATTTTTCTCCATCAGTGCAAACGAGGTCAAGCCCTAAACCTTCAGAAGTAAAGAAAAGATATTGTGTCATTTCTTGAGAAAGAGAAGGGAAAAGGCTGACTTAGTGGTGGGAAATCCTCTGTGATGGCTTCCCCAAGAACAAATGAGAATGACTTGGGATCATATTCCCAAATCTCTCCTTACATCAGAAGATGGTAAAAATCACTGAAGCAGATTATGTCCACACCTTGCTCTTGCAGCTGCTAAGGGGTGGTGTTGATGTTGCTACAGCAACAGCACATCCTTCCTTGAATTCTCCAACTCACTGCAGATGTGGGAGCTGGCTTAAAAGTTTTATCAAGGGTTTCAAAGATTTATGATGCTTCTATGATTTCTGCCGTTTGCCTGACCAGTTGCTTGTGGTTGGTAACAAATTAGAAGTACATAAAAAGCCCCTGAAACTTGGCTGGTGAGGCAGCTGTCTATTATTTGGGAGAATAAAGATTTTAAGTATTGAGCACTTTGACTTTTATAGAGAAATGTATTCTAAAATGTAAATGACACCTTCAATGGTAATGATGTGTAATATTAAGTAGAATGTGAGGGGTTGAGTATCATAATGGTTAAAGACCTGGGCTTAAGAGTCTAAAAGATTTTGATTCAAGACCTACCTCTGACACATCCTGGCCAGATGACCCTGGGCAGTTCAATTAACTTCTCAGTGTTTCAGATAACTCTCCAAGACTGTAAGTGACTGATTTGATGATGATCTGCATTGATAGAGGGAGTTTTTCCACCTGGAGTTAATCCTCTTTACTGATGAAATCATAGGTCCAGTTTTTTTTTTTTTAAAGGCACCATCGTATATTGGATTCTGGACTAGTAAAGGAGAGATTTAAATAGAACAGTAAGTTCTTTACCTAGCTTATTGGTGGAAATAGACAAGCCATTTGGCTGCATCATGCCTCAGCTAACCAATTTTGCAAGCAAATTCTATAGCACCTATATATCTGTTACCAGAGGATTAGCCTGCTAGCTTATGAACAAACAGTTGGCCATGAATAGATGAGTCTCTTTTGGCCACAGCAACGCATGCTGTTAACTAAGAAATTATCATTTCTGAAGGCATGGGGGGGGCAGCTAGGTGGCACTGTGGATAGAGCACTGAAGGACCTGAGTTCAACCAGCCTCAGACACTTACTACCTGTGTGACCCTGGTAAAGTCACTTAACCCTGTTAGCCTTAGTTTCCTCATCTGTGAAATGAGCTGGGGAAGGAATTGGCAAACTGCCTTAGTTCCTTCCAAGAAAACCCCAAGTCGGATCATGAAGAGTCAGACAGGAGTGAAAATGACTCAGCAGCAAAAGCAAGGCATGAGGGGGTTTCACTTTCCACCCCAAGAAGGTAGACTCACATTGATGAAGCTGTCTTCTACATGTAGAATGAAAATATAGTACTGGTTAAGAAACAGAAAGGTAAATCAATGGAACAGAGTAGACATACAATTTACAGTAGCAAATAAATATACTAACCTTAAATTTGACAAGTATTAAGACTTAAGTTTTTGGGATAAGAATTCATTATTTGGTTAAAAAAGTTGTTGGGAAAACTGGAAAGCAGTCTGGAAGGAATTGGGTATAGACCTTTATTTTACACCATTTACCAAGATAAGATTGACCTAGATATAAAGAAAGATAACAAGAAAATTTGAAGAACATGAAATATATTATCTATCAGTCTTATGGATAGGCAAACAATTTGTGAATAAGCAAGAGATAGAGAGCAGTGTGAAGTGTAAAATGGATAATTTAAATTACATTAAATTTAAAAGGTTTTATACAAATAAAATAAATGTAGCCAACATCAGAAGGAAAGCAGAAAATTGGGGAAAATACCCTTTCAGTTAAGCTGATCTCCTATGGTAGACCGTGTGTTCAATCGCATCTTATATACCTTTTCATCCCCCATTGCATTCATCATGTTACCTGTCATGAAGTAGTACTTGAGTAAATTATAGTTGAATGACTGAGAGGCAGCAAGGCACAGTGGATAGAGAACTGGCCTTGAAGCCAGGAAGACCTGAGTTCGAATTTCAGATTCTGACACACACCTGCTGTGTGACCCTGGGCAGGACGTTTAACTACTTTTAGTGCCCCAGAACACTCTCTTAGATTATAATTGCAAAAATAAATGCCAACCTGCATTTGGTATAGGGAGTTTTCCTTGCCTTGGAGGTCTTTGTATCAGTGAAATCCCAGATCTAATCCCTATCCCAATTCAATTGAATGTCCAAAATTTGAAACACCATAGTGTGAATCAATGAAACTAATTTTACTACTTGAAAAAAAATTTTTATCATTGCTCATTCAGTGATGTGAGCCTAATAAAGTGAATAAGAAGGAGTAACAGATTTTGGAAGGTGAGAGGAAAGAAGGGGGTGGGGTTATAGGGATAATAGAAGAGGCAAGGGGAAGCAGAACACCCAAAGGAAGGAAACAAGGGCTCCGTATTGTGAGGCCCTGCACCATGGAGCTGCTCTAAGCTCACTCAGAATTGAACACCAAGGGTTAAACTGACATCATACAATCAGCAGCAATACTTCCAACAGGGCCGGAGCAGACCCTCAAGTAGTAATTAATTCTTGCTGCTTTCCGCTCTCCAGCTTTCATCATTCTTAATGTTATCTAATTGTAAAATTATTCTCCAGACCTTCACAGTATAAAAGGAGAAAATGCCCAGATCCAGCTTCTACCTTTCTTGGGGGCATGGGTGCCTCAGAACCTTGGTAGAATAACCCAAGATGCTGCTAATTAAGTGCCTCTGAACACTTGAAAGCTCTTGATTCCATACTATTTTTTTTAACTACCTGAACTATTCTAAGATCCTGTTAAAAAAAAAAAAAAACAACTCTGGCAAAATCCTTGCTATCTGCAACTGTCAGAGGGCACTAAATAGCTGACCATTATAACTAAAACATGGTGCAGCCTCTATAAATCACATGGCCCCCATATCCCTTACGGTAACTTCAATAGACACAGTACTGTCTGCCTAAGTTTTAGACAGCGGCGGAGACAACAAGAAAATGAAAAATGACATTATTTCTCAAAATATGTAGTAGATACCAATATGAGAGCACTGTATTCATAGTAGTAAATGCACACTCATTTGTAAAAAAACAAAAAAACAAAAAACTTTGATGCATTAAAGAAGGCCTGGTTTTTGTTTGTTTGTTCTTTTGTTTTATTTGTACCTTCATTTCTGAATATACCTTTCTCTATCTCCTCCAAAGCAAATCTTTCAACAACAGCCTATCAGCCCTGCCTGAGAGTATATGCAATGCTCCACGCCCATATTACATCATCTCTCCAACCAAAGATGGGAGGTAAATCTTCTTTTTTCCGTGGCACAGTTCATTCATTCTTATTTTTTTTAATAGGAATAATGTATTATTTCATAGATCTATGCTTTTTTCCTGTAGTCACTGTCTCTGTCAACATAGCTCAAAGCTTAGCAGATGATCTTAGAGACAATACTATACTAAATATACAGTGACTTAGATGTACAGTGTTTTCACAATTCTGTGATATTTTTTACATAAACAATAAAAGTATTATTATATTGTCTAAAGTTAAGGCTCAGAGAAGTGATTTTTACAGGGCCACATACCTCAGTAGTACCACAAATGGGAATCAACCCCAGATTTCTTGATCTTTGCTTTTTATACTATTCCATTTGACTTAACCAAACTCCTCCTCCTTTTCCGCCTCTTCCTCTTCTTCCTCCTCTTCTCATCCTCGTCCTCTTCCTCTTCCAGGGATTCTTTGTTTTTGCATTTCTCTTCATGTTCCACTTGAGTCTTGTATTGGAAAGACCTAGCTTCTTCTCTCACTGCAGTCACAGACTTTTCCTACCGACCTTCTTAAGTTGTCTTTGGCGTTCATGGGTTGAGAAGTCTGGAAACTGCCACAGCTCCCTGTGATTCAGTCCTCTGAGGCCTGCTCCAGGGCTGCTGAGGCCTGCTGGCCCACGCCGCACTGCGCTCCTCTCCCAGCCCTGTGCGATATACCTTTCTGTTCAGCCATCCTCATTGTCTTGGACTGGAAATTTGTTTTACTCTGTTTTTTTGGTGGGTTCTGCTGCTTTAGAATTTGTTTAGAGCCATTTTTTATAGGTATTTGGAGGGGTTTGAGAGAGAGCTCAAGCAAGTTACTGCTTTCCCTCTGCCATCTTGGCTCCGCCCCTATTCATTCTTATTTCAAACTGCTTCATTTCATTTCATTTTATCTTCCACTTATTGGTTATTTTCCCATTTATATTTTCCTATTTATATTGCCATTGTGATGATTGTTTTCCTGGTTCTCCTTATTAAACTCTGCATCAGTTCATATGCCTTCCCACATTTCTCTAAATTTTTTCACATGTACTGTTTCTTATGATATAATATTTTGTTACACTCATGTAACACAGTTTTCTTAATCCTTCCATAATTGAGTTTTTGTTTTTATTTATTTACTTTGTTTCCATTTATTTACTACTACAAAAGTTACTATAAATAGTTAAATATATTCAGGATCTTCCTTTTATCTGTCTCTTTGTGGTGTGTACCTAACAATGAGATGTCTGGGTCACAGGGTATGGGTGTTTTAGTCATTTTGGGGGCACAGTATTTTCCAGAATGTCTACTGGGGTGGGAAATCTGCGGCCTCAAGGCCACACATGGCCTTCTTGGTCCTCAAGTGCAGCCCTTTGATTGAATCCAAACTTCACAGAACAAATCACCTTCATAAAAGGATCTGTTCTGTAAACTCAGATTCAGTCAAAAGGCCACACCCAAGAACCTAGAAGGCCACAGGTTCCCCATCTCTGAGTCCATTTATAGGTCCACCAACAATTTTTTAATACTCTTATCTTCCTATAGCTTTTCCAAAATGGACTATTTCCTTCTTTCTTCATCTTTGCCAATTTCCTGGGTATAAGGCAAAGCCTAAGTTACTTTAACTTACATTTTTCTTAGTGATCTGGAGTAGTCCTTCATATTTCTAATATTTAGAAATTCTTTTGAGAATTATTTGTTTAAATCTTTTGACCATCTCTCTTTCAAGAACTGGCTCTTGGTCATATGTTTATGTTGTTTTCCCTTATATCTTTTCATATCAGGCCTTTATCAGAAATATGTAATGTAAAGTAGTTTTCCCTAATTAAGTTTCCCTTCTTATACCAGCTGCATTGATTTTTCTCATGCAAAAGTTTTTCAATTTCCTGTAATCAAAATTGTCTATTTTATCTTTTGTGATCTCCACTGGCCCTTGTTTGGCTAAGAACTATCAAGAGGGCTATTTTTAAAAGATCCTCCCTGCACATCTTTCTTCATTATGCCTGAACACATTTACTCTTTAAAAAAAAAAAATCTGTACCTCAAAGAATCATACAAGAGACCAATTTGTGACCCGAAGCCTTTTCTGTTGTGATTAACTTCAGTGTCCATTTTTGTACTGGGGATTTGTATATAACCATGGCACTGAAAGTGCAGGATATGTGGGGATAATGACCATTACTCTCATTTCAGATAAAGAACAAACTTAGGATGGTACCAGAGGGGAAAATAACTCATCTGTCTCTGGCTGGATATAGACTGAAATCTTGACCACTCATGTTCATTACAGATCTTTACTTTCCCATGCTATAAAGCAAAATTGATATTAATTAACACATTAAATAATTAATCTTTTTGTTTATGCTCCTGAATCACATTGGGCTTGGCTGTTAATAAAGTAGGTAAGAGGGGTTATAGAACTCCCCATTGCTTCCTTCCCTTGGGTGAACAATAGTCATTCTTGGTATATAGTCTTCTGAGGGCCTTTGGGATCCTTCTGGTGTAAAGCTGCCTGCAGAAAGCATGAGTTATTTTTTAGTTAAGGCTCAAAAACTATATGTTGCTTTTAGACAATAATCCTTTAATAAATTCAGGTTAAAGCTTCCAACAAACAATTATCAGAAGACTGGGAACGAAGATTGCCGGAGGTTTGTGATTTTGTTCAATAACCATATGGTTGCGTAATTTTTTTGGACTCGACAAGAGTAAGAGGCTTTGTGTGCTGCTGACTATTTATCAGAAACATTTAAGACTCCCTGTGGTGGTCACAGTTGGAACTTCTTAGTCAATGGCTTTGTGTTTGACTGTTCTTCTGAATGGCTATGAACTGTGAAAAGCAAATCCTGGGGATTGAGCCAAAATCAGGCACCCTTCAGGTAACTTTTATTGGCACTCATGCCTGAATTCTAGAGCAAAAAAATAATCAGTGGAGATATTTTTAAAGTTGGGGAGATGGTATTTTGAGAGCGTTCAAAATTTTGATAAAAGCAAAAAAAAAATGGCCAAATGAGTAATCTCATTAAATAAAACATAAAAAAACCCTAGCAGTTTACAGATCTTCAAGGGAAGGGCTTATATTTAGATATTGAAATTATTCAGATTATAACAAATATTAGATATTGAAATCATTCATATTATAACAAAATCTAGTCCATATAATTACAATGATTTTTTTTTTTAGACAATTGGGGTTAAGTGACTTGCCCAGGGTCACACAGCTAGCAAGTGTCAAGTGTTTGCTCTGAAGCCGTATTTGAACTCAGGTCCTCCTAACTTCAGAGCCAGTACTCTATCCACTGTGCCACCTAGCTGTCCCAATTACAATGATTTTAAATGGAAAGTCTTTAAGCCTATGTGAGCCTTATATTTGTGGTGTCATGCTTAAATGTACATATATCTACATGGAAAGTAAAAAACTGACATATTAACATATTTTGGGCTTTTCTTTATCTTTCTGCTTATACTCCTAAAACCTGGTGGGATTCTACTCAACAGTGATCTCTGCCCCTCTGATTAGAGGGCTGGGAGGGTGGTACAGAGCAAAAAAAAAAAAAAAAAGTCTTCCCAAAATCTCCGTATAAAGAGGCTCAAAAGCCCGGGAAACACTTCATTTCTCATCAACTGCACTCTTTGAGCTCCATTCCACTATCATCATGCCATCCCAGGAAAAAAAAAAACAAAACACAACTCATCACTAGGAAACTCAGCAACCCAGAAATTGCTTCAGCTGTGTTACTCACACTTCATGAGAACTCTCAGTGGCCTCTGCCCTCTGATTGGAGACATGGAGGGAGGAGCAAAAAAAAAACCAGAAAACAAACAAATAAAAAATCTCCCAAAGCCTCTATATAAAGAGGGCCCACAAGCACAGCAAGCACTCTATTTTTATCAATTAAACACTGCATACTCTACTATCATCATTCCCCCCACGCAGGGTATCTTCTTTCCTCTCCTCTCCTCCTTTTTAGCTTCCTTTTTTTTTTTTTTGTGATGTCTTCTCTTATTAGATTGCAAGCTCCCTGAGGGCAGGGATTGTCTTTCCCTTTCTTATTTGTATCTCCAGCACTAAGCACAGTACCTGATGTATAGTGTAAATGTTCATAAATGTTTATTGCATTGTATTGCAGCAGGCATTTATTAAATGATAGGCACTGTGCCAGGCTCTGGGGATTCAAAGGCAAAAAAAAAAACCCCAAAAAACCAACATATCAATCTCTGCCCTCAAGGAGCTCACATTCTACTAGAGGGAAACATGCACAAATAAATAAATGAAAAAGATTTACAAAATAAATTCAAAAAAAGGGAGGGGGTGTCATTAAGTCCTCATGTAGGAGGTAGTTCTTGAACTGAGTCTTGACATGAGCTCCAAGAGGTGAAGGTGAGAAAGGAGAACATTCCAGGCATGGGGTAATAATAAAGCATTTAGGTCAGATAATTATCTTATTAAGGTAGTCATTAAGTTATTTAGTTTTAGTAGGATAGTAAAGGAAACATTGTTTCAATGCTGACTGTTTTAGCATATGGTATCAACTAATAGGACCTGATGATGCAATTCTACATCCTATTGTATTGTATCAGAGAAATCCCTCATTTCTCTTCACTGCCTACAATCAGCTATTAGCAAAGAAAAAATAAATAAAATAATGACTTGTTCACTAAATTTAGGTCAACCTGAAGGTACTAATCTAAATTTTAGTACAAAAGACCTATACATTCTATACTCAGGTATTCAAAATTAGGTGTGTCTTGAGCTATATCTTCATGTGGATCATTAGTTTGTGAGGTCCCTGAAGAAAGGGACTGTTTTTGCCTTTCTCTGTATTTCCAGCACTTAGGATAGTACCTGGCACATTTGTTGTTGTTCATTCATTTCAGTTGTGTCCAGTTCTTCATGACCCCATTTGGAGTTTTCTTTCTTTTTCTTTTTTGGTACGTGAGGCAATTGGGGTTAAGTGACTGGCCCAGGGTCACACAGTTAGTGAGTGTTATGTGTCTGAGGCTGGATTTGAACTCATGACCTCCCGACTCCAGGGCCAGTGCTCTATCCATTGCGCCACCTAGCTGCCCTTTCCATTTGGGGTTTTCTTGGCACAGATACTGGAGTGGTTAGCTCATTTGACAGATGAGGAAACCGAGGCAAACAGGATTAAGTGACATGCCCAGGGTCACAGCTAGTAAGTGTCTGAGTCTGGATTTGAACTCAGGAAGATTCATCTTCCTGACTCCAAGCCTGGTACTATATCCACTGTGCCACTTAGCTGCACCTGGCACATAGTAGGTGCTTAATAAATGCTTGCTAACTTGTTGGATTATCAGATGAACATTCTCAAAGTTCAAAATCTGTTCATAAAAAAAGAACCTTTGTTAATGTCTCTGAAGGTAGAAGAGTTCTTTCAGAGAGTACCTAGTATTAGGGTACTATCAGTACTGTCTATACAAATACTATCACTCTACATTTCATTTCCTTTTTATAAGAGCAGCTGTGCATATCGCCATTCAGTCCATATTTTCTGTCATTCATGTCATTGTTGGCTGAAGCAAATATTAGTTTTTTGACTACTTCATTCATTTCAATTTGTGCCATATTAGACACAAAATAGTTCTGCTGGTTCTATGTTCTATGGTTTGGTTTCAGTTTGCGAGGTTTCTAATCCATTCAAAGATTGAACCTCTATCATCTCTGACTGAAAATGAAAATACTGCATTCAAGAAGAGGACTTTGCTCAAGCCATGAACTGCTATAGGGATTTGAAAATTTGCTTGACAAAAATGAATTCAATTTAAACATTTATTAACATTTATTATTGAAGGCAGATAGGTGGCACACTAGATAGAGCAGCAGGCCTGGACACAGGAAGACCTGAGTTCAAATCCAGTCTCAGACACTTACTAGCTGTGCCCTTGGACAAATCACTTAACCCTGTTTGTCTCAGTTTCCTCATCTGTCAAATGAAGTGGAGAAGGAAATGGCAAACTACTCCAGGATCTTTGCCAAGAAAATACCAAATGGGGTTATGAAGAGTTGGACATGATTGAAAAAAAACCTAAACAACAGCATTTATTATTTACAAAAGTTGAAAGTTACCAATAAGCATGAGAATCAGAAGGCATGAGGTCATGTTCTGGCTCTAATCATTACCAGTTGTGTCATCTTGGCAAGTCATATGAAGCTTAGTTTCCTCTTCTGCAAAATGATGATCATATTATTTGTGCTGCAATTATAAAACATAACATAGCTGTGATTTGTTATCTTCTGTCCCTTGAAACTTTTAACACCTTAAAAATAATAGTAATGGCTGATATTGATATAGAGTTCTAAAGGATGCTAAGCAATTTATGTTCATTACCTCATTTGAGCCTCAGAACAGCCCTGTGAAATAGCTACAAGAAGTGTTATTATGCCCATTTTACAGATGATAAAGCAGAGGCTGAAAGGTAAGGTCAATTTGCTTATGGTCACACTATTAATGACTATTAATGACGGTAAAGCCAGTTCTTCCTGTCTCCCAGTTTAGTACTTTAGAGAGTATGCAATGGCTCACCATCTTTCAGTTTTTGTTTTTTTTTTAACGGAAGTCATTTAATGGGGAAACTGGATTTCAACAATGTATTGTCTGGATGCCAATTTCCCAGTGATGTATATTATATAGTGACATGGTAAGAATTGAGGATAGTCCCCTATTTAGCCATTTTATCAAGAATGGTTGGATAGCACAGATTATTATACCAACTTTAGCTCTGAGTGTTTCCAGTATTTTATATTTGATTCCAAGTACCAAAACATGAATCTTGCTCTATCTATCTATCTATCTATCATCTATCTATCTATCTATCTATCTATCTATCTATCTATCTATCTATCTATCTAATCTATCTATCTACTTATCTATCTCACTATACTTGCAGTTGACTTTCTTACTACCCTCAAGAGAACCTTTCCCTACCTTGTAACAAATATGTACAGATTGGGTTTTGTTTTGTTTTGTTTTTCACTGAAAAGTTCTCTCTCAGAATCTCTGACATATGCAGCTACAGTTACCTCGATGATCCCAGGTTACATCTCATGACAAGGAGATAGAGCAGGTGTGATAGCTTAATACCCTCGTTATCCTTACTACTGGACTCCTGACTGGAGATGAGACCTTTGGACCATAGTCAAAATTGCTTGACCATTGTTGGCTACATCAAAGATTCATACTTGGGAGGCAGTGCTTGTTCTTAGTGCTAACCGGGCCAAAAGGGGAGCAGGAATAGTTTGGCCATCAGTGACTACGGTAGTCATGGAATCCCAGAAGTAGAAACGCCTGAAAGGTCATCTAATCCAGCCTCCTTCTCAAAGCGGGAATTCCTCTCACAAAGTGGCTGGCAACTTGCCACCAATGGGCAGCTCTTTTAGAAAGTTCTTCCTTATGTGTAGTCTGAAATTTGCTCCCTTCATTCCCTCAAGCTTTTCTCATTTGTTTTAGTTCTGCTTTTTGAATAACACATAATAAATTTAATGCCCTTTCTGTATGACTACCTTTAAGCTATTGGAAGACAATGATCATATCTCCATTCTCTTCTCTTTCTCAAGTAAAACATTCCCAGTTTCTTCAACTCTTTCTCATATGACCCCATGACATTATTTCCAGATCACTCATCTTGGTTTCTCATTTCTGGAACTTCTCTAGTTTCTCAACGACCCTTTTAAAATATGGTACCCAGAGATGTATGCAATGCTGCAAATGCAGTGTAACCCGCGCAGGGCACGATGGGCTTGATATTTCCCTTGATATGAACTCTACTTCATTGTTAACACAGCCTAGGATTACATTCTTTTGACGCTATTTAAAAAAAAATGTGTGTATGTATGTGTGTATGTGTTGTATGGTTAGCCACTCTGTCACTCTGTTGGATCAAGATGAGTTTAAGGTCATCGAAAACCTCCCTCCAGGTCTTCCTTTTAATTTTTTTCTCCCATGGACTGCTGTCAAGATATATAAATGAACCAGCTGAATTAATAATTGGGAGCAGGTAACAGGGAACCTCCATAGCTTAAAAAATAGTTACTTCAAGGGCCGAGTGTTCACCAGTCTTAACAATTACCGTAAGATGCATCTGCATCTTCCCCCTCATTAAAACCTCATGCTCACCTGGACTAAAGCAGCCCTGATTGTGCACCTGGATGGTAGAACAATACTGATGTAATTGTCTATTTATCTTACTGAATGTGGGATTCAAAGATTGTCACAAATTCTGTGCATCTGACCCACAAGCTCACTTAGAAAAAGCAGGTGTTCTTAACCCTTTTTGCATCTTGAACCCCTCTGGCAGTCTGGTGAAGCCTATGAACTCTTCAGAATAACGTTTTTAAGTGCATAAAATAAGACACAGAGGATTATAAAGCAAACCAATTATACTGAATTAGTTGTCAATATTTTAAAAAAAAAATTTCATGGACGCTGGGTTAAGAACCACTGCCATAGAGCAATTTAATCCCAAGGGAGTGAAAGCCAACCAGTAGCAGTGGGAGCAGGCAGGTGAACAATTTACTCAATGTGTGTAGGATGGGCGAGGTCCTGAAGGGGTTATTTACAGTACTCCATAGCAAGCTGGTGTTTTGCCCACAAGGGAGGGTAGGACTAAGAATATAGTAAACAATAATTCCTTGGAGCAGCAGCAATTTTGGAGCTGCCGAGTTCAGGGGTGAGAAGTAGCCACAAAAAACCATGGTTTATTGCTCAACCCAGGAAGAAAGGGCTTCAGAGATCTTTTTCAGCAAACTTGGGAATATGCAAAGTGTGTCCCTCTAACTAGAGGACTCTTCAAGGCGTTAGGATTTGAGGAATATGTCTGTGCTCTCATATTTGTTGGAGAGAATGAAAAAAATCCCTGCACTGGATGAAAGAAACAATCCAGAAAGGGAAATAAGAAGGAAAAGATTGTGAGGGTTGGTGATGCATTGCAGATAGGGAGGCTCCGTTCATAGAGACTGAGCTGGGATCTTCTGAAGAAGCAAAAGTCCATAGTTAATGGGATATTAAGGCAAATCTGTGGGCACTGGCAAATGAAAAGAACCCTGCTATCACCCTCAGGGAGGAAGAAGCCCATGGTTAGGGTCGGAAACTCCCTACTGAGAGGTACAGAGGCAGCGATGTGTAGACCTGCCATGGCTAACCAGGAGGTTCACTGTTTTCTTGGAGCATGCATCTGAGATCTGACAGAGTCAATCGATAGAAATCCTAAAAAATTTAAGGGGCAGCACATAAGGGAGAACCACTGAGCCTCTTAGAATTCACACAGAGAGCTTGTTGGATTAAATAAACATAACAAGTTTTTGATGAGCAATCAGAGGGAGAACTAATAGCTTTTATGGCCCCATGAATTGATTTTAAACACAGTTCCCTTCATTATTGTGAAAATAGAGGCAAAATGTAAAATTATGTATTTGGTAACATGTAAGCATCTCCTTCCTTTCCACTGTGCATCACTGACTAAGTGATTGCGTGTATATTCCTCAGCGATCTCACCTCTCTGCATCCCTGAGCAGAACCTGACCAAGAGAGGCAATGTTTGCCCGGGAAGAATGGATTTGCTTGAAGGCATTGGAGTGAGATTAATGCTGGTGATTCCTTCCAGTCCCTTGGTTTACCTTGGTTCTTGAACTGGATGGGCTACCAAGACACCTGAATTGGCAAGAGCTATAGCTATAGAATCCAACCTTCTGAAGGAAGACAAAATGGAGGCCTATCTTCTGTCCAGCTGTTCTATTGCAAGAATACAGCCACGACTGATTTCACTGGTTGTGTTTCTCTAGTGCCCTCCACATTGCTTGAGACACAGGTGCTTAACAAATGCTCTTTGGAGAGGCTGTTGATGAGGGGGGTGAAATGGGATCAGATCTCTCTTCTTGCAGAAGCAACATTTCAATACTACAGCATTTTTTATTTTTCATGGGTGTGGAGAGGACTTTTGCTTTTTTTTATCCTTGAAGAAATTGGGTGGATGGTGGTGTTGTGTTTGATTTCTCATTGCTCAAAGCACTCAAAGATGTCAATCAGTTACTCTGACTAAAGCTAATTAAAAGTATGATTAAAAATTCCCCATGTCTGTGTTTCTTCTTTCTTCCATTACATAGAATATAGGCATATTTATACATATAATTCATATGTATGTGTAAATTGTAGTTATCACTGTGGCATTTTACTGGATAATTAAATGGATTGCACTTCCTTCACTTTCAGATCCTTGTGGAGAACTTTAGAACCTTGTGACTTCCTTAATAGTATTCTTTTCTTTTTAAGCACTTAAGGCCTACGATGCAAATCTCTTCAAAGGAATGGAAAACTCAAGTTTTTGTTTTTTTTTTAAAGCAATGGATTTAACGATTAGAATAAATATTAATAATGCATACACTAAAGAAAGCTTATAAGAAATAACATACCAATTTAGAATAAGAGCTTGAAGAAATCCTAGATATTTTTGAGCCAATCTTAAATATTTTTTACTGTTTCCTCTAAAAATGGCTCTCTGCCTTTATCGAGGGCCAGACTTAACTGTTTCTTGCATCTAGAGCTTTTCAGAGCTATTGTGGGAATGACAACGTGGCAGCAAGATTTCTTTTTGTTCTTGTCATGGACGCTCTTGGTAGTCTGATGAGGCCTATGGGCTCTTTAGAATCATGATTTCAAAAGCATAAAATAAAACAATAGGATCAAAAGGAAAACCAATTACATTGAAATCTAGTTATCAAAATATTAAAAAAAAAAGTTCACGGACCCTGCCTAATAACCTCTAGTGTGGTGGAATGCGCAATAATAGACTTGGGTGTCAGGAGAAATCTGGGTTTGAATTCTGCCTCTGACACCTGTGTGACCAGTGATCCCTTGGCTTCTGATTCACAGTTTCCTCATTTTCATAATGGAGAAAATAATGCCTGTGATACTTCATATGGAATTACATGAAGCAAGTTGTATACTTTAAAGCACTATATAAATATTAGCTATTGTTATCATCTGCATCATTATTCTCTAACATGGCCCTGGCTGTGTTTACCTGTTGGTTGCTTGTGCTATTTGTGGGCCTGGAGCATCAGGAGTGAATGTGAATCTAGTTAGAAGCTGACCTTTCAATTAATCATTTTACCTAAACTGTTTCTTTTTAAACTGAAATGCAAAGAGAACAGAACTAATGTTTAGTCCTTCCCTCCAATGCCTATATCATATTGTTGTATTCTCTTCCACCCCAAAGGGCCAAAGGGGAAATGTGGGACACTATAATTTCCACATCACACTTCCTCTGGGTTCGTTTTCTTTGGTTTCCACATATTGAGTAGATGACAGATATCACATAACCTCCCTGCTTTTTTCAGCAGCAGATCAATTTAACACAGAGTGGGATCTGTACTTTTGTATTTTTGTTAGAGACCCTTGACTGTTAGTCATTTGATTGCTGCTGGCTTAAGTTTTTTTTTTTTTTAATGTATTTAAACTCCTCTTTGACACATTTAAATTCATTTGGAACAGAACTCAAGTTTTCAAACAATTATGCACAACAGGACAATTTCCTGCAATCATTCCCCCTCTCCTCATAATGCAACTAGAACTCTAGGTGCAATCATAAGAAGCCAAAACATGTGCATCAAAAATGTTACCATGATTCTCTCTGTAACTATATGCGAATCATATCAAAAAGATGTCTAGTTTTTGTTTTTGTTTTTTTAATTTTGAATTGTAAGATCATGTGACTGCTGCTTGCTTTGGTGACCATAAAGATGGCAGTCTTACGGCCATGAAATGGTTGGCTTAGGCTAGCATAATCACAAAAAGGTAGACCTGGAAGAGATCTTAGAGAGGCCTAGCCGAGCTCCCTAACTGTGCAGTTGTGAAATCTAATGTCATTGAATAATGTTTTAGTTGTATCCAACTCTTCGTGACCCCATTTGGGATTTTCTTGGCAGAAGATACTGGAGTGGTTTGCCATTTCTTTCTCCAGCTCATTTTACTGATGAGGAAACTGAGGTAAACGGGGTTAAGTGACTTGTCCAGGGTCACACAACTAGTATCTGAGATCAGATTTGAATTCAGAAAGATGAGTCTTCCTGACTCCAGGCCTGGAAGTCTATTCACTAAAGCCCTGTGAAATAATGGGAATTAATTGTCCAATGTCAACCCAGGCTTGTAGATGGAAAAGTTAGGACTAGAACTAAAGTCTTCTAACTCCAAGTCCAATGCTTTCTCTAAGACGCTACCTTTCTTCCCTTTCTGTTGAATAGTATCCATTGAGGAGCTAGGATTGGAAGTAAGGCCGGACCAGCTGGTTATGCTTGGTAGAACATCAAACATTACTTCCCTTATATACTACTACTACTACTAATTTTTTTTTCATTACTCTGTCACACTCTGCACTTCATCTAAATTATCTTTTTCTGTTCCTCACACTCCATCACTCATCACCCTGCATTTACATTGGCCATCTTGTACACTTTGAATACACTCTCCTTACTTTCACTCAAGGGTGTATGCTGGTAAATGTTTAACAACAGGGCTCCCCCTGGGGGAAAAAGTGTGCATGCACTTTTAAGCTTAATCTTCCTTAGTGATACTTTCTTTAAGTATAAACAATCAGAAAACCAATAAATCAAGACCTGATTTGTAGTGATTGCTGATTTCTGAGTTGTAAATGCTCTCACTGAAAATTTAGCAATGACTCTTAAAAACCTATTAGAGTTGCCTCCAGCATACCCTTTACCTCACAGACTTCATGATGTAGCTAAAACACCAACTTCCACATCTTGCCTTTCCTGATTCCTCTGCAATCTACCATCTGCCTATCTATCTGCTCTCTATATGCCATCCCTATATACCTTATATTTAACTATTTTGGATTTATCTTGGATTTATTCCACATATACTTATAGGTGGATATGTTGTCTCCCATTTTAAAATGTTAGCTCTTTGAAAGTTAGGATTGACTTTTTTTTTTAATCTTAAGCACATAGTAGGTGCTCAATAAATTCTTATAGATTGATTGGTACAGACAAGAAGTCACTCAGAGTTTGTTCATTCCTTAACCCTTTTGGGGTCATGGACCCTTTCGGCAGTATGATGTTTTGATGTTTTTAATGAAAAAAATAACATACATAGGAATTCAAAGGAAATCAATTATATTAACATAGGCAGCTAGTTGTGCAGAGAATAGAGCACTAGGTCAGAACTCAGGAAGACCTGAGACCAAATCTGGCCTCAGACACTTGCTTTGTGAACTTGGGCAAGTCACTTAACCTTTATCTGCTTCAGTTTCTTCAATTGTAACATGGGGATCATAATAACCCCTACCTTACAGGGTTGTTGTGAGGATCAAATAAGATGAAATTTATAAAGTGCTTTACCTGGCTCATAGTAGGTACTTAATAAATGCTTAATACCTTTTTCCTCTCCCTTCTGTATTGAAACAGTTATCAAATTTTTTTTTAATTAAAAAATAGCTATAGACTTCAGGCTAAGAACTCTGAGGGAGCATGTGTGTATCACGAAGGCACAGGATTAAACTAAGGCAAGAGTCTGGTGTGACTGGACAAACCAGAAGATAAAAGGCAAAGACAGAGCTTACAGCAGTGGTTCAAGAGCTACACTGGGCAGAGAGGCGGGGGGAGGGGAGGCATGTGTGGTCTGACTGTGCAAGCAAGGGACCTGGTAGAAGGGGGTGTGATCAGTAAGACCATAAACCGAACACTAGGATGCAGCACAGGTGGGTGAATTTACATGAGAATACAGCTGGAGTTTGAAGCTTGATCATCCGACAAGAGCTGTTGGATCTTAAAGCCCGGACGGTTTAAGCACCCTTTTGGGGTGTGGGTGGCTAAAGACTGGCAGGTGTGTACAGTTCCTTGGAAGAAGATAGGGCTCTGCAGGTGCTTGTGGCTGACAATGGCAGCACACACTGAGGGCTAGATTTTCTGTGGTGTTCTATCAGTCATAACAAATGACTAAACAGTGGCGTGATCCCAGCCTTGTTAAAAAACAACATTCTATTTCCCAACCCACAACAGTGTGAAAGTCCCAGTGATAAGTTGACTCTAGTGCAATATACTTTTTCAGAGACCTTGGATTTTAGCCCTTTGGGACTTTGATGATAGGAAGTTCCAAGCAGCCTGAAGTCTTAGAAGCCTAGAATGTGACAACACATCTATATTTCATCTTGAAAAGTTAGATGCTTAGCGTAACACCTTAGCTAATATCCTTACTTGGAGTTTTCTTCTCCCATTGCCCAGACAATGGAGACATTTTGATTTCCTCTCCCTAGTAGCTTTAATTCATCCAACTTTTCTTTTTAAAAGTCAAAACAGAAAAGATTTAATATTTTTGTTTTCCCAACTCTGAGTATATTATGGAGTCCTCCAGAGAAAGATTAACACATATTAAAAAGGCACTGAATAAGGGTACTCTATTATAGAGGGGTACTCTAATTATAAAGTCACAAATTCAGGTATGGGTTTTGTTGTTGTTCAATTGTTCAGTCCTGTGCAACTCTTTATAACCCCGTGGACCATGGCCCATTAGGCCCTTCTGTTCTCTGCTATCTCCTGAAGTCTGTCCAGACTCATGTTTGTTGCTTCCGTGACACCATCTATCCATCTCATCCTCTCCTGTCTCATCATCTTTTTGCCTTCAATCTTTCCCAGCATCAAGCTCTTTTCCATTGAATCCTGTCTCCTCATTATGTGGCCAAGTAAGCTTCAGCTTTAGTATTTGTCTTTCCAATGAATAGTCTGAATTAATTTTTTTTTTTAGGCAATTGGGGTCATGCAGCCAGTAAGTGTCAAGTGTTTAGGCTGAGGCCGGATTTGAACTCAGGTCCTCCTGACTTCAGTGCCGGTGCTCTATCCATTGCACCACCTAGCTGCCCCTGAATTAATTTCTTTAAGTATTGACTGATTTGAACTCTTTGTCATCCAAGGAACTCTCAAAAGTTTTCTCCAGCATCACAATTTGAAAGTGTCATTTCTGCAGCACTCAGCTTTCTTTATAGTCAAACTCTTACAGCCATTCATAACTACTGGCAAAACCATATCTTCGACTATATGGACCTTTGATGGCAAGGTGGTGTCTCTTCTTTTTAGTATGAAGTCCAGATTTGCCATAGCTTTCCTTCTTGAGAGTCAAAAAAGGATGTTGGAGATGATTTAGCCCAATCCCTTCATTCTGAATATGAGAAAAAATGAGACCCAGAGAGGGTAAGTGATGTTTTACTAAGTTTGGAAAAGATAGTAAAATCAGAATTTGAACCCAGTCCTCTGACTTAAAATCCAGTGGTCATTCTGGTAGAAGGCTCTTTGATGAGGTCGAGTGACTGATTGCTTCATTTGTTTATCCCAGTGCCTAGTGCAATAGAGGCAAGGCAAACATTTAATAAATGTTGACTTGAATTACGTACTGCTCACACAATTTAATTTCTTTTTTACTGAACCCCTTCTTTATTCAGTGAGGTAACAGCCAGAAGAATATAAGTCTGAGGATAAACAGTGAAATGTGTCTTAATATGAATGAATTACACATTTAAAGTGAAGGGGACAGGGTGTGTGGAAAGGTAGATCTGTGGATTTGGTCAAGACTGAAATTCAATTCAATAAGCGTCTATCCACCACATATATTGTTCAAAGCCTTGTGTAAGCACTAGGGATACAAAGGTTAAAAAAAAAAAAGTGACAAAATCCTTGTCCTCAAAGAGATTCTGGTCTAATGAAAGATGACACAAATGCAGACAATGACTGTATCCCTTCTGTTAGATGTACTCACATAACCTGAAGGATCTGGGTAGACTTTGGGGTCTTCTCAATTCCCTGGCTTTTTGTCTCCACCAAGACAATCTGGGAACTTTATGATGTAACACCATCCACTGTACTGTCATCAAACTCCTATTGCAAGTACATGGAACATAAAAGAGAAAAAAAAAGGGGGGCATGGGGAGAGTTGGTTTTTTATAGGTCAAAGAAGCCAAATACAATTCCCAAGAGAGTTCAGGTAAAATAGTAGTATCTGTCCATGAGCAATATTTCTTCTAAGATCTATGTAGCTCAATCTCTTACAGTCATGTCCTGAGAAGGGCTTCTATCAGGCATTGCCTTTAGCAACTCAAGCAAGGCAGTGTTTTGCCTTCATGCTTTCTACCAGAGGTTCCCAAAGTGGGTGATACCACCACCCATGGGAATGATCAAGCGGTAGTAGCCTCGGGTGCAATTGGGAGGAATTGAATATAAATGAAAATAAGGGGGTGGTGAAAGCATAAGGAAAGAAGAGAGGAAAATTTTGAAAAAATGTTCATACATGTTTCATCTGTTGTATAAAAGAGTTAAAGTCATAGTGATTACATTACTTTCCAAATAGACATACAAAATGCAAGTTATAACCAATCAGTGGTCAAGTCAGCTGACAAGTCTTAACAAGCAATGGTTGATAGGCTAGTGTGTCCCACGTTGTCAGGAAGTCCAGCATGCATCATTAGGAATATGTATGTGTAATGACTTGTTTACAGTATGATACTCTATGGTTATATGATGCAATATTTCATCATCAAAATTTCAATGCAGAAAAAAATACAAATTTGCAATAAATTATTAAATTTAAGATGTGTCATTTAAAAAAACTTTATATATTTTTTGAAATGAAGCAAATTTCAAAAAACCTTTAAAGGGTTAAAGAAAGTAGATTTTTTTGGGGGGTTGCTGAGTAAATTTTTTTTAAAAGGGGCAGTAGGCCAAATAAGTTTGGGAACCTCTGCTATAAGTCATCCTGAAATATGCAACTCTTTGCCTTTAATTCTTGACTGCTCATAGCACATGGCAGTACTTGATTTTCCCTGTTACCATTTCCTCTCATGGTTCTTTTTCCAGCTTATGCTGTACTGCCTACACCCTAAAATTGAATGTTAGAAATTATGGTCATTTAGCTCCAAAAGGGGGAGATTGTTTTCAGAAGCCTATCTACTAGTCAATGGGGAAGGAATAATTCTGGACTCCCTGGTCTTGGCTGGAAACACTTGGCTTCCCTGTGTCTTCCAATATATTAGGGAACAGGGGATCTTTTTTTTGGTTTTCTTCCTTGTCTCTACCAATCTCTATCTTCAAGGAAGCTTTTCCAGGGAAGAAGACTACCACCCCTTTCATCTTCCAAGTGTGTCTCTGGGTTGTGGCAGGATGAGTTTCACATCCAGATGCCCTCTCTACCCCACTGCCTGGGCAGTGTGCTTCTTGCCTGCATCAGCATTTCTCATGAATCTAGAGCAGGGGTGGGGAACCTAAGGCCTTGAGGCCACATGTGACCCTCTAGGTACTTTATATGGACCTTTTACTGAATCCAAACTTCACAGAACAAATCCCTTTATAAAAGGATTAATTCTGTAAAACTTGGCCTCAGTCAAAAGACAGCACACAAAGACCTAGATGTCCACATGTGGGCTCAAGGCCACAGGTTCCCCACCCCTGGTCTAGAGGAGGCTTAGCATAGCCCCTAGTTTGTTCCTACAGTGAACCATTGGTCTTCATAAACTTCAATGGGGTCAACCAGAAAGGGGTATCAAATGACCGACTTGCTTCTTGTGATATCTGGGGTATGAGTAAGGGGATGATGGGGGTAGGGGGTCAAGGAAGCCAATCACTTCTTTGGTAAGTCAGTCAACAAGTATTTATTTAGTGCTTTCTTTGTGCCAGACACAAGATAGACAAAAACTTATAATTATGTATTTATGTATTTACAACACATGGGATACTATATATAATGTGATTGGGGACAAAGGAGCAATCTGGACAAAGTTCTGTAAGAAATTTGAGGAAGGAGAAGTCAGTTTCATCTGGAAGAATCAGTGAGGGCTTCATGGAGGAGGTGGAACATGAACTGGGCCATGAAGAGAGAAATCTAGTGGATGGAGAAGTGGATGGGGGATTGGGGAGTAGCTCATTCTCAGCATGGGAGGTTGCCTATGCAAATACATAGAGGTAAGTGGGAAAAGATATGGGAATAATCTTGTTTGAGATATAGAGCTTATGAACAAAATTGGAGTGAAATAAAGTTGGAAAGGTATGTTGGAACTAGGATGAGAAAGGCTTTAAACGTGAAACTAAAGAGTGTATATTTTATCCTATAGTTAATGGAGAGCCACAGAAGGGTTTTGAATGGGGAATAATGTGATCAGATTTGTGTATTAGGAACAATGTTTTGCTAGCTGAGTAAATACTAAGTTAGAAAATTGAGAGATTGATGGTAGGATGACCTCTCGTTCATGAAAGAGATGGGTCTGAAAGAAATTGGTAGTAGCTTTGAAAGAAGAGGATGGGATACATGTGAAAATTCTACAAAGGTAAAATCAACAGGGTCTAGCAACTATTTGTATAGAAGTCTGGGTAATGAATAGGAAGAAGTCAAAGATAACTCAGAAAGTTTTGAACTCCAGTGACCAAAAAAATAGTGATGTCATCAAAAGAAATCAGGAAGAAATTAGACATTTGAGGGAATCAACCACAAATTCATTAGTTACATGACTGAAACACACACTCACACACACACACACGCACACTTTCAAACTCTTCTCTATCTGTTGAGTAGACACATTCTTATTAAAATTGATTAAGTTTGGCAAGAGAAGAGTGGCTGCGTGAGCCTATGAAAATGTGGGGATTTTGATATTCCTTCAGGTCATCTAAAGTAGAGCTTCTTTCACCTAGAGGAAGCACAGTTTCCCAAGGAGATGAGACACTTCTTGCACATTTGTGCCTTAGAGTGGTATATAGCTTTCTCTGTCCCTGATCTAGCCTCCTACCTGAATTGCTGATCATCAAGTTCGGGTTCTTTAGTATTTATCTACTTGTTAATTGAATGGCTAGCTCTGGATAATGGGTAATTCTAATTTTCTATATTTAGAAAGTGTATAAATATCTAAATTAGATTTAGGCAATGGAAGCGGCAGTATTTGATTTGCGGAGAACATAATTAGGTTGCTCCTTTACCTTCACAGTCACAACCAGTTTTTAACTCATTAATCCGTAAAGGGTTTTGATAAACTTTTGAACTGAATAAGCTGTGTCAACCACAACACAGTTGTATTCTATTAAGTTACACATTCAGAGTACTAAATCTCGCTGTTAAGCTTGATCTGTCTATAACCTCATTCAACAGCAATCATGATCAGCAGAAGGTGTGAACCGGTGACCACAAGTCTTCAAAATCTCCTACAGATGTAGGAGTAGACTGATTCTTTCCAGGCAGAGCACAAATTTCCAGTTTTCCTCAGTGCTTTTTTGCATCTCTAGATGAAAGAATACATTGCAAAACCACAGGACTACAGGTGTGCTTAATAACAACCAGACGTCTATTAATCACTTTTCTGTGTCAAGCTTCCACTGACACTAACATATTTACAGAAGGATAAACTGGAACTGAAGGAAATGGAAGTGAAGTCCTGAGAAAGTAGATGTGGGCCCATAATTTTTGTCTTTGAATTGCAGTCCTACCCTGCCTTTGTAATTTCCAAGACCTGGTTCACCTTTTATAGATTTGGACACAAAGTACTGTTATGAACAAGGGGGTTTACAATGTATTCCTATTCTCTGTAATGGCTGGGGTAGTATACATTACTAATATAACAATTAGACTGTTGGTTCTAAAAGGCCTCTTGTGACTTTTATTAGGTTCAGTGTGTGTGTGTGCGTATGTGTGCGTGCGTGCATCTGTATGTGTCTGTGTGTGTCAGTGTGTGTGTTATTGGGTAATACATTATGCAAATAGTTACCCAAATTAGCACTAACATAATATTCTCTAGTACCAGATCACACAAGAGTCTTTGATTCAATAGCAAAAATAATTTTAGACATAAAACAACAAATAAGAGGGAATCTTTCTTGGACCCCGTGCACAAGGAGGTATACCTCCCTTGCAGGTTTTGGGGGGATTGTAAACTAAACTCTCAATCTCCACAGTTGCTTTATATCGCATGGCCCCACATAAAAAAGCTTAGAGTTCAGTGACATCTATCTCAAGGAGCTCTAAAGGAGTCTTTTGGGGGGCAGGTGAGAGATCTGTGATGACTCTTGCCTTGTCCCTGATGATGTCAAGCTCCAGGATCTTGGGATCAAAGATGCCATGGCAATTCTCCTCCATGCACTCCCCTCTGACTGCAGCTTCAAGCTTAAATCCTGTCTCTCTCCTCCAGTTGGCAGACCTTCTTTATAGTAATAATGATAATGATAATAACAATGATAATGGCTTGCATTTTTATAGTGCTTTAAGGTTTGCAAGACCATGTTTCCTTATCTCGCCTGGCTGGAAGTGCAGGGTTCCCTCCTACTCTGATTGGCATGAAACCTTTGACCTGTTCCATTTCCTTTTTAAAAAATATTTTTTATTTGTTTTAATCATCCAAGATCCTACTTCTGACCTTACCACCCCAAATCCCCACTCCCAATTGAGAACATACCAAAAAAAAAATAAATAAAACTCATTCCAAACATATATAGCCAAACAAAGCAAATTTCCATGTTGGTTATGTCCCAAAAGTATTTGTTTCACTCTGCATTCCGAGTCCTTCACATCGCTATCATGAGGTGGGTAGCATGTTTCATGATTAGTCCTGTAAAATTGTGGTTGGTTATTATGTGACTAAGAGTTCAATGGGGCCATTTCCAATCATGCTAATCTATATCTTACCACTGGACCCAGATGGCTCTGGAAGAGAAAGTGAAGCTGGTGACTTTGCACAGCCCTCCCTCACTTAAATCCAATTCACTTGCAAGTCATGGCATCACCTCGATGTCATGGTCCTCTTCAAGAATGAAGGACAAACAACAACACAACACAATAGTATCCAACCACATTTATATACCATAGCTTGTTCATCTATATCCCAATTTGTGATACCTCCTCAGATTCCCATTCTTTGCTATGACAAAAAGAGCTCAGAAGGATAATTTTGTACATTTTTGGAGTTTGTTTTGCTTAGGACTTGTCCCTCCCTTGATTTATACCTTCTAAATCTCTCTCCTCTACCTTTCCTTATTTTCCTAAAGTGTTAAAGGTATTTCTGTACTCCACTCTGTGCATATGTATTCTTTCTCCTTTTTGACCAATTCAGATGAAAGTGAAGTTCAAGTATCAGCTACTTCCATCTTTCCTCCTTGTTTGTGTAGATGCCTACTTACATACCCTGAGTATGTGAAAAAATTTCTCCTAACTTTCCTCATTATCAGTAATGTCCTTCTGAAGAAAAACTGGAAGACAGAGGGAGCTCTGAATCTCTCATTGGTTATTAATAATCATTTCTCACAACCTGGAAACTGAATTTTGGCTATGACTTTGCTTTTAGAAGGTGACCAGTGCACTCTTTCTATGTCCACTTTGTCCCCCTGGTTCTAAGACATCTGGACAGTTTTCTCTTATAATCTGTTGGAATATAGTGTCTAGGCTCTTTTTTGGTCATACTGTTCAGATAGTCAGATAAAACATTAGAAGTAGATTATTTGTTTTAATCATCTAAGATCCTCCTCACTTTCTTGCCTCAAACCCCTACTCTCAACTGAGAACACACACACACATACCCCATTCCCCCCCACACACACATACCACACACACACACACATACACACACACCCCAAACCTATTACAAACATGTATAAGCCAATCAAAGCAATTTTCACCTTGGCCACCTCCAAAAAAATGTCTTAAATTCTTAAATTTTGTTCTTATATTTCTTAAGATTCTTACATTTTTTTCTCCTTGATCTGTTTTCCAAGTTTTTTTTTATTGCTATGAGATACTTTGCATTTTGTTCTATTTTTTTTCAGTCCTTTGATTTTAATATTTCTTGTTGCCTCAGGAAGCTCTTCTATTGGATTCTCTTTGTTCCATTCTAATTTTCAGAGAACTTTGCTGCTTGGGCAAAGTTTTATATCCTTTATCCAGAGTTTTTAATTAGCTTTCCAATTCCTTCTTCCATAGCCCTCATTTCTTTTCCAGATTGTTTCCCCAAGAGCTCTCATTTCACTTAAAGAATGCATTTTAAACTGTTTAAAAAAAAAACAAAAAACCTCTTCATTTCTTACAGGAATTCTAGTTGAGTTTGAGACCAAGCTTTGTTTTTCTCTGAGGCATTGCTTGTAGATGTTTTTGGAGTCATTGTCCTACTGTCAAAGTCATTGCATCCCAATGGAACTTGTCAATGCTTGAAGCAATTGCCCTTCTGGTTTTGTTCTGAGCTTCCCTGCTACCATAATAGCTCAATATAGTGGGGTCCTCTTTTTGTTTGTTCATCCTTTCTGCCTAATTCTTGACTTTGGACTTGGTGCAAGGACTGGGCTCTGCCATACTTCCGGAGGAAAGGTCAAGACTGGTCCTGTTGCTACTCTCTTGGGGTATTGATTGTTGTTCTAAGATATCAGGGTCCTGCAAGCTTTCAGTACTCTCAGAGTGATTTGTTCATGGAAAAGTGTGTTTGCTGCCCCCCCCCCCACTCTCACCCATGGTCTGAGCTCTGAGTGTTTCTGACGTGGGTTTGAGTCTGAGAAAGAGCAGACAGTTTCTGGATTCAGCACCTACCAGCCAGCTGGAAAGTTCTGTTCTTTCAGAATGACAGAATTATAAGCTCCCTTTTGGTGTGGGATTCCTTTCTCTGTGGGCTAGGCTAGATGCCAAAAATGATACCATGCTCTGAGCTTGGGATCTGAGTCACAACATTGCTGCTACTACCTTCTGAACTTCCCATACTCAACCCAAGGGCTCCTTACTTTGAAAGACCATTCCTCTCTGCAAGTCCTCTTTTCTTTCCACCCTAGGTCTGTGACTTGGATCTGGGTAGTGGATGACAAAGCTGCGATTTGGCACTTGTTCCTGTTGTAGTCCCCACATACTAGTCGGGGATCTTCTCTTGCCCTGGTTCACAGCCTCTCCCTGGAAACAGCAGTAGCCCAAGTGTGGTGCACTCCTGGCCTGACCTAATCCAGTGTCCACAGACCTCCCTGTCTGTGCCCTGTCTATGCCTCCCTGTCTATGCCAAACTGAGCTGGACAGATGACTCGATGTGACTCTTTTTAGGTTGCTCCATCAGAATTCATTCTAGTGCATTTTTAAGATCTGTTTGGAGGAGTTTTGTGGGTAGGAATTCCATTGTACTTAATCCTAACACTCAGCCACCTCAGCTCCACCAACCGGTTCCATTTCTAATCTGGGTCAGTTGGCTCCTCCTTAGGCAACGTGGTGCCCCTCACCTTACTCCTCCCGCTGTCTGGAGCTCACTATATCAATGCTTGATTTTATGAGTTAGACTTAGTCTCTTCTAGCTCAGAACTCTATAGCTAGAGATCAGTCAGCCTCAGCTGCCACAGTAGCAGGGATTATAGGCTTGTGCCATGACTCTTGGCTACAGCCTTGCTTTTTAAAAATATTTAATATTTATTTATTGAATTAATATTTGAAGTTAGTTTTCATATCCACTTTGTTTACACTTCTCTAAACAAGGCATCCCTAGATCTTCTGAGAAAATTTTTTATCCTTCTTATTCCACTATTTTCAGTTCCCCTTTCCTTCTCCTGTTGAGATTCTATAGGAATGCATTTTAGTAGTCAATATACTTTTTTTTATAGGTTATACATGTGTAGTCATGCAAAACACTTCCATAGTAGTCATGTTGTGAAAAACTAAGTATATTTCCCTTCAACTTGTCTCACCCCCCATTTATTCTATTCTCTCTTTTGACCCTGTCCCTCCTCGGAAGGGTTGGCTTCTGATTACTCCCTCCCCCAATCTGCCCTCCCCTCTATGATCCCCCTGCTCTCTGATCCCCTTCCCTCCTATTTTCCTGTAGGGTAAGATAGATTTCCATACCCAGTTGAGTGTGTATGGTATTCCTTCCTTAAGCCAAATCCAATGAGAATAACATTCACTCATTCCCTCTCACCTTCCCCCACTTCCCCTCCACCATAAAAGCCTTTTCTTGTCTGTTTTGTGTGAGATAATTTACCCCATTCTACCTCTCCCTTTCTCCTTCTCCCAGTATAATCCTCTCTCACACCTTAATTTTATTTTCCAGATATCATCCCTTCATCTTCAGCTCACCCTGTGCCCTCTATCTATCTATCTATCTATCTATCTATCTATCTACCTATCTATCTATCTATCTATCTATCTATCTATCTATCTATCCATCCACACACATATAATTTTTTCCCCTCCAACTACCCTAATACTGACAAAGGTCTCATAAGTTACAAATATCATCTTTCCATGCAGGAATGTAAACAGTTTAACCTTAATAAGTCTCTCATGATTTCTCTTTCCTGTTTACCTCTTCATGTTTCACTTGAGTCTTGTATTTGAAAGTCAAAATTTCTATTCAGCTCTGGTCTTTTCATCAAGAATGTTTGAAAGTCCTCTATTTCACTGAATGTTCATTTTTTCCTCTGAAGGATTATGCTCAGTTTTGCTGGATAGGTGATTCTTGATCATAATCCTATCTCCTTTGCCCTCCAGAATATTAGCCCTCTAGTCCCTTAATGTAGAAATTGCTAAATCTTGTGTTATCCTGATTGTGTTTCCACAGTACTTGAATTGTTTCTTTCTGGCTGCTTGCAATATTTTCTCCTTAACCTGGGGACTAGAATTTGGCTACAATATTCCTAGGAGTTTTCCTTTGGGGATCTCTTTCAGGAGGTGGTTGGTGGACTTTCAATTTCTATTTTGCCCTCTGGTTCTAAAATATCAGGGCAATTTTCCTTGATAATTTCTTGAAAGATGATGTCTAGGCTCTTTTTTTGATCATGGCTTTCAGATAGTCCAATAATTTTTAAATTCTCTCTTCTGGATGTATTTTCTAGGTCAGTTGTTTTTTCCAATGAGATATCTCACATTGTTTTCTATTTTTTCATTCTTTTGGATTTGTTTTACAGTGTCTTGATTTCTCATCAAGTCACTAGCTTCCAATTGCTCCATTCTAATTTTTAAGGAAATATTTTCTTCAGTAAGCTTTTGGACTTCCTTTTCCATTTGGCCAATTCTACTTTTTAAGGCATTCTTCTCCTCATTGGCATTTTGGACCTCTTTTGCCATTCGGGTTAGGCTATTTTTAAGGTGTTTTTTCTTCAGTATTTTTTTGGGTCTCCTTTAGCAAACTGTTGACTTGTTTTTCATGATTTTCTTGCATCACTCTCATTTCTCTTTCCAGTTTTTCCTCTACTTCTCTTACTTGTTTCTCAAATTCCTTTTTGAGCTCTTCCATGGCCTGGGACCAATTCATATTTTTCTTGGAGACTTTGGATGTAGGATCTTGGACTTTGTTGTGTTCTTCTGGTTGTATGTTTTGATCTTCTTTGTTACCAAAGAAAGATTCTATGGTCTGACTTTTTTTTGGACTTTTGTTTATTCATGATCCCCGTCAATTACTTGAGTTTTAAACTCTTTGTTAAGGTAGGGGTCTGCATCCAGTGTGGAGAATGTAGTGTCCCAAGCTTTGGGGTTTTTGTGCAACTGTTTTCTGAGATACTTCTAGGGACCTGTAAATTTTCAGTTCTTCCAAGTGCTATGATCAAGGGTGAAGTGTTTACTCCCTTCCTGGCCTGTGCTCTGGTCTATGAGTGACTACAAGCACTCTTTTATGCCTTGGAACTGTGAGGAGGATTTCCTCTTCACCACCACTACAAGCTCCACCATGCTAGCACTCCTCCTTGCCCCAGGACTGCCACCCAGAACTATGACCCAGATCCAAGCACAGGCAAAGCAAGAGATTCCTGCACCAGCAGAGAGATCCCTGCAATCTCCCTCTGATCAGCCACTCAATTCCCCCTCAGTTTGTGGGCCGAAAGCTCTGGAAGCAGCCGCTGCCCCGGGGCCAGGCTCAGGGACTGGAGCTGGGAACATGCTTCTCTCTTCCACTGCAGTCACAGACTTTTCCCACTGAGCTTCTAAGTTGTCTTTGGCTTTCATGGGTTTAGAAGTCTGGAAGCCACCACAGCTCCCTGTGATTCAGTCCTCTGAGGCCTGCTCCAGGTTCACTGAAGCCTGCCTTGCCTGTGTTCCCACGACGAACTGCATTCCTCTCCCTGCTCGGTGTGATATACCTTTTGGATCAACTATCCAGGCTGTCTTGGGCTGTAAGTTTGTTTCACTCTGTCTTTTTGTGGGTTCTGCTGCTTTAGAATTTATTTAGAGCCGTTTTAAATAAATATTTGGAGGGGTTTGGGGGACAGCTTAAGCAAGTCACTGCTTTTACTCTACCAACTTGGCTCCACCTCTACAACCTTGCTTTTTAAACCTCACACATTTTAGATGTTGCCCTATCAAATTCTTTGCCTGATGACACCACTACTCTATAAATATAGCCTCCTGGGAAATATGGTAAAGTGAATTTCTCCCTAGGCACCCAAGCATCTTGGGGAATGAGATACTGAGGACTGTTCTAAGTCATGCCCACTACCTCCAACTAGACATATTGTTACAACAGCTCATCAGTACATGTATAATGAATACATATACATTGATTTTAGAAAGTCAGAATTTTATACATTCAATAATTTAGGGTTATTTGCAGAAACATTTCAGCCTTGGCTCTTTTAAAATCTCTGCCCATCTCTCCTACCCCCACCCACCACCCTTGCACCGTTGAACAAAAATCTATACAACCAGTTTGTAAGCAATTACACTTTTTTCCCCCAGTCAGTATTCACTGATACACAAAAAAGCAAATCAATCTATGCTATATTCACAGCATCATGTTAGCTACTGTGAGAGATTAGGAATACATATATATATATATATATACATACATATATATACACACACACACACATATACATATGTATATTATATGTATATGTATACATATATTATATATGTATGTATGAATGTATGTGTATATAATATATATGTGTACACACACACACACACACACACACATGTCTCACTGTCTAACCCTCAAGGAGTTTAAAGTCTAATTGGCTAGGAAAGACACACGCTCACATGAAAAGATAATTCTTAGAAAACAACATTATTGTATTAACATTCTTGTATTGTATTAATTGTTTTTTTTTCCTCTCTCTGAAAATATACTTGGATTTCTTAAAGAGGAGAAATTTAACATAATTTTAAAATTACCTTAGGTATCAAGGGAAATGAGATAAAGAAAGCTTATCTCATAATGGTCCATAATATACAATACTATTATAATACTCATAATATACAATACTATTAAAACAAAAGACTGAATTCAATTTTAAATGTAGAATTCAAAATGTACAGTTACATACTCAAGCTGACTACTGATTTCTACTTGTTGATAGTTAGAAGGAAGTGATGATGAGTGAAGGTACAAAGGAGACATTGTGTAACAAGGCCAAGGGAATGGGAATCAGAGTCTAAACATGTCTTCCTCCAAACTTAAGAGTTGCTTTTCGTCTCAAAAGCAAAACACCAAGAGGTGTGACTTTTATCAAGTTTGCCAGTGTGATTGATTAATTTGCTCTTTTGTAGATCAGTGCAAACTGGCTAGGAAAAAAAAGTGTTATTGTTTACAAACTGGTTGTATAGATTTTTGCTCAATGGTGGGAGTTGGGGATTGGGGGTGGGAGAGATGGTCAGAGGTCTTTAAAGAACTGAGGTTGAAATGGTTTTGTAAATAACCTTAAATGATTGACTACACAAAATCTGGGCTTTCTGAAGACAAATCAGTTTGATTTAACAAGCCCACTCTTTGTCAAGCACTATGCTAGGCACTTGGAATATGAAAAAGAAAACAAAAATAGCTCCTGCCCCCCCCCCCCAAGAGTTCACATTTCATTAGATACAAACTGCAAGCACACAGATAGATAAATACAGACTATATACCAAATAAAGGCAAAGTAATTTCCAGAAGGGGTATGTGGGCATTGAAGAAGCACTTCAAGTAAGGGGAGCAAGAAAGCTCCCCTTGCAGGAAGTAGCCCCAGAACAAAGCCTTGAATGGATCTAAGGATTCCAAGAGGCACAGGTAAGGAGGGAAAGCATTTTTGATGAGTTCAAAGGCAGGAACCAGATTGCCATGCACAGAGAGGCAAAAGTAGTACAGTTTCATTGGAATATGGTGTATATCTAATTGATATGAGTCCCACACACCCAGCCACCCACCCCCATCACCTGGACAAATGATTATCCAATCTTCTTATCTTCTCTGAGACTATTGTCCATATCCTTCCACAGAGGAGCAATCTATTTTACCTACCATGCTTTATCCACCATACTGGAGCTGGTCCTCTTGGCCTTTTAATATTTTGTAGATCAGTATAACCTAGACCATCTTTGATTCCTGGCTCTCATGCAATGCCTAATTCATTACCTTTTCAAGTCTCTTATTTTCTTTTCCAGCACTTCTTGTGTACAGGTCCTTGGCAATATCCTGCAGCCTGGTGATACCTACCATGTGGCTTTCCATTTATATTTGAGTCACTTGCAATTTTGATTCTTTTGAGATCACAAGGTTCTGTGATTTATAGCCATATTGCCATATTGCCCATATCATCATGAGAGTATTAAAAATATGGCCTTTCATGTCCAAAAGCAGCTTGAGATCACTGAGAACACCATACGGTTTCCTATATAATGTCTGATGTCTGTTAGCTCTAAACCCTCTGTGGCTATAATCCTTTGAAATGCCCTTTTCCTCATAGTCAATTTTGGGCCTCTTTATCCATGTGCAGTACTGTCTAGGGTATGTTTTTGTTTTGGTGAGGAAGGAGGGATTTGGATCTGTGATTTCACTGGGACAGGAAAATCTCAGTGAAAAAAATTCCCTTTACCAATTGAGATTTAAAACTGCTCTTTGATTTATAGAGTTGCCTGAGGTATTTAAAGATAAAGTGAATTTCCCAAGTCATACAGCCAGGACATGTCAGAAGCAGGTTTTGAACTCAGGTCTTTCTAACCCTAATGCTGGCTCTCCATTGACCAAGAGACCATGATCCTCAGCATATCTAAGTTAATAGATTAATTTCAGAGGCTAAACTTTTAATCACATACTTCAATATCTAGACAATTTACATTCTTCATCCTCTTTTTTCTCTTCTGGTAGGTCTGTCTTTTTATAGTGGCTATGGTTCTTATCAACAAAGTCCTATAGGGTTGAAAGCTTTGATGCAGCCAAAACAATGTTGTTCACAAAATAGAGCCCTGGGAGAACTTTGGCACCAACAGGGGAATTCTTATATTTTGACATTACGTGGACATCCTTGATGATACTGGCAAACACCTTTTGTATGACTCCCTGTTCTTTGTTTCACTTTATGCTATACTCAGACTACCATCAAGTAAAGTTATGCAGCTAAAATGGACTCTTATACAATCTTAACATGTGCGTAGGAGAATGCCTGTGGTTGAAAAGCATTTAAAGTTGTTTTTAATCCTACTGAGTGAAGTACCTTTTTGGTCACCAAGAAACAATATATGGCAAGATCATGTTTTCTATGCATTCATTTCAATTCAATAAACATTTATTAAGTGGTTTATTAAGATTGTATGTATCAGGGACTCTGCTAGCAGCTGGTGATAACAAAGATATACAAAGCTCTCTAGGAGCTTGCATGCTATTGTGTACTATAACTTCCTTATTACCGTCAAGGACACTACCATCTTTCCTGGTCACCTAGGCTTGCAACCTCAATATTATCCTCTATTCCAAGCTTGTATGCACTCCACATATTCAATTTGTTGCCAATTCTTGTCATCTTAACCTTTATAACATCTCTCATTTGTGTCTCCTTTGCACAGCCTCCACCCTTGTACCAGCCCTCATCACCATTTGCCTGGATTATTGCAATAGTCTTTTTCTTGGTCTAGCTGCCTCATTGGAGCTCCACTCCAATTCATCTGCCCTTCAGTGTCAAAAAGAAAATTTTTCTAAGAAAAAGGTCTGCATATGTCAATCCTTTCCCCCCAATATACTCCAACAGTTCCCCTTTGCCTCCAGGATTGGGTCCATCTCCAGTCGTCCTGATCCATATCTTGCCACCGGACCCAGATGGCTCCAGAGGACAAAGTGAGGCTGGGTGCACAGTCCTCCCTCACTTAAATCCAATTCACTTCCAAGTCATGACATTATCTTCCTGATGTCATGGTTCACTTCCGTTGTTGCACAAACAGCAATAGATCCTCCAAGATAAAATATAAAATGCTTTATCACTTAGAGGTGTTCAGAATGTGGCCCCTTCCTCCTTTTCTAGTCTTGTTATACTTTACTCCCTTTCACAAACTCTCTGATCCCACTATATAGGACTACTTGCTGTTCCTCACACACGACTTGCCATGGAACCCTCTGCCTCCTCACTTGTGCCTCCTACTTTCCCTGGATTCTTTCAAACATCACCTCAAATCCCACCTTCTGTGGGAAGGCCTTCCCAATCCCTTCTGCTTCGAGTCCTTTCATTCTAAAATTATCACTCATTTGCACCGTCTGTAGTACATAGTTACTGCATGTTTCTATCCTCATTTGAATGTGAGCTCCTTGAGGTCAGTGAAGATGGTTTTGCCTTTCTTTGAATCACAGAGTTTCCCACAGTGCCAGACACATGTTAAGAGCTTAATAAAACGCTTTTTGGCTGTTGTTGACTGACTGATGAGTAAGTAAATACAAAGTAATTTCAAGAGGAGAGGAGTGCTAATAACTGGGCATATGGAGGGAAATCAGGAATGACCTTGTATTAGAGGTAGCGCTGAAACTTTGGAAGAAAGTCAGGATTCTATGAATGGAGGGGAAGAGGGAGTTAGCCTAGGGACTATACTTACAAAGGTAGAACAAAAATCCCCATAGGTTTTTTGTCTCTGAAAAGCATTCTGGCAGGAGTGAATACCAGGGTGAAATTAGTGTAGATGGATGGTCAAGATGGTAGCTATTAGCTCTAGGTTCTAGTTCCCTGTAATGTTACTGTTTGGTCCTATAGCCATTTTGAAGCTTGGGATGTCATTTTCTTCTTACAAAAATCTCCCAGCCTCCATCCTCATTCATTACCATTCATTACCATTCCTGGAGGAGGGAAGGCCAGCCTCAAGAAAAGAAAGAGGAATAAGTGCTGCTATCCCACTTTTATCAAAAAGCAGGATGGTTACTTCTCACCAGACAGCCTGGGTCTATTTCTTGCTAATGCAATCTGAAAAAAAATACAATTTCCAATCCGTAGTTGATATAAATATATAAAAGATGAATCACAATCACATCTTTTTTTTCTCTCTCTCTCTTCATTCGGTTCTCTTTTTTACAGTATCTGCATGTTAGTTCTAGGACGGGTGCCAGTTGTATCAATTAAACAGTAACTAATTCAAGTACATTTACAATCTGTGTTTGAAATGCCAGCCCCATACAGTAGTTACCAATTAAGCATGAGGCAGATTAATGGGATGCATTGTTCTCTTGGGTTAACTCCACCACATTGTCATTAAGCATGTAAACCCCGGTGAACCAAAGACTTCCATGTGAAGAGAAAGGAAAACACATGCTTACAAAATGAAGTTGGGTGTTGTATATCAAGCTGAATCATTTCAGAGTAAAAAAAAAAGAATCAACTCTTTTTTTTTGGCAGGTATGAGGAGGAATCATTCTCTCAATATCTTTCTCAACCCAGTGGCTTACTTATTTTGCATGTATATGATCAATGGAGAGCCAGAAACACAAATTGAGCAGAAAATAATCGAAAAGACTGATCAGAGAGACAAATGGTTCCTCCAACTTCAGAATTCTTGAAATAGATATTCTTTTCATGTGCCCATAGTTTATTATTAGCTTTAGAAACCCTGAAGACTAAGAAAATTATTCACTATATGTGTGTGAGAGAGAGTAGGGCAGGTTTATAGGGCCAGAGTTTATCTCCAATCAAAAATCAAAGAGAAAGTATCTGGATCCTTTGTGGAATGATTTTTGTTCTTTCTTCAACTTACAGTCTGCTGATTTTAAGAATCAAGTGTGATTGGTCTCTCTTCCTTTGCTATCTCTAAATTAATACAAATTTAGGACTTAATTGTTTTTCCTAGATTAGGGCAAATGGAAATATATTTCACAACATGAAAACTAATACATTCTACACTCCAATATTTATGAGTTTTTGTGTTAATTTCTTCTCTTTGCCTTATCTATCTGACCTCAGTATTCAAGGGTGGGCAGAGGAGTTTAAAATGATACTTAGCTCCTTCCCATGAAAAAGGAGAGGCACATTTTGCCTTCACTTATATTCTATAGAATTATTTGGTGATTAAATCATGTGGTGAAATTAATGACTTGATAGAGCCAGAGGTAGCTCAGCATCCCTGTCATTTCCCCAAACATTAAGGGTCATTTTAATTGCATGTACAATAGGGAAGGTTGAGCACACAGTTATTCCCTTGTGTGGAGTTTTACATCCTTACCCAGCAGCTTCCCATCTTGAATTTTGCCTAAATGGCATATTTGGAGTTGGCCTAAATAGTGGAGTTAACCCAAGTCTCTCCTCACTCCCTATTTCTATTCAGCAAATCTGTGAGTGCGTGTGTGTGTGTGTGTGTGTGTGTGTGTGTGTGTGTGTGTGTGTAGAGGGGAGGTGTGTGTGTAGAAGGGGTGTGTGTCCATGGAGGAGGGCTGTTGTTTTTATAGTTGCCTCTTACTAATTTTAATCTCCACTGAGACTTCCCAATTTGACTGTCATTTCTTATTTCAGTGCTTTTAAGAAGTATTTTAATTCCCCAGGCAACCTAGAGTACATGACTTTCCTGCAAACAAGGCATTGAAAGGAGCCCTCTCTTCCCATTCTCCTCCTCCTTCCCCAACCTCCCCCTCCTCATTTCCATTGGCTCATTGGTAGAGGAACAGAGATGTTGGAATCAATAGAAGAGTAAATAGCCACATGGTCTTTATTGTGAAGGCAAGGTTTCTACAGAAAATCCTTGTAATCAGAAAAGAGGGAAGATTAGATTAAACTGATTAAACTGAGAAAGTCAAAAAAGGACAACTTGAAAGATTAGCTCTAGGACTACTGAAAAAGTAATCCTCCATGCATGCTAAGTAGAACAGTCCCTTTCTGTTATCAGCCCCTTCATCTGGTGACCTTCTGCTGCATTAGCACCGAGCTACCTGATCCAAGGCAAATACTGACAATTGAAAAACCTGAATGCCAGCGGTTACAACAGGTATCAATATTACTGCACTGCAGGGGTGCTCTGTTATCATTAAGGAACTTGATTGTTGCCCCCAGTGATAGCAATTGGGTGAGAAGAGAAAATCATAAGCTGTGAGAAATAACTCCTCCATATATACATGGATAGATAGATAGACAGATAGACAGATAAACAGATTGACAGATGGATAGACAGAAAGATAGACAGATGGACAGATGGATAGATAGATAGACAGACAGACAGATGGACAGATAGACAGATGGACAGATAGACAGAGAGATAGGTAGATAGGTAGATAGATAGATAGATAGATAGATAGATAGATAGATAGATAGATAG